>NC_091790.1:7575757-7878787 GCF_041296235.1 Equus asinus | reverse complement strand
GAAGGATTATGGATTATGTGTTTTGACACCACATGTAAGGAAGTGGGCTGAAAATGAGAACATTACAATTCTGTTTCAAGAAAAAGAAACAGGCCAGGGCTGAGGATGTAAGGCAAACAAATGGCACAGCCTATAGAAATAAAGTAAGCCCGTATCTAGACGGCACCTGGGGGAACGTTCCAGGATCAGGGGTGAAGTTCGAAACTTCCCAAATCCGGAAAGGAGACAGAAAAATATCTTTCCTGGAGAGAGGGATTCATCAGACTCGTCTAATTTGTCCTGGAAACATTGTGTCTGTAAAGGGGGATGCCAGGACGACCTCGAGTTTGGAGTTTCTGACCTCAGGATGTCAAACCAACCCAGACGACCACGTGTTCCCAGTGCTTAGTTTGACCCAGGCTAGGACAGCAAAGACTCCTTCAAGTGACCGGTGCAAATTCAAAGACAACAACCAAGAGTCACGAAAGCACTCACACCTCGGCCTAGAGAACATACGGTGATTCCAGAAATGCAAAATGAATCACTTGGAATGAAGGGGAACGGACTGATAAGCATGTCTAAGGGGGATAGCTGAGAAATACCATGACGATTCTCCTATGGAAAAGAGACAAAGGTCCCAGAAAATGGAAGGCGAACAGAAATCACACCTGGATAATCCACAATGAAAGATGATGTCCGTCTTTAGACAGACTCTGCTGGAACGTTTGAAAGGCAGAGAAATTCACAAGCCAAAAGACGGCAGCGAAGGTCAAGGCTGGGCTAAGTGGGAAGGGTGAGTTATGAGACTGCTCCAAGCGGGCCAGGAAACCGTGTGTCCGTGAAGCTTGCCGGGACAGCAGAGACACGATTATGACAAATCCTCTGACATCGCAGTGGACCCGAAAAACAACCTGGCCTCATCTACACAGTGCCAGAGTTGGGCTCAAGTAGCATATTCAAGTCCCATTGCCCTCAACTGCAGGTTGCCAACGGAACATGAAAGGGGCCGGCCGGGGGCGCAGCGGTGAGGTCCGCACCTTCTGGGTCGGTGGCCCGTGGTGGGCCGGGTGGACCCTCGGGTGGGCCTGCTCACCACTGCTTCAGGCATTCTGGGGCAGGCGTCCGAGGTAGTGTAGAGGCAGATGGGAAGGGACGTTAGACAGGGCCAGACTTCCACAGCAAATACAGGAGCATTGCCAGCAGATGTGAGCGCAGCGATGCACTTCTGCCAGAACAAAACCGATTCCAAGTTGCAAAGCATAGAGAAACTGAACCTGAAAAGAAAAAGTGAGAAACTGCATGCCAGTGAGAAGGATGAGATCTCTATGAAGAAACTTAGCAAAACAGGTGAAAGCCATGGCAATGGAAAACTAACCAACGTTGGGGGAAAGAAATTCAAGAAGACACAAGGAGAAAGAAGGAGATTCCAGGATCTAGGAGTGGAAGCATCAACACACTGGAAACGTCCCTACCAGAGCAAGGAATCTCTGGATTCCATGCAATCCCAGTCAAAGTTGCAGCAATGTTTCCCACAGAGACAGAAGAGGGAATGCTAAAGCTTCTAGCCAGCAACAAGACACCCTGACTAGGCAAAGGAATCCTCAGGAAAACGAAAAAAAGCAGGACGTGGCACACTTTCCGAATTCAACATATAGGACGAAGCACTAGGTACCGAGACGGCACAGTCTGGGCCCCAAAACAGGCACACAGACCCATGCAACAGAATCGAGAACCCGGAGCCCCACTCAAACGTACATGGACAGCCCATTTTCGACCAGGGAGCCAAGAGGAGACAGCGGAGAAAGGAGAGTCTCTACCATAAACGGTGCTGGGAAGCCTGCACAGCCACATGGAACACAACGAGAGTACACCATGATGTTACACCTGGCACACACACCACCTGAAATGGATCAAAGCCTTCAATGGCAGACTTGAAACCGTGAACCTTGTAGCAGAAGACCTAGGCAGAGTGCTCTTTGCCATCTGTCTGAGCCGCCTGTTTGGAAGAAGCAAGTCCGACTGGGCCAGGGCAACCAAGTCAACAAGAAACCAACGGGACCACGTCAAATGCGGACGCTTCTGCCCAGTGAAGGAACCCATCGACTGAATGCAAAGATAGCACAACGACTGGGGGAGGATGTTTGCAAACCACACATCGGACAAGGGGTGAAAAGCCCAAGGATGCAATCAACTCGCACGTCCCCACAGGAAAAAAAAACAACAACAAGCCAATGAAAACCTGGGCAGAAGATGGAAACAGAGATTTCTGCCAAGAAGATCGAAAGAGGGCCAACGGGTGCATGAACACTTGTTCACCGTCATTAAGTCTCAGGCCAATGCAAATGCAAACTGCAAGGGCACAGCAGCTCACTGTGGTCAGAATGGCTATAAGGAAGCAGACAGGAAGCCACAAGTGTCAGAGAGGAGGTGGAGAGAAGGGAAGCCTCCTGCACCGTTGGTGGGAGTGCAGACCGGTGCAGCCACTACGCCAAGCGGTGTGGAACTGCCTCAGAACTTGAAGAATCCATGTCCCATATGATCCAGCTATTCCTCTGCGGCGTGTTGATCCAAAGAACTCGGAAACACTCCTGCATAAAGACATGTGCACCGCTGAGTTCACCACAGCGTCGCTCCCACGACCCAAGACTTGGAAGCCTCCCTGGAGCCCAGCAAGGGACGAGTGCAGAAGGAAGATGGGCTGTAGCCACGCAATGGCATACCAGTCAGCCGGAACCAAGGATGCAATCCAGCCATTTGTGAGCACCAGAATGGCTGTGAGGGTTTTAGGGAAGTGAAACAAGCCCCAGGGAGCAAGGCAAGTACCGTAGGACCTCACTTAAGAGGAGAAGCAAAAACAAGCGGTCAGGAACAGGTGGCACGGGACATTTGATTGGGGGTTCCCAGAGACAAAGCGGGGAGGTGTGAGAGGGTGAAACAGATGATGAGGCACAAGTGTGTGGTCAGGGCCTGCTATTAGGCTTACGCAGGGGAAGATGATGTCAGCTACACGGAAGTCTACATCGATGAGGATGCAAATCGGAAGGATATAGGATGTTCTAGTGCAGGGTTGTGGCAATAAATTCACCTAAAAGGAAAAAAAATCCAAAATGGGGTCCAGAATGACGGCATAAAGCTTTGGGGCTGAAAGAGATTAGAGAAGGTGAACTTCCAAGGCTGGAAAATCACCTCAAAATGCGTACTGATGCTACAGAAAGGTAGACCATTCCAAATAGATGAAGAGGAATACTACCCACAGAACATGCTGCCTGCTAAACCCATGCACCCACGGAAAAGGTTACCGTCCAGGATGTTACTACTAATCACCTTCACGAATAATCCAAACAGGCCCACGTGTTCCCAAGCTCAGGCAAAAGGTTGGTCCAAAAGTCCAATTCAGGGCCGGCCCTGTGGCGGAGCGGGTAAGTGCCCACGTTCTGCTTGGCCGGCCCAGGCCTCACTGTTTCACATCACGGGTGCAGATCACATTAGCAGTGTTAGGAAATACAGATTTCATGGTACGGTGCGGACAGGGATCATAAACTAAGTAGCAATGGTGAGGTCACCTTATCAATACGCACCAGAAAAAGAACCGTGAGGCTTTTACAATCCATGAACGCCTCTGGTACACTTCCCCAGAGGAAGAAGGAAGGAAAACATGGGACCTGCCAAGGTGGAATCGGCAGAGTGCTAGGAGATGACACGATCATTGCGCATCAGAGGATGGCCCGGGCAACTTCAACCTGGGAGGGAGTCCAGGACTTTCTCTGGGGAACGTCCACCCACTTGGCCATCTACATAAAATGTAAGAGGTGAAACCCAGGATAATCTTACAGGACAGAAACCAGTGTCTAGAGAGAATGTAGCAGGCCTTCCAAAGTTCGAGGGGCAAGACAGAAACCGACAAGAAATCGAGAAAAAGGAAAACTATCCTACCAGGAAAGGGTGAGGAGTCAGCCTGGCCTGAGATGGCTCTGAAACTCTGTGTGCACGCAGGTTGTCAGGACAACTTCGAATTTTGAGGTTGTTTATGACATCACGAGGATCATGTCCGCCAAGATGGCCGCACGGTTACAGACTGAGGATTGGCCTAGGCTAGGCTATTAAAGGGAGGGATACCCAGAAACAGCTTTGAGAAACAGAAAGCGGACACAGAAACTGGAAGACATAAAACAGACGCTGATTCGAGGGGTAAGAAAGGAATCCTTGGCAAGAAGCGAGAATAGAGGGACAAGCCCCGAGAGGAGAACGTTGTCATCTATTCAAGTCTATGGGGAGGCCATGCTGATTCAAGCTTGCAACTTGATTGGAAGCAAGAGGCCGGACTTGGGCCTTATCAGACCTACGTGGTCCTTCTGCCTTAAGCATAAGCCAAAGTCAAGAATGAGGTCTTGAGGACATTGAAGAGAAGACTCGATGCCTCCTTTCCTAGGCCCCTGGCATTCTTTGCAGATCAGTCTCACTTTCCATAGCTCTGGCGTCACGGGGGCCCACCGGGTACATGCTAATGTGTCCCAAGAGATGTCTTGGGAGCCTTGAAGGAATGGAGCCCTGTCACGCTTGGGCTATGTCTCTTTGTTTGGAAGTGCTCTACAAGGGTGCTGAAAAGCACCCTTTTCCACAGGGCTTCGTTCCTTCGTGAAGGCTGCCCTCCCAGGCTAGTGTGCTCAGTTTGCCTCCATCGAAATTCTCTCCCCCTACCTCTTGCCGTAGAAGGATTATGGATTATGTGTTTTGACACCACATGTAAGGAAGTGGGCTGAAAATGAGAACATTACAATTCTGTTTCAAGAAAAAGAAACAGGCCAGGGCTGAGGATGTAAGGCAAACAAATGGCACAGCCTATAGAAATAAAGTAAGCCCGTATCTAGACGGCACCTGGGGGAACGTTCCAGGATCAGGGGTGAAGTTCGAAACTTCCCAAATCCGGAAAGGAGACAGAAAAATATCTTTCCTGGAGAGAGGGATTCATCAGACTCGTCTAATTTGTCCTGGAAACATTGTGTCTGTAAAGGGGGATGCCAGGACGACCTCGAGTTTGGAGTTTCTGACCTCAGGATGTCAAACCAACCCAGACGACCACGTGTTCCCAGTGCTTAGTTTGACCCAGGCTAGGACAGCAAAGACTCCTTCAAGTGACCGGTGCAAATTCAAAGACAACAACCAAGAGTCACGAAAGCACTCACACCTCGGCCTAGAGAACATACGGTGATTCCAGAAATGCAAAATGAATCACTTGGAATGAAGGGGAACGGACTGATAAGCATGTCTAAGGGGGATAGCTGAGAAATACCATGACGATTCTCCTATGGAAAAGAGACAAAGGTCCCAGAAAATGGAAGGCGAACAGAAATCACACCTGGATAATCCACAATGAAAGATGATGTCCGTCTTTAGACAGACTCTGCTGGAACGTTTGAAAGGCAGAGAAATTCACAAGCCAAAAGACGGCAGCGAAGGTCAAGGCTGGGCTAAGTGGGAAGGGTGAGTTATGAGACTGCTCCAAGCGGGCCAGGAAACCGTGTGTCCGTGAAGCTTGCCGGGACAGCAGAGACACGATTATGACAAATCCTCTGACATCGCAGTGGACCCGAAAAACAACCTGGCCTCATCTACACAGTGCCAGAGTTGGGCTCAAGTAGCATATTCAAGTCCCATTGCCCTCAACTGCAGGTTGCCAACGGAACATGAAAGGGGCCGGCCGGGGGCGCAGCGGTGAGGTCCGCACCTTCTGGGTCGGTGGCCCGTGGTGGGCCGGGTGGACCCTCGGGTGGGCCTGCTCACCACTGCTTCAGGCATTCTGGGGCAGGCGTCCGAGGTAGTGTAGAGGCAGATGGGAAGGGACGTTAGACAGGGCCAGACTTCCACAGCAAATACAGGAGCATTGCCAGCAGATGTGAGCGCAGCGATGCACTTCTGCCAGAACAAAACCGATTCCAAGTTGCAAAGCATAGAGAAACTGAACCTGAAAAGAAAAAGTGAGAAACTGCATGCCAGTGAGAAGGATGAGATCTCTATGAAGAAACTTAGCAAAACAGGTGAAAGCCATGGCAATGGAAAACTAACCAACGTTGGGGGAAAGAAATTCAAGAAGACACAAGGAGAAAGAAGGAGATTCCAGGATCTAGGAGTGGAAGCATCAACACACTGGAAACGTCCCTACCAGAGCAAGGAATCTCTGGATTCCATGCAATCCCAGTCAAAGTTGCAGCAATGTTTCCCACAGAGACAGAAGAGGGAATGCTAAAGCTTCTAGCCAGCAACAAGACACCCTGACTAGGCAAAGGAATCCTCAGGAAAACGAAAAAAAGCAGGACGTGGCACACTTTCCGAATTCAACATATAGGACGAAGCACTAGGTACCGAGACGGCACAGTCTGGGCCCCAAAACAGGCACACAGACCCATGCAACAGAATCGAGAACCCGGAGCCCCACTCAAACGTACATGGACAGCCCATTTTCGACCAGGGAGCCAAGAGGAGACAGCGGAGAAAGGAGAGTCTCTACCATAAACGGTGCTGGGAAGCCTGCACAGCCACATGGAACACAACGAGAGTACACCATGATGTTACACCTGGCACACACACCACCTGAAATGGATCAAAGCCTTCAATGGCAGACTTGAAACCGTGAACCTTGTAGCAGAAGACCTAGGCAGAGTGCTCTTTGCCATCTGTCTGAGCCGCCTGTTTGGAAGAAGCAAGTCCGACTGGGCCAGGGCAACCAAGTCAACAAGAAACCAACGGGACCACGTCAAATGCGGACGCTTCTGCCCAGTGAAGGAACCCATCGACTGAATGCAAAGATAGCACAACGACTGGGGGAGGATGTTTGCAAACCACACATCGGACAAGGGGTGAAAAGCCCAAGGATGCAATCAACTCGCACGTCCCCACAGGAAAAAAAAACAACAACAAGCCAATGAAAACCTGGGCAGAAGATGGAAACAGAGATTTCTGCCAAGAAGATCGAAAGAGGGCCAACGGGTGCATGAACACTTGTTCACCGTCATTAAGTCTCAGGCCAATGCAAATGCAAACTGCAAGGGCACAGCAGCTCACTGTGGTCAGAATGGCTATAAGGAAGCAGACAGGAAGCCACAAGTGTCAGAGAGGAGGTGGAGAGAAGGGAAGCCTCCTGCACCGTTGGTGGGAGTGCAGACCGGTGCAGCCACTACGCCAAGCGGTGTGGAACTGCCTCAGAACTTGAAGAATCCATGTCCCATATGATCCAGCTATTCCTCTGCGGCGTGTTGATCCAAAGAACTCGGAAACACTCCTGCATAAAGACATGTGCACCGCTGAGTTCACCACAGCGTCGCTCCCACGACCCAAGACTTGGAAGCCTCCCTGGAGCCCAGCAAGGGACGAGTGCAGAAGGAAGATGGGCTGTAGCCACGCAATGGCATACCAGTCAGCCGGAACCAAGGATGCAATCCAGCCATTTGTGAGCACCAGAATGGCTGTGAGGGTTTTAGGGAAGTGAAACAAGCCCCAGGGAGCAAGGCAAGTACCGTAGGACCTCACTTAAGAGGAGAAGCAAAAACAAGCGGTCAGGAACAGGTGGCACGGGACATTTGATTGGGGGTTCCCAGAGACAAAGCGGGGAGGTGTGAGAGGGTGAAACAGATGATGAGGCACAAGTGTGTGGTCAGGGCCTGCTATTAGGCTTACGCAGGGGAAGATGATGTCAGCTACACGGAAGTCTACATCGATGAGGATGCAAATCGGAAGGATATAGGATGTTCTAGTGCAGGGTTGTGGCAATAAATTCACCTAAAAGGAAAAAAAATCCAAAATGGGGTCCAGAATGACGGCATAAAGCTTTGGGGCTGAAAGAGATTAGAGAAGGTGAACTTCCAAGGCTGGAAAATCACCTCAAAATGCGTACTGATGCTACAGAAAGGTAGACCATTCCAAATAGATGAAGAGGAATACTACCCACAGAACATGCTGCCTGCTAAACCCATGCACCCACGGAAAAGGTTACCGTCCAGGATGTTACTACTAATCACCTTCACGAATAATCCAAACAGGCCCACGTGTTCCCAAGCTCAGGCAAAAGGTTGGTCCAAAAGTCCAATTCAGGGCCGGCCCTGTGGCGGAGCGGGTAAGTGCCCACGTTCTGCTTGGCCGGCCCAGGCCTCACTGTTTCACATCACGGGTGCAGATCACATTAGCAGTGTTAGGAAATACAGATTTCATGGTACGGTGCGGACAGGGATCATAAACTAAGTAGCAATGGTGAGGTCACCTTATCAATACGCACCAGAAAAAGAACCGTGAGGCTTTTACAATCCATGAACGCCTCTGGTACACTTCCCCAGAGGAAGAAGGAAGGAAAACATGGGACCTGCCAAGGTGGAATCGGCAGAGTGCTAGGAGATGACACGATCATTGCGCATCAGAGGATGGCCCGGGCAACTTCAACCTGGGAGGGAGTCCAGGACTTTCTCTGGGGAACGTCCACCCACTTGGCCACCTACATAAAATGTAAGAGGTGAAACCCAGGATAATCTTACAGGACAGAAACCAGTGTCTAGAGAGAATGTAGCAGGCCTTCCAAAGTTCGAGGGGCAAGACAGAAACCGACAAGAAATCGAGAAAAAGGAAAACTATCCTACCAGGAAAGGGTGAGGAGTCAGCCTGGCCTGAGATGGCTCTGAAACTCTGTGTGCACGCAGGTTGTCAGGACAACTTCGAATTTTGAGGTTGTTTATGACATCACGAGGATCATGTCCGCCAAGATGGCCGCACGGTTACAGACTGAGGATTGGCCTAGGCTAGGCTATTAAAGGGAGGGATACCCAGAAACAGCTTTGAGAAACAGAAAGCGGACACAGAAACTGGAAGACATAAAACAGACGCTGATTCGAGGGGTAAGAAAGGAATCCTTGGCAAGAAGCGAGAATAGAGGGACAAGCCCCGAGAGGAGAACGTTGTCATCTATTCAAGTCTATGGGGAGGCCATGCTGATTCAAGCTTGCAACTTGATTGGAAGCAAGAGGCCGGACTTGGGCCTTATCAGACCTACGTGGTCCTTCTGCCTTAAGCATAAGCCAAAGTCAAGAATGAGGTCTTGAGGACGTTGAAGAGAAGACTCGATGCCTCCTTTCCTAGGCCCCTGGCATTCTTTGCAGATCAGTCTCACTTTCCATAGCTCTGGCGTCACGGGGGCCCACCGGGTACATGCTAATGTGTCCCAAGAGATGTCTTGGGAGCCTTGAAGGAATGGAGCCCTGTCACGCTTGGGCTATGTCTCTTTGTTTGGAAGTGCTCTACAAGGGTGCTGAAAAGCACCCTTTTCCACAGGGCTTCGTTCCTTCGTGAAGGCTGCCCTCCCAGGCTAGTGTGCTCAGTTTGCCTCCATCGAAATTCTCTCCCCCTACCTCTTGCCGTAGAAGGATTATGGATTATGTGTTTTGACACCACATGTAAGGAAGTGGGCTGAAAATGAGAACATTACAATTCTGTTTCAAGAAAAAGAAACAGGCCAGGGCTGAGGATGTAAGGCAAACAAATGGCACAGCCTATAGAAATAAAGTAAGCCCGTATCTAGACGGCACCTGGGGGAACGTTCCAGGATCAGGGGTGAAGTTCGAAACTTCCCAAATCCGGAAAGGAGACAGAAAAATATCTTTCCTGGAGAGAGGGATTCATCAGACTCGTCTAATTTGTCCTGGAAACATTGTGTCTGTAAAGGGGGATGCCAGGACGACCTCGAGTTTGGAGTTTCTGACCTCAGGATGTCAAACCAACCCAGACGACCACGTGTTCCCAGTGCTTAGTTTGACCCAGGCTAGGACAGCAAAGACTCCTTCAAGTGACCGGTGCAAATTCAAAGACAACAACCAAGAGTCACGAAAGCACTCACACCTCGGCCTAGAGAACATACGGTGATTCCAGAAATGCAAAATGAATCACTTGGAATGAAGGGGAACGGACTGATAAGCATGTCTAAGGGGGATAGCTGAGAAATACCATGACGATTCTCCTATGGAAAAGAGACAAAGGTCCCAGAAAATGGAAGGCGAACAGAAATCACACCTGGATAATCCACAATGAAAGATGATGTCCGTCTTTAGACAGACTCTGCTGGAACGTTTGAAAGGCAGAGAAATTCACAAGCCAAAAGACGGCAGCGAAGGTCAAGGCTGGGCTAAGTGGGAAGGGTGAGTTATGAGACTGCTCCAAGCGGGCCAGGAAACCGTGTGTCCGTGAAGCTTGCCGGGACAGCAGAGACACGATTATGACAAATCCTCTGACATCGCAGTGGACCCGAAAAACAACCTGGCCTCATCTACACAGTGCCAGAGTTGGGCTCAAGTAGCATATTCAAGTCCCATTGCCCTCAACTGCAGGTTGCCAACGGAACATGAAAGGGGCCGGCCGGGGGCGCAGCGGTGAGGTCCGCACCTTCTGGGTCGGTGGCCCGTGGTGGGCCGGGTGGACCCTCGGGTGGGCCTGCTCACCACTGCTTCAGGCATTCTGGGGCAGGCGTCCGAGGTAGTGTAGAGGCAGATGGGAAGGGACGTTAGACAGGGCCAGACTTCCACAGCAAATACAGGAGCATTGCCAGCAGATGTGAGCGCAGCGATGCACTTCTGCCAGAACAAAACCGATTCCAAGTTGCAAAGCATAGAGAAACTGAACCTGAAAAGAAAAAGTGAGAAACTGCATGCCAGTGAGAAGGATGAGATCTCTATGAAGAAACTTAGCAAAACAGGTGAAAGCCATGGCAATGGAAAACTAACCAACGTTGGGGGAAAGAAATTCAAGAAGACACAAGGAGAAAGAAGGAGATTCCAGGATCTAGGAGTGGAAGCATCAACACACTGGAAACGTCCCTACCAGAGCAAGGAATCTCTGGATTCCATGCAATCCCAGTCAAAGTTGCAGCAATGTTTCCCACAGAGACAGAAGAGGGAATGCTAAAGCTTCTAGCCAGCAACAAGACACCCTGACTAGGCAAAGGAATCCTCAGGAAAACGAAAAAAGCAGGACGTGGCACACTTTCCGAATTCAACATATAGGACGAAGCACTAGGTACCGAGACGGCACAGTCTGGGCCCCAAAACAGGCACACAGACCCATGCAACAGAATCGAGAACCCGGAGCCCCACTCAAACGTACATGGACAGCCCATTTTCGACCAGGGAGCCAAGAGGAGACAGCGGAGAAAGGAGAGTCTCTACCATAAACGGTGCTGGGAAGCCTGCACAGCCACATGGAACACAACGAGAGTACACCATGATGTTACACCTGGCACACACACCACCTGAAATGGATCAAAGCCTTCAATGGCAGACTTGAAACCGTGAACCTTGTAGCAGAAGACCTAGGCAGAGTGCTCTTTGCCATCTGTCTGAGCCGCCTGTTTGGAAGAAGCAAGTCCGACTGGGCCAGGGCAACCAAGTCAACAAGAAACCAACGGGACCACGTCAAATGCGGACGCTTCTGCCCAGTGAAGGAACCCATCGACTGAATGCAAAGATAGCACAACGACTGGGGGAGGATGTTTGCAAACCACACATCGGACAAGGGGTGAAAAGCCCAAGGATGCAATCAACTCGCACGTCCCCACAGGAAAAAAAAACAACAACAAGCCAATGAAAACCTGGGCAGAAGATGGAAACAGAGATTTCTGCCAAGAAGATCGAAAGAGGGCCAACGGGTGCATGAACACTTGTTCACCGTCATTAAGTCTCAGGCCAATGCAAATGCAAACTGCAAGGGCACAGCAGCTCACTGTGGTCAGAATGGCTATAAGGAAGCAGACAGGAAGCCACAAGTGTCAGAGAGGAGGTGGAGAGAAGGGAAGCCTCCTGCACCGTTGGTGGGAGTGCAGACCGGTGCAGCCACTACGCCAAGCGGTGTGGAACTGCCTCAGAACTTGAAGAATCCATGTCCCATATGATCCAGCTATTCCTCTGCGGCGTGTTGATCCAAAGAACTCGGAAACACTCCTGCATAAAGACATGTGCACCGCTGAGTTCACCACAGCGTCGCTCCCACGACCCAAGACTTGGAAGCCTCCCTGGAGCCCAGCAAGGGACGAGTGCAGAAGGAAGATGGGCTGTAGCCACGCAATGGCATACCAGTCAGCCGGAACCAAGGATGCAATCCAGCCATTTGTGAGCACCAGAATGGCTGTGAGGGTTTTAGGGAAGTGAAACAAGCCCCAGGGAGCAAGGCAAGTACCGTAGGACCTCACTTAAGAGGAGAAGCAAAAACAAGCGGTCAGGAACAGGTGGCACGGGACATTTGATTGGGGGTTCCCAGAGACAAAGCGGGGAGGTGTGAGAGGGTGAAACAGATGATGAGGCACAAGTGTGTGGTCAGGGCCTGCTATTAGGCTTACGCAGGGGAAGATGATGTCAGCTACACGGAAGTCTACATCGATGAGGATGCAAATCGGAAGGATATAGGATGTTCTAGTGCAGGGTTGTGGCAATAAATTCACCTAAAAGGAAAAAAATCCAAAATGGCGTCCAGAATGACGGCATAAAGCTTTGGGGCTGAAAGAGATTAGAGAAGGTGAACTTCCAAGGCTGGAAAATCACCTCAAAATGCGTACTGATGCTACAGAAAGGTAGACCATTCCAAATAGATGAAGAGGAATACTACCCACAGAACATGCTGCCTGCTAAACCCATGCACCCACGGAAAAGGTTACCGTCCAGGATGTTACTACTAATCACCTTCACGAATAATCCAAACAGGCCCACGTGTTCCCAAGCTCAGGCAAAAGGTTGGTCCAAAAGTCCAATTCAGGGCCGGCCCTGTGGCGGAGCGGGTAAGTGCCCACGTTCTGCTTGGCCGGCCCAGGCCTCACTGTTTCACATCACGGGTGCAGATCACATTAGCAGTGTTAGGAAATACAGATTTCATGGTACGGTGCGGACAGGGATCATAAACTAAGTAGCAATGGTGAGGTCACCTTATCAATACGCACCAGAAAAAGAACCGTGAGGCTTTTACAATCCATGAATGCCTCTGGTACACTTCCCCAGAGGAAGAAGGAAGGAAAACATGGGACCTGCCAAGGTGGAATCGGCAGAGTGCTGGGAGATGACACGATCATTGCGCATCAGAGGATGGCCCGGGCAACTTCAACCTGGGAGGGAGTCCAGGACTTTCTCTGGGGAACGTCCACCCACTTGGCCATCTACATAAAATGTAAGAGGTGAAACCCAGGATAATCTTACAGGACAGAAACCAGTGTCTAGAGAGAATGTAGCAGGCCTTCCAAAGTTCGAGGGGCAAGACAGAAACCGACAAGAAATCGAGAAAAAGGAAAACTATCCTACCAGGAAAGGGTGAGGAGTCAGCCTGG
The DNA here is from genome assembly GCF_041296235.1 of Equus asinus. Lineage (NCBI taxonomy): Eukaryota > Metazoa > Chordata > Mammalia > Perissodactyla > Equidae > Equus > Equus asinus. Next base: position 7,865,475 of record NC_091790.1, on the reverse strand, counting down.
CCTGAGATGGCTCTGAAACTCTGTGTGCACGCAGGTTGTCAGGACAACTTCGAATTTTGAGGTTGTTTATGACATCACGAGGATCATGTCCGCCAAGATGGCCGCACGGTTACAGACTGAGGATTGGCCTAGGCTAGGCTATTAAAGGGAGGGATACCCAGAAACAGCTTTGAGAAACAGAAAGCGGACACAGAAACTGGAAGACATAAAACAGACGCTGATTCGAGGGGTAAGAAAGGAATCCTTGGCAAGAAGCGAGAATAGAGGGACAAGCCCCGAGAGGAGAACGTTGTCATCTATTCAAGTCTATGGGGAGGCCATGCTGATTCAAGCTTGCAACTTGATTGGAAGCAAGAGGCCGGACTTGGGCCTTATCAGACCTACGTGGTCCTTCTGCCTTAAGCATAAGCCAAAGTCAAGAATGAGGTCTTGAGGACGTTGAAGAGAAGACTCGATGCCTCCTTTCCTAGGCCCCTGGCATTCTTTGCAGATCAGTCTCACTTTCCATAGCTCTGGCGTCACGGGGGCCCACCGGGTACATGCTAATGTGTCCCAAGAGATGTCTTGGGAGCCTTGAAGGAATGGAGCCCTGTCACGCTTGGGCTATGTCTCTTTGTTTGGAAGTGCTCTACAAGGGTGCTGAAAAGCACCCTTTTCCACAGGGCTTCGTTCCTTCGTGAAGGCTGCCCTCCCAGGCTAGTGTGCTCAGTTTGCCTCCATCGAAATTCTCTCCCCCTACCTCTTGCCGTAGAAGGATTATGGATTATGTGTTTTGACACCACATGTAAGGAAGTGGGCTGAAAATGAGAACATTACAATTCTGTTTCAAGAAAAATAAACAGGCCAGGGCTGAGGATGTAAGGCAAACAAATGGCACAGCCTATAGAAATAAAGTAAGCCCGTATCTAGACGGCACCTGGGGGAACGTTCCAGGATCAGGGGTGAAGTTCGAAACTTCCCAAATCCGGAAAGGAGACAGAAAAATATCTTTCCTGGAGAGAGGGATTCATCAGACTCGTCTAATTTGTCCTGGAAACATTGTGTCTGTAAAGGGGGATGCCAGGACGACCTCGAGTTTGGAGTTTCTGACCTCAGGATGTCAAACCAACCCAGACGACCACGTGTTCCCAGTGCTTAGTTTGACCCAGGCTAGGACAGCAAAGACTCCTTCAAGTGACCGGTGCAAATTCAAAGACAACAACCAAGAGTCACGAAAGCACTCACACCTCGGCCTAGAGAACATACGGTGATTCCAGAAATGCAAAATGAATCACTTGGAATGAAGGGGAACGGACTGATAAGCATGTCTAAGGGGGATAGCTGAGAAATACCATGACGATTCTCCTATGGAAAAGAGACAAAGGTCCCAGAAAATGGAAGGCGAACAGAAATCACACCTGGATAATCCACAATGAAAGATGATGTCCGTCTTTAGACAGACTCTGCTGGAACGTTTGAAAGGCAGAGAAATTCACAAGCCAAAAGACGGCAGCGAAGGTCAAGGCTGGGCTAAGTGGGAAGGGTGAGTTATGAGACTGCTCCAAGCGGGCCAGGAAACCGTGTGTCCGTGAAGCTTGCCGGGACAGCAGAGACACGATTATGACAAATCCTCTGACATCGCAGTGGACCCGAAAAACAACCTGGCCTCATCTACACAGTGCCAGAGTTGGGCTCAAGTAGCATATTCAAGTCCCATTGCCCTCAACTGCAGGTTGCCAACGGAACATGAAAGGGGCCGGCCGGGGGCGCAGCGGTGAGGTCCGCACCTTCTGGGTCGGTGGCCCGTGGTGGGCCGGGTGGACCCTCGGGTGGGCCTGCTCACCACTGCTTCAGGCATTCTGGGGCAGGCGTCCGAGGTAGTGTAGAGGCAGATGGGAAGGGACGTTAGACAGGGCCAGACTTCCACAGCAAATACAGGAGCATTGCCAGCAGATGTGAGCGCAGCGATGCACTTCTGCCAGAACAAAACCGATTCCAAGTTGCAAAGCATAGAGAAACTGAACCTGAAAAGAAAAAGTGAGAAACTGCATGCCAGTGAGAAGGATGAGATCTCTATGAAGAAACTTAGCAAAACAGGTGAAAGCCATGGCAATGGAAAACTAACCAACGTTGGGGGAAAGAAATTCAAGAAGACACAAGGAGAAAGAAGGAGATTCCAGGATCTAGGAGTGGAAGCATCAACACACTGGAAACGTCCCTACCAGAGCAAGGAATCTCTGGATTCCATGCAATCCCAGTCAAAGTTGCAGCAATGTTTCCCACAGAGACAGAAGAGGGAATGCTAAAGCTTCTAGCCAGCAACAAGACACCCTGACTAGGCAAAGGAATCCTCAGGAAAACGAAAAAAGCAGGACGTGGCACACTTTCCGATTTCAACATATAGGACGAAGCACTAGGTACCGAGACGGCACAGTCTGGGCCCCAAAACAGGCACACAGACCCATGCAACAGAATCGAGAACCCGGAGCCCCACTCAAACGTACATGGACAGCCCATTTTCGACCAGGGAGCCAAGAGGAGACAGCGGAGAAAGGAGAGTCTCTACCATAAACGGTGCTGGGAAGCCTGCACAGCCACATGGAACACAACGAGAGTACACCATGATGTTACACCTGGCACACACACCACCTGAAATGGATCAAAGCCTTCAATGGCAGACTTGAAACCGTGAACCTTGTAGCAGAAGACCTAGGCAGAGTGCTCTTTGCCATCTGTCTGAGCCGCCTGTTTGGAAGAAGCAAGTCCGACTGGGCCAGGGCAACCAAGTCAACAAGAAACCAACGGGACCACGTCAAATGCGGACGCTTCTGCCCAGTGAAGGAAACCATCGACTGAATGCAAAGATAGCACAACGACTGGGGGAGGATGTTTGCAAACCACACATCGGACAAGGGGTGAAAAGCCCAAGGATGCAATCAACTCGCACGTCCCCACAGGAAAAAAAAACAACAACAAGCCAATGAAAACCTGGGCAGAAGATGGAAACAGAGATTTCTGCCAAGAAGATCGAAAGAGGGCCAACGGGTGCATGAACACTTGTTCACCGTCATTAAGTCTCAGGCCAATGCAAATGCAAACTGCAAGGGCACAGCAGCTCACTGTGGTCAGAATGGCTATAAGGAAGCAGACAGGAAGCCACAAGTGTCAGAGAGGAGGTGGAGAGAAGGGAAGCCTCCTGCACCGTTGGTGGGAGTGCAGACCGGTGCAGCCACTACGCCAAGCGGTGTGGAACTGCCTCAGAACTTGAAGAATCCATGTCCCATATGATCCAGCTATTCCTCTGCGGCGTGTTGATCCAAAGAACTCGGAAACACTCCTGCATAAAGACATGTGCACCGCTGAGTTCACCACAGCGTCGCTCCCACGACCCAAGACTTGGAAGCCTCCCTGGAGCCCAGCAAGGGACGAGTGCAGAAGGAAGATGGGCTGTAGCCACGCAATGGCATACCAGTCAGCCGGAACCAAGGATGCAATCCAGCCATTTGTGAGCACCAGAATGGCTGTGAGGGTTTTAGGGAAGTGAAACAAGCCCCAGGGAGCAAGGCAAGTACCGTAGGACCTCACTTAAGAGGAGAAGCAAAAACAAGCGGTCAGGAACAGGTGGCACGGGACATTTGATTGGGGGTTCCCAGAGACAAAGCGGGGAGGTGTGAGAGGGTGAAACAGATGATGAGGCACAAGTGTGTGGTCAGGGCCTGCTATTAGGCTTACGCAGGGGAAGATGATGTCAGCTACACGGAAGTCTACATCGATGAGGATGCAAATCGGAAGGATATAGGATGTTCTAGTGCAGGGTTGTGGCAATAAATTCACCTAAAAGGAAAAAAAATCCAAAATGGGGTCCAGAATGACGGCATAAAGCTTTGGGGCTGAAAGAGATTAGAGAAGGTGAACTTCCAAGGCTGGAAAATCACCTCAAAATGCGTACTGATGCTACAGAAAGGTAGACCATTCCAAATAGATGAAGAGGAATACTACCCACAGAACATGCTGCCTGCTAAACCCATGCACCCACGGAAAAGGTTACCGTCCAGGATGTTACTACTAATCACCTTCACGAATAATCCAAACAGGCCCACGTGTTCCCAAGCTCAGGCAAAAGGTTGGTCCAAAAGTCCAATTCAGGGCCGGCCCTGTGGCGGAGCGGGTAAGTGCCCACGTTCTGCTTGGCCGGCCCAGGCCTCACTGTTTCACATCACGGGTGCAGATCACATTAGCAGTGTTAGGAAATACAGATTTCATGGTACGGTGCGGACAGGGATCATAAACTAAGTAGCAATGGTGAGGTCACCTTATCAATACGCACCAGAAAAAGAACCGTGAGGCTTTTACAATCCATGAACGCCTCTGGTACACTTCCCCAGAGGAAGAAGGAAGGAAAACATGGGACCTGCCAAGGTGGAATCGGCAGAGTGCTAGGAGATGACACGATCATTGCGCATCAGAGGATGGCCCGGGCAACTTCAACCTGGGAGGGAGTCCAGGACTTTCTCTGGGGAACGTCCACCCACTTGGCCATCTACATAAAATGTAAGAGGTGAAACCCAGGATAATCTTACAGGACAGAAACCAGTGTCTAGAGAGAATGTAGCAGGCCTTCCAAAGTTCGAGGGGCAAGACAGAAACCGACAAGAAATCGAGAAAAAGGAAAACTATCCTACCAGGAAAGGGTGAGGAGTCAGCCTGGCCTGAGATGGCTCTGAAACTCTGTGTGCACGCAGGTTGTCAGGACAACTTCGAATTTTGAGGTTGTTTATGACATCACGAGGATCATGTCCGCCAAGATGGCCGCACGGTTACAGACTGAGGATTGGCCTAGGCTAGGCTATTAAAGGGAGGGATACCCAGAAACAGCTTTGAGAAACAGAAAGCGGACACAGAAACTGGAAGACATAAAACAGACGCTGATTCGAGGGGTAAGAAAGGAATCCTTGGCAAGAAGCGAGAATAGAGGGACAAGCCCCGAGAGGAGAACGTTGTCATCTATTCAAGTCTATGGGGAGGCCATGCTGATTCAAGCTTGCAACTTGATTGGAAGCAAGAGGCCGGACTTGGGCCTTATCAGACCTACGTGGTCCTTCTGCCTTAAGCATAAGCCAAAGTCAAGAATGAGGTCTTGAGGACGTTGAAGAGAAGACTCGATGCCTCCTTTCCTAGGCCCCTGGCATTCTTTGCAGATCAGTCTCACTTTCCATAGCTCTGGCGTCACGGGGGCCCACCGGGTACATGCTAATGTGTCCCAAGAGATGTCTTGGGAGCCTTGAAGGAATGGAGCCCTGTCACGCTTGGGCTATGTCTCTTTGTTTGGAAGTGCTCTACAAGGGTGCTGAAAAGCACCCTTTTCCACAGGGCTTCGTTCCTTCGTGAAGGCTGCCCTCCCAGGCTAGTGTGCTCAGTTTGCCTCCATCGAAATTCTCTCCCCCTACCTCTTGCCGTAGAAGGATTATGGATTATGTGTTTTGACACCACATGTAAGGAAGTGGGCTGAAAATGAGAACATTACAATTCTGTTTCAAGAAAAATAAACAGGCCAGGGCTGAGGATGTAAGGCAAACAAATGGCACAGCCTATAGAAATAAAGTAAGCCCGTATCTAGACGGCACCTGGGGGAACGTTCCAGGATCAGGGGTGAAGTTCGAAACTTCCCAAATCCGGAAAGGAGACAGAAAAATATCTTTCCTGGAGAGAGGGATTCATCAGACTCGTCTAATTTGTCCTGGAAACATTGTGTGTGTAAAGGGGGATGCCAGGACGACCTCGAGTTTGGAGTTTCTGACCTCAGGATGTCAAACCAACCCAGACGACCACGTGTTCCCAGTGCTTAGTTTGACCCAGGCTAGGACAGCAAAGACTCCTTCAAGTGACCGGTGCAAATTCAAAGACAACAACCAAGAGTCACGAAAGCACTCACACCTCGGCCTAGAGAACATACGGTGATTCCAGAAATGCAAAATGAATCACTTGGAATGAAGGGGAACGGACTGATAAGCATGTCTAAGGGGGATAGCTGAGAAATACCATGACGATTCTCCTATGGAAAAGAGACAAAGGTCCCAGAAAATGGAAGGCGAACAGAAATCACACCTGGATAATCCACAATGAAAGATGATGTCCGTCTTTAGACAGACTCTGCTGGAACGTTTGAAAGGCAGAGAAATTCACAAGCCAAAAGACGGCAGCGAAGGTCAAGGCTGGGCTAAGTGGGAAGGGTGAGTTATGAGACTGCTCCAAGCGGGCCAGGAAACCGTGTGTCCGTGAAGCTTGCCGGGACAGCAGAGACACGATTATGACAAATCCCCTGACATCGCAGTGGACCCGAAAAACAACCTGGCCTCATCTACACAGTGCCAGAGTTGGGCTCAAGTAGCATATTCAAGTCCCATTGCCCTCAACTGCAGGTTGCCAATGGAACATGAAAGGGGCCGGCCGGGGGCGCAGCGGTGAGGTCCGCACCTTCTGGGTCGGTGGCCCGTGGTGGGCCGGGTGGACCCTCGGGTGGGCCTGCTCACCACTGCTTCAGGCATTCTGGGGCAGGCGTCCGAGGTAGTGTAGAGGCAGATGGGAAGGGACGTTAGACAGGGCCAGACTTCCACAGCAAATACAGGAGCATTGCCAGCAGATGTGAGCGCAGCGATGCACTTCTGCCAGAACAAAACCGATTCCAAGTTGCAAAGCATAGAGAAACTGAACCTGAAAAGAAAAAGTGAGAAACTGCATGCCAGTGAGAAGGATGAGATCTCTATGAAGAAACTTAGCAAAACAGGTGAAAGCCATGGCAATGGAAAACTAACCAACGTTGGGGGAAAGAAATTCAAGAAGACACAAGGAGAAAGAAGGAGATTCCAGGATCTAGGAGTGGAAGCATCAACACACTGGAAACGTCCCTACCAGAGCAAGGAATCTCTGGATTCCATGCAATCCCAGTCAAAGTTGCAGCAATGTTTCCCACAGAGACAGAAGAGGGAATGCTAAAGCTTCTAGCCAGCAACAAGACACCCTGACTAGGCAAAGGAATCCTCAGGAAAACGAAAAAAGCAGGACGTGGCACACTTTCCGAATTCAACATATAGGACGAAGCACTAGGTACCGAGACGGCACAGTCTGGGCCCCAAAACAGGCACACAGACCCATGCAACAGAATCGAGAACCCGGAGCCCCACTCAAACGTACATGGACAGCCCATTTTCGACCAGGGAGCCAAGAGGAGACAGCGGAGAAAGGAGAGTCTCTACCATAAACGGTGCTGGGAAGCCTGCACAGCCACATGGAACACAACGAGAGTACACCATGATGTTACACCTGGCACACACACCACCTGAAATGGATCAAAGCCTTCAATGGCAGACTTGAAACCGTGAACCTTGTAGCAGAAGACCTAGGCAGAGTGCTCTTTGCCATCTGTCTGAGCCGCCTGTTTGGAAGAAGCAAGTCCGACTGGGCCAGGGCAACCAAGTCAACAAGAAACCAACGGGACCACGTCAAATGCGGACGCTTCTGCCCAGTGAAGGAAACCATCGACTGAATGCAAAGATAGCACAACGACTGGGGGAGGATGTTTGCAAACCACACATCGGACAAGGGGTGAAAAGCCCAAGGATGCAATCAACTCGCACGTCCCCACAGGAAAAAAAAACAACAACAAGCCAATGAAAACCTGGGCAGAAGATGGAAACAGAGATTTCTGCCAAGAAGATCGAAAGAGGGCCAACGGGTGCATGAACACTTGTTCACCGTCATTAAGTCTCAGGCCAATGCAAATGCAAACTGCAAGGGCACAGCAGCTCACTGTGGTCAGAATGGCTATAAGGAAGCAGACAGGAAGCCACAAGTGTCAGAGAGGAGGTGGAGAGAAGGGAAGCCTCCTGCACCGTTGGTGGGAGTGCAGACCGGTGCAGCCACTACGCCAAGCGGTGTGGAACTGCCTCAGAACTTGAAGAATCCATGTCCCATATCATCCAGCTATTCCTCTGCGGCGTGTTGATCCAAAGAACTCGGAAACACTCCTGCATAAAGACATGTGCACCGCTGAGTTCACCACAGCGTCGCTCCCACGACCCAAGACTTGGAAGCCTCCCTGGAGCCCAGCAAGGGACGAGTGCAGAAGGAAGATGGGCTGTAGCCACGCAATGGCATACCAGTCAGCCGGAACCAAGGATGCAATCCAGCCATTTGTGAGCACCAGAATGGCTGTGAGGGTTTTAGGGAAGTGAAACAAGCCCCAGGGAGCAAGGCAAGTACCGTAGGACCTCACTTAAGAGGAGAAGCAAAAACAAGCGGTCAGGAACAGGTGGCACGGGACATTTGATTGGGGGTTCCCAGAGACAAAGCGGGGAGGTGTGAGAGGGTGAAACAGATGATGAGGCACAAGTGTGTGGTCAGGGCCTGCTATTAGGCTTACGCAGGGGAAGATGATGTCAGCTACACGGAAGTCTACATCGATGAGGATGCAAATCGGAAAGATATAGGATGTTCTAGTGCAGGGTTGTGGCAATAAATTCACCTAAAAGGAAAAAAAATCCAAAATGGGGTCCAGAATGACGGCATAAAGCTTTGGGGCTGAAAGAGATTAGAGAAGGTGAACTTCCAAGGCTGGAAAATCACCTCAAAATGCGTACTGATGCTACAGAAAGGTAGACCATTCCAAATAGATGAAGAGGAATACTACCCACAGAACATGCTGCCTGCTAAACCCATGCACCCACGGAAAAGGTTACCGTCCAGGATGTTACTACTAATCACCTTCACGAATAATCCAAACAGGCCCACGTGTTCCCAAGCTCAGGCAAAAGGTTGGTCCAAAAGTCCAATTCAGGGCCGGCCCTGTGGCGGAGCGGGTAAGTGCCCACGTTCTGCTTGGCCGGCCCAGGCCTCACTGTTTCACATCACGGGTGCAGATCACATTAGCAGTGTTAGGAAATACAGATTTCATGGTACGGTGCGGACAGGGATCATAAACTAAGTAGCAATGGTGAGGTCACCTTATCAATACGCACCAGAAAAAGAACCGTGAGGCTTTTACAATCCATGAACGCCTCTGGTACACTTCCCCAGAGGAAGAAGGAAGGAAAACATGGGACCTGCCAAGGTGGAATCGGCAGAGTGCTGGGAGATGACACGATCATTGCGCAGCAGAGGATGGCCCGGGCAACTTCAACCTGGGAGGGAGTCCAGGACTTTCTCTGGGGAACGTCCACCCACTTGGCCATCTACATAAAATGTAAGAGGTGAAACCCAGGATAATCTTACAGGACAGAAACCAGTGTCTAGAGAGAATGTAGCAGGCCTTCCAAAGTTCGAGGGGCAAGACAGAAACCGACAAGAAATCGAGAAAAAGGAAAACTATCCTACCAGGAAAGGGTGAGGAGTCAGCCTGGCCTGAGATGGCTCTGAAACTCTGTGTGCACGCAGGTTGTCAGGACAACTTCGAATTTTGAGGTTGTTTATGACATCACGAGGATCATGTCCGCCAAGATGGCCGCACGGTTACAGACTGAGGATTGGCCTAGGCTAGGCTATTAAAGGGAGGGATACCCAGAAACAGCTTTGAGAAACAGAAAGCGGACACAGAAACTGGAAGACATAAAACAGACGCTGATTCGAGGGGTAAGAAAGGAATCCTTGGCAAGAAGCGAGAATAGAGGGACAAGCCCCGAGAGGAGAACGTTGTCATCTATTCAAGTCTATGGGGAGGCCATGCTGATTCAAGCTTGCAACTTGATTGGAAGCAAGAGGCCGGACTTGGGCCTTATCAGACCTACGTGGTCCTTCTGCCTTAAGCATAAGCCAAAGTCAAGAATGAGGTCTTGAGGACGTTGAAGAGAAGACTCGATGCCTCCTTTCCTAGGCCCCTGGCATTCTTTGCAGATCAGTCTCACTTTCCATAGCTCTGGCGTCACGGGGGCCCACCGGGTACATGCTAATGTGTCCCAAGAGATGTCTTGGGAGCCTTGAAGGAATGGAGCCCTGTCACGCTTGGGCTATGTCTCTTTGTTTGGAAGTGCTCTACAAGGGTGCTGAAAAGCACCCTTTTCCACAGGGCTTCGTTCCTTCGTGAAGGCTGCCCTCCCAGGCTAGTGTGCTCAGTTTGCCTCCATCGAAATTCTCTCCCCCTACCTCTTGCCGTAGAAGGATTATGGATTATGTGTTTTGACACCACATGTAAGGAAGTGGGCTGAAAATGAGAACATTACAATTCTGTTTCAAGAAAAATAAACAGGCCAGGGCTGAGGATGTAAGGCAAACAAATGGCACAGCCTATAGAAATAAAGTAAGCCCGTATCTAGACGGCACCTGGGGGAACGTTCCAGGATCAGGGGTGAAGTTCGAAACTTCCCAAATCCGGAAAGGAGACAGAAAAATATCTTTCCTGGAGAGAGGGATTCATCAGACTCGTCTAATTTGTCCTGGAAACATTGTGTGTGTAAAGGGGGATGCCAGGACGACCTCGAGTTTGGAGTTTCTGACCTCAGGATGTCAAACCAACCCAGACGACCACGTGTTCCCAGTGCTTAGTTTGACCCAGGCTAGGACAGCAAAGACTCCTTCAAGTGACCGGTGCAAATTCAAAGACAACAACCAAGAGTCACGAAAGCACTCACACCTCGGCCTAGAGAACATACGGTGATTCCAGAAATGCAAAATGAATCACTTGGAATGAAGGGGAACGGACTGATAAGCATGTCTAAGGGGGATAGCTGAGAAATACCATGACGATTCTCCTATGGAAAAGAGACAAAGGTCCCAGAAAATGGAAGGCGAACAGAAATCACACCTGGATAATCCACAATGAAAGATGATGTCCGTCTTTAGACAGACTCTGCTGGAACGTTTGAAAGGCAGAGAAATTCACAAGCCAAAAGACGGCAGCGAAGGTCAAGGCTGGGCTAAGTGGGAAGGGTGAGTTATGAGACTGCTCCAAGCGGGCCAGGAAACCGTGTGTCCGTGAAGCTTGCCGGGACAGCAGAGACACGATTATGACAAATCCTCTGACATCGCAGTGGACCCGAAAAACAACCTGGCCTCATCTACACAGTGCCAGAGTTGGGCTCAAGTAGCATATTCAAGTCCCATTGCCCTCAACTGCAGGTTGCCAACGGAACATGAAAGGGGCCGGCCGGGGGCGCAGCGGTGAGGTCCGCACCTTCTGGGTCGGTGGCCCGTGGTGGGCCGGGTGGACCCTCGGGTGGGCCTGCTCACCACTGCTTCAGGCATTCTGGGGCAGGCGTCCGAGGTAGTGTAGAGGCAGATGGGAAGGGACGTTAGACAGGGCCAGACTTCCACAGCAAATACAGGAGCATTGCCAGCAGATGTGAGCGCAGCGATGCACTTCTGCCAGAACAAAACCGATTCCAAGTTGCAAAGCATAGAGAAACTGAACCTGAAAAGAAAAAGTGAGAAACTGCATGCCAGTGAGAAGGATGAGATCTCTATGAAGAAACTTAGCAAAACAGGTGAAAGCCATGGCAATGGAAAACTAACCAACGTTGGGGGAAAGAAATTCAAGAAGACACAAGGAGAAAGAAGGAGATTCCAGGATCTAGGAGTGGAAGCATCAACACACTGGAAACGTCCCTACCAGAGCAAGGAATCTCTGGATTCCATGCAATCCCAGTCAAAGTTGCAGCAATGTTTCCCACAGAGACAGAAGAGGGAATGCTAAAGCTTCTAGCCAGCAACAAGACACCCTGACTAGGCAAAGGAATCCTCAGGAAAACGAAAAAAGCAGGACGTGGCACACTTTCCGAATTCAACATATAGGACGAAGCACTAGGTACCGAGACGGCACAGTCTGGGCCCCAAAACAGGCACACAGACCCATGCAACAGAATCGAGAACCCGGAGCCCCACTCAAACGTACATGGACAGCCCATTTTCGACCAGGGAGCCAAGAGGAGACAGCGGAGAAAGGAGAGTCTCTACCATAAACGGTGCTGGGAAGCCTGCACAGCCACATGGAACACAACGAGAGTACACCATGATGTTACACCTGGCACACACACCACCTGAAATGGATCAAAGCCTTCAATGGCAGACTTGAAACCGTGAACCTTGTAGCAGAAGACCTAGGCAGAGTGCTCTTTGCCATCTGTCTGAGCCGCCTGTTTGGAAGAAGCAAGTCCGACTGGGCCAGGGCAACCAAGTCAACAAGAAACCAACGGGACCACGTCAAATGCGGACGCTTCTGCCCAGTGAAGGAACCCATCGACTGAATGCAAAGATAGCACAACGACTGGGGGAGGATGTTTGCAAACCACACATCGGACAAGGGGTGAAAAGCCCAAGGATGCAATCAACTCGCACGTCCCCACAGGAAAAAAAAACAACAACAAGCCAATGAAAACCTGGGCAGAAGATGGAAACAGAGATTTCTGCCAAGAAGATCGAAAGAGGGCCAACGGGTGCATGAACACTTGTTCACCGTCATTAAGTCTCAGGCCAATGCAAATGCAAACTGCAAGGGCACAGCAGCTCACTGTGGTCAGAATGGCTATAAGGAAGCAGACAGGAAGCCACAAGTGTCAGAGAGGAGGTGGAGAGAAGGGAAGCCTCCTGCACCGTTGGTGGGAGTGCAGACCGGTGCAGCCACTACGCCAAGCGGTGTGGAACTGCCTCAGAACTTGAAGAATCCATGTCCCATATGATCCAGCTATTCCTCTGCGGCGTGTTGATCCAAAGAACTCGGAAACACTCCTGCATAAAGACATGTGCACCGCTGAGTTCACCACAGCGTCGCTCCCACGACCCAAGACTTGGAAGCCTCCCTGGAGCCCAGCAAGGGACGAGTGCAGAAGGAAGATGGGCTGTAGCCACGCAATGGCATACCAGTCAGCCGGAACCAAGGATGCAATCCAGCCATTTGTGAGCACCAGAATGGCTGTGAGGGTTTTAGGGAAGTGAAACAAGCCCCAGGGAGCAAGGCAAGTACCGTAGGACCTCACTTAAGAGGAGAAGCAAAAACAAGCGGTCAGGAACAGGTGGCACGGGACATTTGATTGGGGGTTCCCAGAGACAAAGCGGGGAGGTGTGAGAGGGTGAAACAGATGATGAGGCACAAGTGTGTGGTCAGGGCCTGCTATTAGGCTTACGCAGGGGAAGATGATGTCAGCTACACGGAAGTCTACATCGATGAGGATGCAAATCGGAAGGATATAGGATGTTCTAGTGCAGGGTTGTGGCAATAAATTCACCTAAAAGGAAAAAAAATCCAAAATGGGGTCCAGAATGACGGCATAAAGCTTTGGGGCTGAAAGAGATTAGAGAAGGTGAACTTCCAAGGCTGGAAAATCACCTCAAAATGCGTACTGATGCTACAGAAAGGTAGACCATTCCAAATAGATGAAGAGGAATACTACCCACAGAACATGCTGCCTGCTAAACCCATGCACCCACGGAAAAGGTTACCGTCCAGGATGTTACTACTAATCACCTTCACGAATAATCCAAACAGGCCCACGTGTTCCCAAGCTCAGGCAAAAGGTTGGTCCAAAAGTCCAATTCAGGGCCGGCCCTGTGGCGGAGCGGGTAAGTGCCCACGTTCTGCTTGGCCGGCCCAGGCCTCACTGTTTCACATCACGGGTGCAGATCACATTAGCAGTGTTAGGAAATACAGATTTCATGGTACGGTGCGGACAGGGATCATAAACTAAGTAGCAATGGTGAGGTCACCTTATCAATACGCACCAGAAAAAGAACCGTGAGGCTTTTACAATCCATGAACGCCTCTGGTACACTTCCCCAGAGGAAGAAGGAAGGAAAACATGGGACCTGCCAAGGTGGAATCGGCAGAGTGCTGGGAGATGACACGATCATTGCGCAGCAGAGGATGGCCCGGGCAACTTCAACCTGGGAGGGAGTCCAGGACTTTCTCTGGGGAACGTCCACCCACTTGGCCATCTACATAAAATGTAAGAGGTGAAACCCAGGATAATCTTACAGGACAGAAACCAGTGTCTAGAGAGAATGTAGCAGGCCTTCCAAAGTTCGAGGGGCAAGACAGAAACCGACAAGAAATCGAGAAAAAGGAAAACTATCCTACCAGGAAAGGGTGAGGAGTCAGCCTGGCCTGAGATGGCTCTGAAACTCTGTGTGCACGCAGGTTGTCAGGACAACTTCGAATTTTGAGGTTGTTTATGACATCACGAGGATCATGTCCGCCAAGATGGCCGCACGGTTACAGACTGAGGATTGGCCTAGGCTAGGCTATTAAAGGGAGGGATACCCAGAAACAGCTTTGAGAAACAGAAAGCGGACACAGAAACTGGAAGACATAAAACAGACGCTGATTCGAGGGGTAAGAAAGGAATCCTTGGCAAGAAGCGAGAATAGAGGGACAAGCCCCGAGAGGAGAACGTTGTCATCTATTCAAGTCTATGGGGAGGCCATGCTGATTCAAGCTTGCAACTTGATTGGAAGCAAGAGGCCGGACTTGGGCCTTATCAGACCTACGTGGTCCTTCTGCCTTAAGCATAAGCCAAAGTCAAGAATGAGGTCTTGAGGACGTTGAAGAGAAGACTCGATGCCTCCTTTCCTAGGCCCCTGGCATTCTTTGCAGATCAGTCTCACTTTCCATAGCTCTGGCGTCACGGGGGCCCACCGGGTACATGCTAATGTGTCCCAAGAGATGTCTTGGGAGCCTTGAAGGAATGGAGCCCTGTCACGCTTGGGCTATGTCTCTTTGTTTGGAAGTGCTCTACAAGGGTGCTGAAAAGCACCCTTTTCCACAGGGCTTCGTTCCTTCGTGAAGGCTGCCCTCCCAGGCTAGTGTGCTCAGTTTGCCTCCATCGAAATTCTCTCCCCCTACCTCTTGCCGTAGAAGGATTATGGATTATGTGTTTTGACACCACATGTAAGGAAGTGGGCTGAAAATGAGAACATTACAATTCTGTTTCAAGAAAAAGAAACAGGCCAGGGCTGAGGATGTAAGGCAAACAAATGGCACAGCCTATAGAAATAAAGTAAGCCCGTATCTAGACGGCACCTGGGGGAACGTTCCAGGATCAGGGGTGAAGTTCGAAACTTCCCAAATCCGGAAAGGAGACAGAAAAATATCTTTCCTGGAGAGAGGGATTCATCAGACTCGTCTAATTTGTCCTGGAAACATTGTGTCTGTAAAGGGGGATGCCAGGACGACCTCGAGTTTGGAGTTTCTGACCTCAGGATGTCAAACCAACCCAGACGACCACGTGTTCCCAGTGCTTAGTTTGACCCAGGCTAGGACAGCAAAGACTCCTTCAAGTGACCGGTGCAAATTCAAAGACAACAACCAAGAGTCACGAAAGCACTCACACCTCGGCCTAGAGAACATACGGTGATTCCAGAAATGCAAAATGAATCACTTGGAATGAAGGGGAACGGACTGATAAGCATGTCTAAGGGGGATAGCTGAGAAATACCATGACGATTCTCCTATGGAAAAGAGACAAAGGTCCCAGAAAATGGAAGGCGAACAGAAATCACACCTGGATAATCCACAATGAAAGATGATGTCCGTCTTTAGACAGACTCTGCTGGAACGTTTGAAAGGCAGAGAAATTCACAAGCCAAAAGACGGCAGCGAAGGTCAAGGCTGGGCTAAGTGGGAAGGGTGAGTTATGAGACTGCTCCAAGCGGGCCAGGAAACCGTGTGTCCGTGAAGCTTGCCGGGACAGCAGAGACACGATTATGACAAATCCTCTGACATCGCAGTGGACCCGAAAAACAACCTGGCCTCATCTACACAGTGCCAGAGTTGGGCTCAAGTAGCATATTCAAGTCCCATTGCCCTCAACTGCAGGTTGCCAACGGAACATGAAAGGGGCCGGCCGGGGGCGCAGCGGTGAGGTCCGCACCTTCTGGGTCGGTGGCCCGTGGTGGGCCGGGTGGACCCTCGGGTGGGCCTGCTCACCACTGCTTCAGGCATTCTGGGGCAGGCGTCCGAGGTAGTGTAGAGGCAGATGGGAAGGGACGTTAGACAGGGCCAGACTTCCACAGCAAATACAGGAGCATTGCCAGCAGATGTGAGCGCAGCGATGCACTTCTGCCAGAACAAAACCGATTCCAAGTTGCAAAGCATAGAGAAACTGAACCTGAAAAGAAAAAGTGAGAAACTGCATGCCAGTGAGAAGGATGAGATCTCTATGAAGAAACTTAGCAAAACAGGTGAAAGCCATGGCAATGGAAAACTAACCAACGTTGGGGGAAAGAAATTCAAGAAGACACAAGGAGAAAGAAGGAGATTCCAGGATCTAGGAGTGGAAGCATCAACACACTGGAAACGTCCCTACCAGAGCAAGGAATCTCTGGATTCCATGCAATCCCAGTCAAAGTTGCAGCAATGTTTCCCACAGAGACAGAAGAGGGAATGCTAAAGCTTCTAGCCAGCAACAAGACACCCTGACTAGGCAAAGGAATCCTCAGGAAAACGAAAAAAGCAGGACGTGGCACACTTTCCGAATTCAACATATAGGACGAAGCACTAGGTACCGAGACGGCACAGTCTGGGCCCCAAAACAGGCACACAGACCCATGCAACAGAATCGAGAACCCGGAGCCCCACTCAAACGTACATGGACAGCCCATTTTCGACCAGGGAGCCAAGAGGAGACAGCGGAGAAAGGAGAGTCTCTACCATAAACGGTGCTGGGAAGCCTGCACAGCCACATGGAACACAACGAGAGTACACCATGATGTTACACCTGGCACACACACCACCTGAAATGGATCAAAGCCTTCAATGGCAGACTTGAAACCGTGAACCTTGTAGCAGAAGACCTAGGCAGAGTGCTCTTTGCCATCTGTCTGAGCCGCCTGTTTGGAAGAAGCAAGTCCGACTGGGCCAGGGCAACCAAGTCAACAAGAAACCAACGGGACCACGTCAAATGCGGACGCTTCTGCCCAGTGAAGGAAACCATCGACTGAATGCAAAGATAGCACAACGACTGGGGGAGGATGTTTGCAAACCACACATCGGACAAGGGGTGAAAAGCCCAAGGATGCAATCAACTCGCACGTCCCCACAGGAAAAAAAAACAACAACAAGCCAATGAAAACCTGGGCAGAAGATGGAAACAGAGATTTCTGCCAAGAAGATCGAAAGAGGGCCAACGGGTGCATGAACACTTGTTCACCGTCATTAAGTCTCAGGCCAATGCAAATGCAAACTGCAAGGGCACAGCAGCTCACTGTGGTCAGAATGGCTATAAGGAAGCAGACAGGAAGCCACAAGTGTCAGAGAGGAGGTGGAGAGAAGGGAAGCCTCCTGCACCGTTGGTGGGAGTGCAGACCGGTGCAGCCACTACGCCAAGCGGTGTGGAACTGCCTCAGAACTTGAAGAATCCATGTCCCATATCATCCAGCTATTCCTCTGCGGCGTGTTGATCCAAAGAACTCGGAAACACTCCTGCATAAAGACATGTGCACCGCTGAGTTCACCACAGCGTCGCTCCCACGACCCAAGACTTGGAAGCCTCCCTGGAGCCCAGCAAGGGACGAGTGCAGAAGGAAGATGGGCTGTAGCCACGCAATGGCATACCAGTCAGCCGGAACCAAGGATGCAATCCAGCCATTTGTGAGCACCAGAATGGCTGTGAGGGTTTTAGGGAAGTGAAACAAGCCCCAGGGAGCAAGGCAAGTACCGTAGGACCTCACTTAAGAGGAGAAGCAAAAACAAGCGGTCAGGAACAGGTGGCACGGGACATTTGATTGGGGGTTCCCAGAGACAAAGCGGGGAGGTGTGAGAGGGTGAAACAGATGATGAGGCACAAGTGTGTGGTCAGGGCCTGCTATTAGGCTTACGCAGGGGAAGATGATGTCAGCTACACGGAAGTCTACATCGATGAGGATGCAAATCGGAAGGATATAGGATGTTCTAGTGCAGGGTTGTGGCAATAAATTCACCTAAAAGGAAAAAAAATCCAAAATGGGGTCCAGAATGACGGCATAAAGCTTTGGGGCTGAAAGAGATTAGAGAAGGTGAACTTCCAAGGCTGGAAAATCACCTCAAAATGCGTACTGATGCTACAGAAAGGTAGACCATTCCAAATAGATGAAGAGGAATACTACCCACAGAACATGCTGCCTGCTAAACCCATGCACCCACGGAAAAGGTTACCGTCCAGGATGTTACTACTAATCACCTTCACGAATAATCCAAACAGGCCCACGTGTTCCCAAGCTCAGGCAAAAGGTTGGTCCAAAAGTCCAATTCAGGGCCGGCCCTGTGGCGGAGCGGGTAAGTGCCCACGTTCTGCTTGGCCGGCCCAGGCCTCACTGTTTCACATCACGGGTGCAGATCACATTAGCAGTGTTAGGAAATACAGATTTCATGGTACGGTGCGGACAGGGATCATAAACTAAGTAGCAATGGTGAGGTCACCTTATCAATACGCACCAGAAAAAGAACCGTGAGGCTTTTACAATCCATGAACGCCTCTGGTACACTTCCCCAGAGGAAGAAGGAAGGAAAACATGGGACCTGCCAAGGTGGAATCGGCAGAGTGCTGGGAGATGACACGATCATTGCGCAGCAGAGGATGGCCCGGGCAACTTCAACCTGGGAGGGAGTCCAGGACTTTCTCTGGGGAACGTCCACCCACTTGGCCATCTACATAAAATGTAAGAGGTGAAACCCAGGATAATCTTACAGGACAGAAACCAGTGTCTAGAGAGAATGTAGCAGGCCTTCCAAAGTTCGAGGGGCAAGACAGAAACCGACAAGAAATCGAGAAAAAGGAAAACTATCCTACCAGGAAAGGGTGAGGAGTCAGCCTGGCCTGAGATGGCTCTGAAACTCTGTGTGCACGCAGGTTGTCAGGACAACTTCGAATTTTGAGGTTGTTTATGACATCACGAGGATCATGTCCGCCAAGATGGCCGCACGGTTACAGACTGAGGATTGGCCTAGGCTAGGCTATTAAAGGGAGGGATACCCAGAAACAGCTTTGAGAAACAGAAAGCGGACACAGAAACTGGAAGACATAAAACAGACGCTGATTCGAGGGGTAAGAAAGGAATCCTTGGCAAGAAGCGAGAATAGAGGGACAAGCCCCGAGAGGAGAACGTTGTCATCTATTCAAGTCTATGGGGAGGCCATGCTGATTCAAGCTTGCAACTTGATTGGAAGCAAGAGGCCGGACTTGGGCCTTATCAGACCTACGTGGTCCTTCTGCCTTAAGCATAAGCCAAAGTCAAGAATGAGGTCTTGAGGACGTTGAAGAGAAGACTCGATGCCTCCTTTCCTAGGCCCCTGGCATTCTTTGCAGATCAGTCTCACTTTCCATAGCTCTGGCGTCACGGGGGCCCACCGGGTACATGCTAATGTGTCCCAAGAGATGTCTTGGGAGCCTTGAAGGAATGGAGCCCTGTCACGCTTGGGCTATGTCTCTTTGTTTGGAAGTGCTCTACAAGGGTGCTGAAAAGCACCCTTTTCCACAGGGCTTCGTTCCTTCGTGAAGGCTGCCCTCCCAGGCTAGTGTGCTCAGTTTGCCTCCATCGAAATTCTCTCCCCCTACCTCTTGCCGTAGAAGGATTATGGATTATGTGTTTTGACACCACATGTAAGGAAGTGGGCTGAAAATGAGAACATTACAATTCTGTTTCAAGAAAAAGAAACAGGCCAGGGCTGAGGATGTAAGGCAAACAAATGGCACAGCCTATAGAAATAAAGTAAGCCCGTATCTAGACGGCACCTGGGGGAACGTTCCAGGATCAGGGGTGAAGTTCGAAACTTCCCAAATCCGGAAAGGAGACAGAAAAATATCTTTCCTGGAGAGAGGGATTCATCAGACTCGTCTAATTTGTCCTGGAAACATTGTGTCTGTAAAGGGGAAGGCCAGGACGACCTCGAGTTTGGAGTTTCTGACCTCAGGATGTCAAACCAACCCAGACGACCACGTGTTCCCAGTGCTTAGTTTGACCCAGGCTAGGACAGCAAAGACTCCTTCAAGTGACCGGTGCAAATTCAAAGACAACAACCAAGAGTCACGAAAGCACTCACACCTCGGCCTAGAGAACATACGGTGATTCCAGAAATGCAAAATGAATCACTTGGAATGAAGGGGAACGGACTGATAAGCATGTCTAAGGGGGATAGCTGAGAAATACCATGACGATTCTCCTATGGAAAAGAGACAAAGGTCCCAGAAAATGGAAGGCGAACAGAAATCACACCTGGATAATCCACAATGAAAGATGATGTCCGTCTTTAGACAGACTCTGCTGGAACGTTTGAAAGGCAGAGAAATTCACAAGCCAAAAGACGGCAGCGAAGGTCAAGGCTGGGCTAAGTGGGAAGGGTGAGTTATGAGACTGCTCCAAGCGGGCCAGGAAACCGTGTGTCCGTGAAGCTTGCCGGGACAGCAGAGACACGATTATGACAAATCCTCTGACATCGCAGTGGACCCGAAAAACAACCTGGCCTCATCTACACAGTGCCAGAGTTGGGCTCAAGTAGCATATTCAAGTCCCATTGCCCTCAACTGCAGGTTGCCAACGGAACATGAAAGGGGCCGGCCGGGGGCGCAGCGGTGAGGTCCGCACCTTCTGGGTCGGTGGCCCGTGGTGGGCCGGGTGGACCCTCGGGTGGGCCTGCTCACCACTGCTTCAGGCATTCTGGGGCAGGCGTCCGAGGTAGTGTAGAGGCAGATGGGAAGGGACGTTAGACAGGGCCAGACTTCCACAGCAAATACAGGAGCATTGCCAGCAGATGTGAGCGCAGCGATGCACTTCTGCCAGAACAAAACCGATTCCAAGTTGCAAAGCATAGAGAAACTGAACCTGAAAAGAAAAAGTGAGAAACTGCATGCCAGTGAGAAGGATGAGATCTCTATGAAGAAACTTAGCAAAACAGGTGAAAGCCATGGCAATGGAAAACTAACCAACGTTGGGGGAAAGAAATTCAAGAAGACACAAGGAGAAAGAAGGAGATTCCAGGATCTAGGAGTGGAAGCATCAACACACTGGAAACGTCCCTACCAGAGCAAGGAATCTCTGGATTCCATGCAATCCCAGTCAAAGTTGCAGCAATGTTTCCCACAGAGACAGAAGAGGGAATGCTAAAGCTTCTAGCCAGCAACAAGACACCCTGACTAGGCAAAGGAATCCTCAGGAAAACGAAAAAAGCAGGACGTGGCACACTTTCCGATTTCAACATATAGGACGAAGCACTAGGTACCGAGACGGCACAGTCTGGGCCCCAAAACAGGCACACAGACCCATGCAACAGAATCGAGAACCCGGAGCCCCACTCAAACGTACATGGACAGCCCATTTTCGACCAGGGAGCCAAGAGGAGACAGCGGAGAAAGGAGAGTCTCTACCATAAACGGTGCTGGGAAGCCTGCACAGCCACATGGAACACAACGAGAGTACACCATGATGTTACACCTGGCACACACACCACCTGAAATGGATCAAAGCCTTCAATGGCAGACTTGAAACCGTGAACCTTGTAGCAGAAGACCTAGGCAGAGTGCTCTTTGCCATCTGTCTGAGCCGCCTGTTTGGAAGAAGCAAGTCCGACTGGGCCAGGGCAACCAAGTCAACAAGAAACCAACGGGACCACGTCAAATGCGGACGCTTCTGCCCAGTGAAGGAACCCATCGACTGAATGCAAAGATAGCACAACGACTGGGGGAGGATGTTTGCAAACCACACATCGGACAAGGGGTGAAAAGCCCAAGGATGCAATCAACTCGCACGTCCCCACAGGAAAAAAAAACAACAACAAGCCAATGAAAACCTGGGCAGAAGATGGAAACAGAGATTTCTGCCAAGAAGATCGAAAGAGGGCCAACGGGTGCATGAACACTTGTTCACCGTCATTAAGTCTCAGGCCAATGCAAATGCAAACTGCAAGGGCACAGCAGCTCACTGTGGTCAGAATGGCTATAAGGAAGCAGACAGGAAGCCACAAGTGTCAGAGAGGAGGTGGAGAGAAGGGAAGCCTCCTGCACCGTTGGTGGGAGTGCAGACCGGTGCAGCCACTACGCCAAGCGGTGTGGAACTGCCTCAGAACTTGAAGAATCCATGTCCCATATGATCCAGCTATTCCTCTGCGGCGTGTTGATCCAAAGAACTCGGAAACACTCCTGCATAAAGACATGTGCACCGCTGAGTTCACCACAGCGTCGCTCCCACGACCCAAGACTTGGAAGCCTCCCTGGAGCCCAGCAAGGGACGAGTGCAGAAGGAAGATGGGCTGTAGCCACGCAATGGCATACCAGTCAGCCGGAACCAAGGATGCAATCCAGCCATTTGTGAGCACCAGAATGGCTGTGAGGGTTTTAGGGAAGTGAAACAAGCCCCAGGGAGCAAGGCAAGTACCGTAGGACCTCACTTAAGAGGAGAAGCAAAAACAAGCGGTCAGGAACAGGTGGCACGGGACATTTGATTGGGGGTTCCCAGAGACAAAGCGGGGAGGTGTGAGAGGGTGAAACAGATGATGAGGCACAAGTGTGTGGTCAGGGCCTGCTATTAGGCTTACGCAGGGGAAGATGATGTCAGCTACACGGAAGTCTACATCGATGAGGATGCAAATCGGAAGGATATAGGATGTTCTAGTGCAGGGTTGTGGCAATAAATTCACCTAAAAGGAAAAAAAATCCAAAATGGGGTCCAGAATGACGGCATAAAGCTTTGGGGCTGAAAGAGATTAGAGAAGGTGAACTTCCAAGGCTGGAAAATCACCTCAAAATGCGTACTGATGCTACAGAAAGGTAGACCATTCCAAATAGATGAAGAGGAATACTACCCACAGAACATGCTGCCTGCTAAACCCATGCACCCACGGAAAAGGTTACCGTCCAGGATGTTACTACTAATCACCTTCACGAATAATCCAAACAGGCCCACGTGTTCCCAAGCTCAGGCAAAAGGTTGGTCCAAAAGTCCAATTCAGGGCCGGCCCTGTGGCGGAGCGGGTAAGTGCCCACGTTCTGCTTGGCCGGCCCAGGCCTCACTGTTTCACATCACGGGTGCAGATCACATTAGCAGTGTTAGGAAATACAGATTTCATGGTACGGTGCGGACAGGGATCATAAACTAAGTAGCAATGGTGAGGTCACCTTATCAATACGCACCAGAAAAAGAACCGTGAGGCTTTTACAATCCATGAACGCCTCTGGTACACTTCCCCAGAGGAAGAAGGAAGGAAAACATGGGACCTGCCAAGGTGGAATCGGCAGAGTGCTGGGAGATGACACGATCATTGCGCAGCAGAGGATGGCCCGGGCAACTTCAACCTGGGAGGGAGTCCAGGACTTTCTCTGGGGAACGTCCACCCACTTGGCCATCTACATAAAATGTAAGAGGTGAAACCCAGGATAATCTTACAGGACAGAAACCAGTGTCTAGAGAGAATGTAGCAGGCCTTCCAAAGTTCGAGGGGCAAGACAGAAACCGACAAGAAATCGAGAAAAAGGAAAACTATCCTACCAGGAAAGGGTGAGGAGTCAGCCTGGCCTGAGATGGCTCTGAAACTCTGTGTGCACGCAGGTTGTCAGGACAACTTCGAATTTTGAGGTTGTTTATGACATCACGAGGATCATGTCCGCCAAGATGGCCGCACGGTTACAGACTGAGGATTGGCCTAGGCTAGGCTATTAAAGGGAGGGATACCCAGAAACAGCTTTGAGAAACAGAAAGCGGACACAGAAACTGGAAGACATAAAACAGACGCTGATTCGAGGGGTAAGAAAGGAATCCTTGGCAAGAAGCGAGAATAGAGGGACAAGCCCCGAGAGGAGAACGTTGTCATCTATTCAAGTCTATGGGGAGGCCATGCTGATTCAAGCTTGCAACTTGATTGGAAGCAAGAGGCCGGACTTGGGCCTTATCAGACCTACGTGGTCCTTCTGCCTTAAGCATAAGCCAAAGTCAAGAATGAGGTCTTGAGGACGTTGAAGAGAAGACTCGATGCCTCCTTTCCTAGGCCCCTGGCATTCTTTGCAGATCAGTCTCACTTTCCATAGCTCTGGCGTCACGGGGGCCCACCGGGTACATGCTAATGTGTCCCAAGAGATGTCTTGGGAGCCTTGAAGGAATGGAGCCCTGTCACGCTTGGGCTATGTCTCTTTGTTTGGAAGTGCTCTACAAGGGTGCTGAAAAGCACCCTTTTCCACAGGGCTTCGTTCCTTCGTGAAGGCTGCCCTCCCAGGCTAGTGTGCTCAGTTTGCCTCCATCGAAATTCTCTCCCCCTACCTCTTGCCGTAGAAGGATTATGGATTATGTGTTTTGACACCACATGTAAGGAAGTGGGCTGAAAATGAGAACATTACAATTCTGTTTCAAGAAAAAGAAACAGGCCAGGGCTGAGGATGTAAGGCAAACAAATGGCACAGCCTATAGAAATAAAGTAAGCCCGTATCTAGACGGCACCTGGGGGAACGTTCCAGGATCAGGGGTGAAGTTCGAAACTTCCCAAATCCGGAAAGGAGACAGAAAAATATCTTTCCTGGAGAGAGGGATTCATCAGACTCGTCTAATTTGTCCTGGAAACATTGTGTCTGTAAAGGGGAAGGCCAGGACGACCTCGAGTTTGGAGTTTCTGACCTCAGGATGTCAAACCAACCCAGACGACCACGTGTTCCCAGTGCTTAGTTTGACCCAGGCTAGGACAGCAAAGACTCCTTCAAGTGACCGGTGCAAATTCAAAGACAACAACCAAGAGTCACGAAAGCACTCACACCTCGGCCTAGAGAACATACGGTGATTCCAGAAATGCAAAATGAATCACTTGGAATGAAGGGGAACGGACTGATAAGCATGTCTAAGGGGGATAGCTGAGAAATACCATGACGATTCTCCTATGGAAAAGAGACAAAGGTCCCAGAAAATGGAAGGCGAACAGAAATCACACCTGGATAATCCACAATGAAAGATGATGTCCGTCTTTAGACAGACTCTGCTGGAACGTTTGAAAGGCAGAGAAATTCACAAGCCAAAAGACGGCAGCGAAGGTCAAGGCTGGGCTAAGTGGGAAGGGTGAGTTATGAGACTGCTCCAAGCGGGCCAGGAAACCGTGTGTCCGTGAAGCTTGCCGGGACAGCAGAGACACGATTATGACAAATCCTCTGACATCGCAGTGGACCCGAAAAACAACCTGGCCTCATCTACACAGTGCCAGAGTTGGGCTCAAGTAGCATATTCAAGTCCCATTGCCCTCAACTGCAGGTTGCCAACGGAACATGAAAGGGGCCGGCCGGGGGCGCAGCGGTGAGGTCCGCACCTTCTGGGTCGGTGGCCCGTGGTGGGCCGGGTGGACCCTCGGGTGGGCCTGCTCACCACTGCTTCAGGCATTCTGGGGCAGGCGTCCGAGGTAGTGTAGAGGCAGATGGGAAGGGACGTTAGACAGGGCCAGACTTCCACAGCAAATACAGGAGCATTGCCAGCAGATGTGAGCGCAGCGATGCACTTCTGCCAGAACAAAACCGATTCCAAGTTGCAAAGCATAGAGAAACTGAACCTGAAAAGAAAAAGTGAGAAACTGCATGCCAGTGAGAAGGATGAGATCTCTATGAAGAAACTTAGCAAAACAGGTGAAAGCCATGGCAATGGAAAACTAACCAACGTTGGGGGAAAGAAATTCAAGAAGACACAAGGAGAAAGAAGGAGATTCCAGGATCTAGGAGTGGAAGCATCAACACACTGGAAACGTCCCTACCAGAGCAAGGAATCTCTGGATTCCATGCAATCCCAGTCAAAGTTGCAGCAATGTTTCCCACAGAGACAGAAGAGGGAATGCTAAAGCTTCTAGCCAGCAACAAGACACCCTGACTAGGCAAAGGAATCCTCAGGAAAACGAAAAAAGCAGGACGTGGCACACTTTCCGAATTCAACATATAGGACGAAGCACTAGGTACCGAGACGGCACAGTCTGGGCCCCAAAACAGGCACACAGACCCATGCAACAGAATCGAGAACCCGGAGCCCCACTCAAACGTACATGGACAGCCCATTTTCGACCAGGGAGCCAAGAGGAGACAGCGGAGAAAGGAGAGTCTCTACCATAAACGGTGCTGGGAAGCCTGCACAGCCACATGGAACACAACGAGAGTACACCATGATGTTACACCTGGCACACACACCACCTGAAATGGATCAAAGCCTTCAATGGCAGACTTGAAACCGTGAACCTTGTAGCAGAAGACCTAGGCAGAGTGCTCTTTGCCATCTGTCTGAGCCGCCTGTTTGGAAGAAGCAAGTCCGACTGGGCCAGGGCAACCAAGTCAACAAGAAACCAACGGGACCACGTCAAATGCGGACGCTTCTGCCCAGTGAAGGAAACCATCGACTGAATGCAAAGATAGCACAACGACTGGGGGAGGATGTTTGCAAACCACACATCGGACAAGGGGTGAAAAGCCCAAGGATGCAATCAACTCGCACGTCCCCACAGGAAAAAAAAACAACAACAAGCCAATGAAAACCTGGGCAGAAGATGGAAACAGAGATTTCTGCCAAGAAGATCGAAAGAGGGCCAACGGGTGCATGAACACTTGTTCACCGTCATTAAGTCTCAGGCCAATGCAAATGCAAACTGCAAGGGCACAGCAGCTCACTGTGGTCAGAATGGCTATAAGGAAGCAGACAGGAAGCCACAAGTGTCAGAGAGGAGGTGGAGAGAAGGGAAGCCTCCTGCACCGTTGGTGGGAGTGCAGACCGGTGCAGCCACTACGCCAAGCGGTGTGGAACTGCCTCAGAACTTGAAGAATCCATGTCCCATATCATCCAGCTATTCCTCTGCGGCGTGTTGATCCAAAGAACTCGGAAACACTCCTGCATAAAGACATGTGCACCGCTGAGTTCACCACAGCGTCGCTCCCACGACCCAAGACTTGGAAGCCTCCCTGGAGCCCAGCAAGGGACGAGTGCAGAAGGAAGATGGGCTGTAGCCACGCAATGGCATACCAGTCAGCCGGAACCAAGGATGCAATCCAGCCATTTGTGAGCACCAGAATGGCTGTGAGGGTTTTAGGGAAGTGAAACAAGCCCCAGGGAGCAAGGCAAGTACCGTAGGACCTCACTTAAGAGGAGAAGCAAAAACAAGCGGTCAGGAACAGGTGGCACGGGACATTTGATTGGGGGTTCCCAGAGACAAAGC
This sequence comes from Equus asinus, assembly GCF_041296235.1. NCBI lineage: Eukaryota > Metazoa > Chordata > Mammalia > Perissodactyla > Equidae > Equus > Equus asinus. Next base: position 7,838,399 of record NC_091790.1, on the reverse strand, counting down.
GGGGAGGTGTGAGAGGGTGAAACAGATGATGAGGCACAAGTGTGTGGTCAGGGCCTGCTATTAGGCTTACGCAGGGGAAGATGATGTCAGCTACACGGAAGTCTACATCGATGAGGATGCAAATCGGAAAGATATAGGATGTTCTAGTGCAGGGTTGTGGCAATAAATTCACCTAAAAGGAAAAAAAATCCAAAATGGGGTCCAGAATGACGGCATAAAGCTTTGGGGCTGAAAGAGATTAGAGAAGGTGAACTTCCAAGGCTGGAAAATCACCTCAAAATGCGTACTGATGCTACAGAAAGGTAGACCATTCCAAATAGATGAAGAGGAATACTACCCACAGAACATGCTGCCTGCTAAACCCATGCACCCACGGAAAAGGTTACCGTCCAGGATGTTACTACTAATCACCTTCACGAATAATCCAAACAGGCCCACGTGTTCCCAAGCTCAGGCAAAAGGTTGGTCCAAAAGTCCAATTCAGGGCCGGCCCTGTGGCGGAGCGGGTAAGTGCCCACGTTCTGCTTGGCCGGCCCAGGCCTCACTGTTTCACATCACGGGTGCAGATCACATTAGCAGTGTTAGGAAATACAGATTTCATGGTACGGTGCGGACAGGGATCATAAACTAAGTAGCAATGGTGAGGTCACCTTATCAATACGCACCAGAAAAAGAACCGTGAGGCTTTTACAATCCATGAACGCCTCTGGTACACTTCCCCAGAGGAAGAAGGAAGGAAAACATGGGACCTGCCAAGGTGGAATCGGCAGAGTGCTGGGAGATGACACGATCATTGCGCAGCAGAGGATGGCCCGGGCAACTTCAACCTGGGAGGGAGTCCAGGACTTTCTCTGGGGAACGTCCACCCACTTGGCCATCTACATAAAATGTAAGAGGTGAAACCCAGGATAATCTTACAGGACAGAAACCAGTGTCTAGAGAGAATGTAGCAGGCCTTCCAAAGTTCGAGGGGCAAGACAGAAACCGACAAGAAATCGAGAAAAAGGAAAACTATCCTACCAGGAAAGGGTGAGGAGTCAGACTGGCCTGAGATGGCTCTGAAACTCTGTGTGCACGCAGGTTGTCAGGACAACTTCGAATTTTGAGGTTGTTTATGACATCACGAGGATCATGTCCGCCAAGATGGCCGCACGGTTACAGACTGAGGATTGGCCTAGGCTAGGCTATTAAAGGGAGGGATACCCAGAAACAGCTTTGAGAAACAGAAAGCGGACACAGAAACTGGAAGACATAAAACAGACGCTGATTCGAGGGGTAAGAAAGGAATCCTTGGCAAGAAGCGAGAATAGAGGGACAAGCCCCGAGAGGAGAACGTTGTCATCTATTCAAGTCTATGGGGAGGCCATGCTGATTCAAGCTTGCAACTTGATTGGAAGCAAGAGGCCGGACTTGGGCCTTATCAGACCTACGTGGTCCTTCTGCCTTAAGCATAAGCCAAAGTCAAGAATGAGGTCTTGAGGACGTTGAAGAGAAGACTCGATGCCTCCTTTCCTAGGCCCCTGGCATTCTTTGCAGATCAGTCTCACTTTCCATAGCTCTGGCGTCACGGGGGCCCACCGGGTACATGCTAATGTGTCCCAAGAGATGTCTTGGGAGCCTTGAAGGAATGGAGCCCTGTCACGCTTGGGCTATGTCTCTTTGTTTGGAAGTGCTCTACAAGGGTGCTGAAAAGCACCCTTTTCCACAGGGCTTCGTTCCTTCGTGAAGGCTGCCCTCCCAGGCTAGTGTGCTCAGTTTGCCTCCATCGAAATTCTCTCCCCCTACCTCTTGCCGTAGAAGGATTATGGATTATGTGTTTTGACACCACATGTAAGGAAGTGGGCTGAAAATGAGAACATTACAATTCTGTTTCAAGAAAAATAAACAGGCCAGGGCTGAGGATGTAAGGCAAACAAATGGCACAGCCTATAGAAATAAAGTAAGCCCGTATCTAGACGGCACCTGGGGGAACGTTCCAGGATCAGGGGTGAAGTTCGAAACTTCCCAAATCCGGAAAGGAGACAGAAAAATATCTTTCCTGGAGAGAGGGATTCATCAGACTCGTCTAATTTGTCCTGGAAACATTGTGTCTGTAAAGGGGGATGCCAGGACGACCTCGAGTTTGGAGTTTCTGACCTCAGGATGTCAAACCAACCCAGATGACCACGTGTTCCCAGTGCTTAGTTTGACCCAGGCTAAGACAGCAAAGACTCCTTCAAGTGACCGGTGCAAATTCAAAGACAACAACCAAGAGTCACGAAAGCACTCACACCTCGGCCTAGAGAACATACGGTGATTCCAGAAATGCAAAATGAATCACTTGGAATGAAGGGGAACGGACTGATAAGCATGTCTATGGGGGATAGCTGAGAAATACCATGACGATTCTCCTATGGAAAAGAGACAAAGGTCCCAGAAAATGGAAGGCGAACAGAAATCACACCTGGATAATCCACAATGAAAGATGATGTCCGTCTTTAGACAGACTCTGCTGGAACGTTTGAAAGGCAGAGAAATTCACAAGCCAAAAGACGGCAGCGAAGGTCAAGGCTGGGCTAAGTGGGAAGGGTGAGTTATGAGACTGCTCCAAGCGGGCCAGGAAACCGTGTGTCCGTGAAGCTTGCCGGGACAGCAGAGACACAATTATGACAAATCCTCTGACATCGCAGTGGACCCGATAAACAACCTGGCCTCATCTACACAGTGCCAGAGTTGGGCTCAAGTAGCATATTCAAGTCCCATTGCCCTCAACTGCAGGTTGCCAACGGAACATGAAAGGGGCCGGCCGGGGGCGCAGCGGTGAGGTCCGCACCTTCTGGGTCGGTGGCCCGTGGTGGGCCGGGTGGACCCTCGGGTGGGCCTGCTCACCACTGCTTCAGGCATTCTGGGGCAGGCGTCCGAGGTAGTGTAGAGGCAGATGGGAAGGGACGTTAGACAGGGCCAGACTTCCACAGCAAATACAGGAGCATTGCCAGCAGATGTGAGCGCAGCGATGCACTTCTGCCAGAACAAAACCGATTCCAAGTTGCAAAGCATAGAGAAACTGAAGCTGAAAAGAAAAAGTGAGAAACTTCATGCCAGTGAGAAGGATGAGATCTCTATGAAGAAACTTAGCAAAACAGGTGAAAGCCATGGCAATGGAAAACTAACCAACGTTGGGGGAAAGAAATTCAAGAAGACACAAGGAGAAAGAAGGAGATTCCAGGATCTAGGAGTGGAAGCATCAACACACTGGAAACGTCCCTACCAGAGCAAGGAATCTCTGGATTCCATGCAATCCCAGTCAAAGTTGCAGCAATGTTTCCCACAGAGACAGAAGAGGGAATGCTAAAGCTTCTAGCCAGCAACAAGACACCCTGACTAGGCAAAGGAATCCTCAGGAAAACGAAAAAAGCAGGACGTGGCACACTTTCCGAATTCAACATATAGGACGAAGCACTAGGTACCGAGACGGCACAGTCTGGGCCCCAAAACAGGCACACAGACCCATGCAACAGAATCGAGAACCCGGAGCCCCACTCAAACGTACATGGACAGCCCATTTTCGACCAGGGAGCCAAGAGGAGACAGCGGAGAAAGGAGAGTCTCTACCATAAACGGTGCTGGGAAGCCTGCACAGCCACATGGAACACAACGAGAGTACACCATGATGTTACACCTGGCACACACACCACCTGAAATGGATCAAAGCCTTCAATGGCAGACTTGAAACCGTGAACCTTGTAGCAGAAGACCTAGGCAGAGTGCTCTTTGCCATCTGTCTGAGCCGCCTGTTTGGAAGAAGCAAGTCCGACTGGGCCAGGGCAACCAAGTCAACAAGAAACCAACGGGACCACGTCAAATGCGGACGCTTCTGCCCAGTGAAGGAAACCATCGACTGAATGCAAAGATAGCACAACGACTGGGGGAGGATGTTTGCAAACCACACATCGGACAAGGGGTGAAAAGCCCAAGGATGCAATCAACTCGCACGTCCCCACAGGAAAAAAAAACAACAACAAGCCAATGAAAACCTGGGCAGAAGATGGAAACAGAGATTTCTGCCAAGAAGATCGAAAGAGGGCCAACGGGTGCATGAACACTTGTTCACCGTCATTAAGTCTCAGGCCAATGCAAATGCAAACTGCAAGGGCACAGCAGCTCACTGTGGTCAGAATGGCTATAAGGAAGCAGACAGGAAGCCACAAGTGTCAGAGAGGAGGTGGAGAGAAGGGAAGCCTCCTGCACCGTTGGTGGGAGTGCAGACCGGTGCAGCCACTACGCCAAGCGGTGTGGAACTGCCTCAGAACTTGAAGAATCCATGTCCCATATGATCCAGCTATTCCTCTGCGGCGTGTTGATCCAAAGAACTCGGAAACACTCCTGCATAAAGACATGTGCACCGCTGAGTTCACCACAGCGTCGCTCCCACGACCCAAGACTTGGAAGCCTCCCTGGAGCCCAGCAAGGGACGAGTGCAGAAGGAAGATGGGCTGTAGCCACGCAATGGCATACCAGTCAGCCGGAACCAAGGATGCAATCCAGCCATTTGTGAGCACCAGAATGGCTGTGAGGGTTTTAGGGAAGTGAAACAAGCCCCAGGGAGCAAGGCAAGTACCGTAGGACCTCACTTAAGAGGAGAAGCAAAAACAAGCGGTCAGGAACAGGTGGCACGGGACATTTGATTGGGGGTTCCCAGAGACAAAGCGGGGAGGTGTGAGAGGGTGAAACAGATGATGAGGCACAAGTGTGTGGTCAGGGCCTGCTATTAGGCTTACGCAGGGGAAGATGATGTCAGCTACACGGAAGTCTACATCGATGAGGATGCAAATCGGAAAGATATAGGATGTTCTAGTGCAGGGTTGTGGCAATAAATTCACCTAAAAGGAAAAAAAATCCAAAATGGGGTCCAGAATGACGGCATAAAGCTTTGGGGCTGAAAGAGATTAGAGAAGGTGAACTTCCAAGGCTGGAAAATCACCTCAAAATGCGTACTGATGCTACAGAAAGGTAGACCATTCCAAATAGATGAAGAGGAATACTACCCACAGAACATGCTGCCTGCTAAACCCATGCACCCACGGAAAAGGTTACCGTCCAGGATGTTACTACTAATCACCTTCACGAATAATCCAAACAGGCCCACGTGTTCCCAAGCTCAGGCAAAAGGTTGGTCCAAAAGTCCAATTCAGGGCCGGCCCTGTGGCGGAGCGGGTAAGTGCCCACGTTCTGCTTGGCCGGCCCAGGCCTCACTGTTTCACATCACGGGTGCAGATCACATTAGCAGTGTTAGGAAATACAGATTTCATGGTACGGTGCGGACAGGGATCATAAACTAAGTAGCAATGGTGAGGTCACCTTATCAATACGCACCAGAAAAAGAACCGTGAGGCTTTTACAATCCATGAACGCCTCTGGTACACTTCCCCAGAGGAAGAAGGAAGGAAAACATGGGACCTGCCAAGGTGGAATCGGCAGAGTGCTAGGAGATGACACGATCATTGCGCATCAGAGGATGGCCCGGGCAACTTCAACCTGGGAGGGAGTCCAGGACTTTCTCTGGGGAACGTCCACCCACTTGGCCATCTACATAAAATGTAAGAGGTGAAACCCAGGATAATCTTACAGGACAGAAACCAGTGTCTAGAGAGAATGTAGCAGGCCTTCCAAAGTTCGAGGGGCAAGACAGAAACCGACAAGAAATCGAGAAAAAGGAAAACTATCCTACCAGGAAAGGGTGAGGAGTCAGACTGGCCTGAGATGGCTCTGAAACTCTGTGTGCACGCAGGTTGTCAGGACAACTTCGAATTTTGAGGTTGTTTATGACATCACGAGGATCATGTCCGCCAAGATGGCCGCACGGTTACAGACTGAGGATTGGCCTAGGCTAGGCTATTAAAGGGAGGGATACCCAGAAACAGCTTTGAGAAACAGAAAGCGGACACAGAAACTGGAAGACATAAAACAGACGCTGATTCGAGGGGTAAGAAAGGAATCCTTGGCAAGAAGCGAGAATAGAGGGACAAGCCCCGAGAGGAGAACGTTGTCATCTATTCAAGTCTATGGGGAGGCCATGCTGATTCAAGCTTGCAACTTGATTGGAAGCAAGAGGCCGGACTTGGGCCTTATCAGACCTACGTGGTCCTTCTGCCTTAAGCATAAGCCAAAGTCAAGAATGAGGTCTTGAGGACGTTGAAGAGAAGACTCGATGCCTCCTTTCCTAGGCCCCTGGCATTCTTTGCAGATCAGTCTCACTTTCCATAGCTCTGGCGTCACGGGGGCCCACCGGGTACATGCTAATGTGTCCCAAGAGATGTCTTGGGAGCCTTGAAGGAATGGAGCCCTGTCACGCTTGGGCTATGTCTCTTTGTTTGGAAGTGCTCTACAAGGGTGCTGAAAAGCACCCTTTTCCACAGGGCTTCGTTCCTTCGTGAAGGCTGCCCTCCCAGGCTAGTGTGCTCAGTTTGCCTCCATCGAAATTCTCTCCCCCTACCTCTTGCCGTAGAAGGATTATGGATTATGTGTTTTGACACCACATGTAAGGAAGTGGGCTGAAAATGAGAACATTACAATTCTGTTTCAAGAAAAATAAACAGGCCAGGGCTGAGGATGTAAGGCAAACAAATGGCACAGCCTATAGAAATAAAGTAAGCCCGTATCTAGACGGCACCTGGGGGAACGTTCCAGGATCAGGGGTGAAGTTCGAAACTTCCCAAATCCGGAAAGGAGACAGAAAAATATCTTTCCTGGAGAGAGGGATTCATCAGACTCGTCTAATTTGTCCTGGAAACATTGTGTCTGTAAAGGGGAAGGCCAGGACGACCTCGAGTTTGGAGTTTCTGACCTCAGGATGTCAAACCAACCCAGACGACCACGTGTTCCCAGTGCTTAGTTTGACCCAGGCTAGGACAGCAAAGACTCCTTCAAGTGACCGGTGCAAATTCAAAGACAACAACCAAGAGTCACGAAAGCACTCACACCTCGGCCTAGAGAACATACGGTGATTCCAGAAATGCAAAATGAATCACTTGGAATGAAGGGGAACGGACTGATAAGCATGTCTAAGGGGGATAGCTGAGAAATACCATGACGATTCTCCTATGGAAAAGAGACAAAGGTCCCAGAAAATGGAAGGCGAACAGAAATCACACCTGGATAATCCACAATGAAAGATGATGTCCGTCTTTAGACAGACTCTGCTGGAACGTTTGAAAGGCAGAGAAATTCACAAGCCAAAAGACGGCAGCGAAGGTCAAGGCTGGGCTAAGTGGGAAGGGTGAGTTATGAGACTGCTCCAAGCGGGCCAGGAAACCGTGTGTCCGTGAAGCTTGCCGGGACAGCAGAGACACGATTATGACAAATCCTCTGACATCGCAGTGGACCCGAAAAACAACCTGGCCTCATCTACACAGTGCCAGAGTTGGGCTCAAGTAGCATATTCAAGTCCCATTGCCCTCAACTGCAGGTTGCCAACGGAACATGAAAGGGGCCGGCCGGGGGCGCAGCGGTGAGGTCCGCACCTTCTGGGTCGGTGGCCCGTGGTGGGCCGGGTGGACCCTCGGGTGGGCCTGCTCACCACTGCTTCAGGCATTCTGGGGCAGGCGTCCGAGGTAGTGTAGAGGCAGATGGGAAGGGACGTTAGACAGGGCCAGACTTCCACAGCAAATACAGGAGCATTGCCAGCAGATGTGAGCGCAGCGATGCACTTCTGCCAGAACAAAACCGATTCCAAGTTGCAAAGCATAGAGAAACTGAAGCTGAAAAGAAAAAGTGAGAAACTGCATGCCCGTGAGAAGGATGAGATCTCTATGAAGAAACTTAGCAAAACAGGTGAAAGCCATGGCAATGGAAAACTAACCAACGTTGGGGGAAAGAAATTCAAGAAGACACAAGGAGAAAGAAGGAGATTCCAGGATCTAGGAGTGGAAGCATCAACACACTGGAAACGTCCCTACCAGAGCAAGGAATCTCTGGATTCCATGCAATCCCAGTCAAAGTTGCAGCAATGTTTCCCACAGAGACAGAAGAGGGAATGCTAAAGCTTCTAGCCAGCAACAAGACACCCTGACTAGGCAAAGGAATCCTCAGGAAAACGAAAAAAGCAGGACGTGGCACACTTTCCGAATTCAACATATAGGACGAAGCACTAGGTACCGAGACGGCACAGTCTGGGCCCCAAAACAGGCACACAGACCCATGCAACAGAATCGAGAACCCGGAGCCCCACTCAAACGTACATGGACAGCCCATTTTCGACCAGGGAGCCAAGAGGAGACAGCGGAGAAAGGAGAGTCTCTACCATAAACGGTGCTGGGAAGCCTGCACAGCCACATGGAACACAACGAGAGTACACCATGATGTTACACCTGGCACACACACCACCTGAAATGGATCAAAGCCTTCAATGGCAGACTTGAAACCGTGAACCTTGTAGCAGAAGACCTAGGCAGAGTGCTCTTTGCCATCTGTCTGAGCCGCCTGTTTGGAAGAAGCAAGTCCGACTGGGCCAGGGCAACCAAGTCAACAAGAAACCAACGGGACCACGTCAAATGCGGACGCTTCTGCCCAGTGAAGGAACCCATCGACTGAATGCAAAGATAGCACAACGACTGGGGGAGGATGTTTGCAAACCACACATCGGACAAGGGGTGAAAAGCCCAAGGATGCAATCAACTCGCACGTCCCCACAGGAAAAAAAAACAACAACAAGCCAATGAAAACCTGGGCAGAAGATGGAAACAGAGATTTCTGCCAAGAAGATCGAAAGAGGGCCAACGGGTGCATGAACACTTGTTCACCGTCATTAAGTCTCAGGCCAATGCAAATGCAAACTGCAAGGGCACAGCAGCTCACTGTGGTCAGAATGGCTATAAGGAAGCAGACAGGAAGCCACAAGTGTCAGAGAGGAGGTGGAGAGAAGGGAAGCCTCCTGCACCGTTGGTGGGAGTGCAGACCGGTGCAGCCACTACGCCAAGCGGTGTGGAACTGCCTCAGAACTTGAAGAATCCATGTCCCATATGATCCAGCTATTCCTCTGCGGCGTGTTGATCCAAAGAACTCGGAAACACTCCTGCATAAAGACATGTGCACCGCTGAGTTCACCACAGCGTCGCTCCCACGACCCAAGACTTGGAAGCCTCCCTGGAGCCCAGCAAGGGACGAGTGCAGAAGGAAGATGGGCTGTAGCCACGCAATGGCATACCAGTCAGCCGGAACCAAGGATGCAATCCAGCCATTTGTGAGCACCAGAATGGCTGTGAGGGTTTTAGGGAAGTGAAACAAGCCCCAGGGAGCAAGGCAAGTACCGTAGGACCTCACTTAAGAGGAGAAGCAAAAACAAGCGGTCAGGAACAGGTGGCACGGGACATTTGATTGGGGGTTCCCAGAGACAAAGCGGGGAGGTGTGAGAGGGTGAAACAGATGATGAGGCACAAGTGTGTGGTCAGGGCCTGCTATTAGGCTTACGCAGGGGAAGATGATGTCAGCTACACGGAAGTCTACATCGATGAGGATGCAAATCGGAAAGATATAGGATGTTCTAGTGCAGGGTTGTGGCAATAAATTCACCTAAAAGGAAAAAAAATCCAAAATGGGGTCCAGAATGACGGCATAAAGCTTTGGGGCTGAAAGAGATTAGAGAAGGTGAACTTCCAAGGCTGGAAAATCACCTCAAAATGCGTACTGATGCTACAGAAAGGTAGACCATTCCAAATAGATGAAGAGGAATACTACCCACAGAACATGCTGCCTGCTAAACCCATGCACCCACGGAAAAGGTTACCGTCCAGGATGTTACTACTAATCACCTTCACGAATAATCCAAACAGGCCCACGTGTTCCCAAGCTCAGGCAAAAGGTTGGTCCAAAAGTCCAATTCAGGGCCGGCCCTGTGGCGGAGCGGGTAAGTGCCCACGTTCTGCTTGGCCGGCCCAGGCCTCACTGTTTCACATCACGGGTGCAGATCACATTAGCAGTGTTAGGAAATACAGATTTCATGGTACGGTGCGGACAGGGATCATAAACTAAGTAGCAATGGTGAGGTCACCTTATCAATACGCACCAGAAAAAGAACCGTGAGGCTTTTACAATCCATGAACGCCTCTGGTACACTTCCCCAGAGGAAGAAGGAAGGAAAACATGGGACCTGCCAAGGTGGAATCGGCAGAGTGCTGGGAGATGACACGATCATTGCGCAGCAGAGGATGGCCCGGGCAACTTCAACCTGGGAGGGAGTCCAGGACTTTCTCTGGGGAACGTCCACCCACTTGGCCATCTACATAAAATGTAAGAGGTGAAACCCAGGATAATCTTACAGGACAGAAACCAGTGTCTAGAGAGAATGTAGCAGGCCTTCCAAAGTTCGAGGGGCAAGACAGAAACCGACAAGAAATCGAGAAAAAGGAAAACTATCCTACCAGGAAAGGGTGAGGAGTCAGCCTGGCCTGAGATGGCTCTGAAACTCTGTGTGCACGCAGGTTGTCAGGACAACTTCGAATTTTGAGGTTGTTTATGACATCACGAGGATCATGTCCGCCAAGATGGCCGCACGGTTACAGACTGAGGATTGGCCTAGGCTAGGCTATTAAAGGGAGGGATACCCAGAAACAGCTTTGAGAAACAGAAAGCGGACACAGAAACTGGAAGACATAAAACAGACGCTGATTCGAGGGGTAAGAAAGGAATCCTTGGCAAGAAGCGAGAATAGAGGGACAAGCCCCGAGAGGAGAACGTTGTCATCTATTCAAGTCTATGGGGAGGCCATGCTGATTCAAGCTTGCAACTTGATTGGAAGCAAGAGGCCGGACTTGGGCCTTATCAGACCTACGTGGTCCTTCTGCCTTAAGCATAAGCCAAAGTCAAGAATGAGGTCTTGAGGACGTTGAAGAGAAGACTCGATGCCTCCTTTCCTAGGCCCCTGGCATTCTTTGCAGATCAGTCTCACTTTCCATAGCTCTGGCGTCACGGGGGCCCACCGGGTACATGCTAATGTGTCCCAAGAGATGTCTTGGGAGCCTTGAAGGAATGGAGCCCTGTCACGCTTGGGCTATGTCTCTTTGTTTGGAAGTGCTCTACAAGGGTGCTGAAAAGCACCCTTTTCCACAGGGCTTCGTTCCTTCGTGAAGGCTGCCCTCCCAGGCTAGTGTGCTCAGTTTGCCTCCATCGAAATTCTCTCCCCCTACCTCTTGCCGTAGAAGGATTATGGATTATGTGTTTTGACACCACATGTAAGGAAGTGGGCTGAAAATGAGAACATTACAATTCTGTTTCAAGAAAAATAAACAGGCCAGGGCTGAGGATGTAAGGCAAACAAATGGCACAGCCTATAGAAATAAAGTAAGCCCGTATCTAGACGGCACCTGGGGGAACGTTCCAGGATCAGGGGTGAAGTTCGAAACTTCCCAAATCCGGAAAGGAGACAGAAAAATATCTTTCCTGGAGAGAGGGATTCATCAGACTCGTCTAATTTGTCCTGGAAACATTGTGTCTGTAAAGGGGGATGCCAGGACGACCTCGAGTTTGGAGTTTCTGACCTCAGGATGTCAAACCAACCCAGACGACCACGTGTTCCCAGTGCTTAGTTTGACCCAGGCTAAGACAGCAAAGACTCCTTCAAGTGACCGGTGCAAATTCAAAGACAACAACCAAGAGTCACGAAAGCACTCACACCTCGGCCTAGAGAACATACGGTGATTCCAGAAATGCAAAATGAATCACTTGGAATGAAGGGGAACGGACTGATAAGCATGTCTATGGGGGATAGCTGAGAAATACCATGACGATTCTCCTATGGAAAAGAGACAAAGGTCCCAGAAAATGGAAGGCGAACAGAAATCACACCTGGATAATCCACAATGAAAGATGATGTCCGTCTTTAGACAGACTCTGCTGGAACGTTTGAAAGGCAGAGAAATTCACAAGCCAAAAGACGGCAGCGAAGGTCAAGGCTGGGCTAAGTGGGAAGGGTGAGTTATGAGACTGCTCCAAGCGGGCCAGGAAACCGTGTGTCCGTGAAGCTTGCCGGGACAGCAGAGACACAATTATGACAAATCCTCTGACATCGCAGTGGACCCGATAAACAACCTGGCCTCATCTACACAGTGCCAGAGTTGGGCTCAAGTAGCATATTCAAGTCCCATTGCCCTCAACTGCAGGTTGCCAACGGAACATGAAAGGGGCCGGCCGGGGGCGCAGCGGTGAGGTCCGCACCTTCTGGGTCGGTGGCCCGTGGTGGGCCGGGTGGACCCTCGGGTGGGCCTGCTCACCACTGCTTCAGGCATTCTGGGGCAGGCGTCCGAGGTAGTGTAGAGGCAGATGGGAAGGGACGTTAGACAGGGCCAGACTTCCACAGCAAATACAGGAGCATTGCCAGCAGATGTGAGCGCAGCGATGCACTTCTGCCAGAACAAAACCGATTCCAAGTTGCAAAGCATAGAGAAACTGAAGCTGAAAAGAAAAAGTGAGAAACTTCATGCCAGTGAGAAGGATGAGATCTCTATGAAGAAACTTAGCAAAACAGGTGAAAGCCATGGCAATGGAAAACTAACCAACGTTGGGGGAAAGAAATTCAAGAAGACACAAGGAGAAAGAAGGAGATTCCAGGATCTAGGAGTGGAAGCATCAACACACTGGAAACGTCCCTACCAGAGCAAGGAATCTCTGGATTCCATGCAATCCCAGTCAAAGTTGCAGCAATGTTTCCCACAGAGACAGAAGAGGGAATGCTAAAGCTTCTAGCCAGCAACAAGACACCCTGACTAGGCAAAGGAATCCTCAGGAAAACGAAAAAAGCAGGACGTGGCACACTTTCCGAATTCAACATATAGGACGAAGCACTAGGTACCGAGACGGCACAGTCTGGGCCCCAAAACAGGCACACAGACCCATGCAACAGAATCGAGAACCCGGAGCCCCACTCAAACGTACATGGACAGCCCATTTTCGACCAGGGAGCCAAGAGGAGACAGCGGAGAAAGGAGAGTCTCTACCATAAACGGTGCTGGGAAGCCTGCACAGCCACATGGAACACAACGAGAGTACACCATGATGTTACACCTGGCACACACACCACCTGAAATGGATCAAAGCCTTGAATGGCAGACTTGAAACCGTGAACCTTGTAGCAGAAGACCTAGGCAGAGTGCTCTTTGCCATCTGTCTGAGCCGCCTGTTTGGAAGAAGCAAGTCCGACTGGGCCAGGGCAACCAAGTCAACAAGAAACCAACGGGACCACGTCAAATGCGGACGCTTCTGCCCAGTGAAGGAAACCATCGACTGAATGCAAAGATAGCACAACGACTGGGGGAGGATGTTTGCAAACCACACATCGGACAAGGGGTGAAAAGCCCAAGGATGCAATCAACTCGCACGTCCCCACAGGAAAAAAAAACAACAACAAGCCAATGAAAACCTGGGCAGAAGATGGAAACAGAGATTTCTGCCAAGAAGATCGAAAGAGGGCCAACGGGTGCATGAACACTTGTTCACCGTCATTAAGTCTCAGGCCAATGCAAATGCAAACTGCAAGGGCACAGCAGCTCACTGTGGTCAGAATGGCTATAAGGAAGCAGACAGGAAGCCACAAGTGTCAGAGAGGAGGTGGAGAGAAGGGAAGCCTCCTGCACCGTTGGTGGGAGTGCAGACCGGTGCAGCCACTACGCCAAGCGGTGTGGAACTGCCTCAGAACTTGAAGAATCCATGTCCCATATCATCCAGCTATTCCTCTGCGGCGTGTTGATCCAAAGAACTCGGAAACACTCCTGCATAAAGACATGTGCACCGCTGAGTTCACCACAGCGTCGCTCCCACGACCCAAGACTTGGAAGCCTCCCTGGAGCCCAGCAAGGGACGAGTGCAGAAGGAAGATGGGCTGTAGCCACGCAATGGCATACCAGTCAGCCGGAACCAAGGATGCAATCCAGCCATTTGTGAGCACCAGAATGGCTGTGAGGGTTTTAGGGAAGTGAAACAAGCCCCAGGGAGCAAGGCAAGTACCGTAGGACCTCACTTAAGAGGAGAAGCAAAAACAAGCGGTCAGGAACAGGTGGCACGGGACATTTGATTGGGGGTTCCCAGAGACAAAGCGGGGAGGTGTGAGAGGGTGAAACAGATGATGAGGCACAAGTGTGTGGTCAGGGCCTGCTATTAGGCTTACGCAGGGGAAGATGATGTCAGCTACACGGAAGTCTACATCGATGAGGATGCAAATCGGAAAGATATAGGATGTTCTAGTGCAGGGTTGTGGCAATAAATTCACCTAAAAGGAAAAAAAATCCAAAATGGGGTCCAGAATGACGGCATAAAGCTTTGGGGCTGAAAGAGATTAGAGAAGGTGAACTTCCAAGGCTGGAAAATCACCTCAAAATGCGTACTGATGCTACAGAAAGGTAGACCATTCCAAATAGATGAAGAGGAATACTACCCACAGAACATGCTGCCTGCTAAACCCATGCACCCACGGAAAAGGTTACCGTCCAGGATGTTACTACTAATCACCTTCACGAATAATCCAAACAGGCCCACGTGTTCCCAAGCTCAGGCAAAAGGTTGGTCCAAAAGTCCAATTCAGGGCCGGCCCTGTGGCGGAGCGGGTAAGTGCCCACGTTCTGCTTGGCCGGCCCAGGCCTCACTGTTTCACATCACGGGTGCAGATCACATTAGCAGTGTTAGGAAATACAGATTTCATGGTACGGTGCGGACAGGGATCATAAACTAAGTAGCAATGGTGAGGTCACCTTATCAATACGCACCAGAAAAAGAACCGTGAGGCTTTTACAATCCATGAACGCCTCTGGTACACTTCCCCAGAGGAAGAAGGAAGGAAAACATGGGACCTGCCAAGGTGGAATCGGCAGAGTGCTAGGAGATGACACGATCATTGCGCATCAGAGGATGGCCCGGGCAACTTCAACCTGGGAGGGAGTCCAGGACTTTCTCTGGGGAACGTCCACCCACTTGGCCATCTACATAAAATGTAAGAGGTGAAACCCAGGATAATCTTACAGGACAGAAACCAGTGTCTAGAGAGAATGTAGCAGGCCTTCCAAAGTTCGAGGGGCAAGACAGAAACCGACAAGAAATCGAGAAAAAGGAAAACTATCCTACCAGGAAAGGGTGAGGAGTCAGACTGGCCTGAGATGGCTCTGAAACTCTGTGTGCACGCAGGTTGTCAGGACAACTTCGAATTTTGAGGTTGTTTATGACATCACGAGGATCATGTCCGCCAAGATGGCCGCACGGTTACAGACTGAGGATTGGCCTAGGCTAGGCTATTAAAGGGAGGGATACCCAGAAACAGCTTTGAGAAACAGAAAGCGGACACAGAAACTGGAAGACATAAAACAGACGCTGATTCGAGGGGTAAGAAAGGAATCCTTGGCAAGAAGCGAGAATAGAGGGACAAGCCCCGAGAGGAGAACGTTGTCATCTATTCAAGTCTATGGGGAGGCCATGCTGATTCAAGCTTGCAACTTGATTGGAAGCAAGAGGCCGGACTTGGGCCTTATCAGACCTACGTGGTCCTTCTGCCTTAAGCATAAGCCAAAGTCAAGAATGAGGTCTTGAGGACGTTGAAGAGAAGACTCGATGCCTCCTTTCCTAGGCCCCTGGCATTCTTTGCAGATCAGTCTCACTTTCCATAGCTCTGGCGTCACGGGGGCCCACCGGGTACATGCTAATGTGTCCCAAGAGATGTCTTGGGAGCCTTGAAGGAATGGAGCCCTGTCACGCTTGGGCTATGTCTCTTTGTTTGGAAGTGCTCTACAAGGGTGCTGAAAAGCACCCTTTTCCACAGGGCTTCGTTCCTTCGTGAAGGCTGCCCTCCCAGGCTAGTGTGCTCAGTTTGCCTCCATCGAAATTCTCTCCCCCTACCTCTTGCCGTAGAAGGATTATGGATTATGTGTTTTGACACCACATGTAAGGAAGTGGGCTGAAAATGAGAACATTACAATTCTGTTTCAAGAAAAATAAACAGGCCAGGGCTGAGGATGTAAGGCAAACAAATGGCACAGCCTATAGAAATAAAGTAAGCCCGTATCTAGACGGCACCTGGGGGAACGTTCCAGGATCAGGGGTGAAGTTCGAAACTTCCCAAATCCGGAAAGGAGACAGAAAAATATCTTTCCTGGAGAGAGGGATTCATCAGACTCGTCTAATTTGTCCTGGAAACATTGTGTCTGTAAAGGGGAAGGCCAGGACGACCTCGAGTTTGGAGTTTCTGACCTCAGGATGTCAAACCAACCCAGACGACCACGTGTTCCCAGTGCTTAGTTTGACCCAGGCTAGGACAGCAAAGACTCCTTCAAGTGACCGGTGCAAATTCAAAGACAACAACCAAGAGTCACGAAAGCACTCACACCTCGGCCTAGAGAACATACGGTGATTCCAGAAATGCAAAATGAATCACTTGGAATGAAGGGGAACGGACTGATAAGCATGTCTAAGGGGGATAGCTGAGAAATACCATGACGATTCTCCTATGGAAAAGAGACAAAGGTCCCAGAAAATGGAAGGCGAACAGAAATCACACCTGGATAATCCACAATGAAAGATGATGTCCGTCTTTAGACAGACTCTGCTGGAACGTTTGAAAGGCAGAGAAATTCACAAGCCAAAAGACGGCAGCGAAGGTCAAGGCTGGGCTAAGTGGGAAGGGTGAGTTATGAGACTGCTCCAAGCGGGCCAGGAAACCGTGTGTCCGTGAAGCTTGCCGGGACAGCAGAGACACGATTATGACAAATCCTCTGACATCGCAGTGGACCCGAAAAACAACCTGGCCTCATCTACACAGTGCCAGAGTTGGGCTCAAGTAGCATATTCAAGTCCCATTGCCCTCAACTGCAGGTTGCCAACGGAACATGAAAGGGGCCGGCCGGGGGCGCAGCGGTGAGGTCCGCACCTTCTGGGTCGGTGGCCCGTGGTGGGCCGGGTGGACCCTCGGGTGGGCCTGCTCACCACTGCTTCAGGCATTCTGGGGCAGGCGTCCGAGGTAGTGTAGAGGCAGATGGGAAGGGACGTTAGACAGGGCCAGACTTCCACAGCAAATACAGGAGCATTGCCAGCAGATGTGAGCGCAGCGATGCACTTCTGCCAGAACAAAACCGATTCCAAGTTGCAAAGCATAGAGAAACTGAAGCTGAAAAGAAAAAGTGAGAAACTGCATGCCCGTGAGAAGGATGAGATCTCTATGAAGAAACTTAGCAAAACAGGTGAAAGCCATGGCAATGGAAAACTAACCAACGTTGGGGGAAAGAAATTCAAGAAGACACAAGGAGAAAGAAGGAGATTCCAGGATCTAGGAGTGGAAGCATCAACACACTGGAAACGTCCCTACCAGAGCAAGGAATCTCTGGATTCCATGCAATCCCAGTCAAAGTTGCAGCAATGTTTCCCACAGAGACAGAAGAGGGAATGCTAAAGCTTCTAGCCAGCAACAAGACACCCTGACTAGGCAAAGGAATCCTCAGGAAAACGAAAAAAGCAGGACGTGGCACACTTTCCGAATTCAACATATAGGACGAAGCACTAGGTACCGAGACGGCACAGTCTGGGCCCCAAAACAGGCACACAGACCCATGCAACAGAATCGAGAACCCGGAGCCCCACTCAAACGTACATGGACAGCCCATTTTCGACCAGGGAGCCAAGAGGAGACAGCGGAGAAAGGAGAGTCTCTACCATAAACGGTGCTGGGAAGCCTGCACAGCCACATGGAACACAACGAGAGTACACCATGATGTTACACCTGGCACACACACCACCTGAAATGGATCAAAGCCTTCAATGGCAGACTTGAAACCGTGAACCTTGTAGCAGAAGACCTAGGCAGAGTGCTCTTTGCCATCTGTCTGAGCCGCCTGTTTGGAAGAAGCAAGTCCGACTGGGCCAGGGCAACCAAGTCAACAAGAAACCAACGGGACCACGTCAAATGCGGACGCTTCTGCCCAGTGAAGGAAACCATCGACTGAATGCAAAGATAGCACAACGACTGGGGGAGGATGTTTGCAAACCACACATCGGACAAGGGGTGAAAAGCCCAAGGATGCAATCAACTCGCACGTCCCCACAGGAAAAAAAAACAACAACAAGCCAATGAAAACCTGGGCAGAAGATGGAAACAGAGATTTCTGCCAAGAAGATCGAAAGAGGGCCAACGGGTGCATGAACACTTGTTCACCGTCATTAAGTCTCAGGCCAATGCAAATGCAAACTGCAAGGGCACAGCAGCTCACTGTGGTCAGAATGGCTATAAGGAAGCAGACAGGAAGCCACAAGTGTCAGAGAGGAGGTGGAGAGAAGGGAAGCCTCCTGCACCGTTGGTGGGAGTGCAGACCGGTGCAGCCACTACGCCAAGCGGTGTGGAACTGCCTCAGAACTTGAAGAATCCATGTCCCATATCATCCAGCTATTCCTCTGCGGCGTGTTGATCCAAAGAACTCGGAAACACTCCTGCATAAAGACATGTGCACCGCTGAGTTCACCACAGCGTCGCTCCCACGACCCAAGACTTGGAAGCCTCCCTGGAGCCCAGCAAGGGACGAGTGCAGAAGGAAGATGGGCTGTAGCCACGCAATGGCATACCAGTCAGCCGGAACCAAGGATGCAATCCAGCCATTTGTGAGCACCAGAATGGCTGTGAGGGTTTTAGGGAAGTGAAACAAGCCCCAGGGAGCAAGGCAAGTACCGTAGGACCTCACTTAAGAGGAGAAGCAAAAACAAGCGGTCAGGAACAGGTGGCACGGGACATTTGATTGGGGGTTCCCAGAGACAAAGCGGGGAGGTGTGAGAGGGTGAAACAGATGATGAGGCACAAGTGTGTGGTCAGGGCCTGCTATTAGGCTTACGCAGGGGAAGATGATGTCAGCTACACGGAAGTCTACATCGATGAGGATGCAAATCGGAAAGATATAGGATGTTCTAGTGCAGGGTTGTGGCAATAAATTCACCTAAAAGGAAAAAAAATCCAAAATGGGGTCCAGAATGACGGCATAAAGCTTTGGGGCTGAAAGAGATTAGAGAAGGTGAACTTCCAAGGCTGGAAAATCACCTCAAAATGCGTACTGATGCTACAGAAAGGTAGACCATTCCAAATAGATGAAGAGGAATACTACCCACAGAACATGCTGCCTGCTAAACCCATGCACCCACGGAAAAGGTTACCGTCCAGGATGTTACTACTAATCACCTTCACGAATAATCCAAACAGGCCCACGTGTTCCCAAGCTCAGGCAAAAGGTTGGTCCAAAAGTCCAATTCAGGGCCGGCCCTGTGGCGGAGCGGGTAAGTGCCCACGTTCTGCTTGGCCGGCCCAGGCCTCACTGTTTCACATCACGGGTGCAGATCACATTAGCAGTGTTAGGAAATACAGATTTCATGGTACGGTGCGGACAGGGATCATAAACTAAGTAGCAATGGTGAGGTCACCTTATCAATACGCACCAGAAAAAGAACCGTGAGGCTTTTACAATCCATGAACGCCTCTGGTACACTTCCCCAGAGGAAGAAGGAAGGAAAACATGGGACCTGCCAAGGTGGAATCGGCAGAGTGCTAGGAGATGACACGATCATTGCGCATCAGAGGATGGCCCGGGCAACTTCAACCTGGGAGGGAGTCCAGGACTTTCTCTGGGGAACGTCCACCCACTTGGCCATCTACATAAAATGTAAGAGGTGAAACCCAGGATAATCTTACAGGACAGAAACCAGTGTCTAGAGAGAATGTAGCAGGCCTTCCAAAGTTCGAGGGGCAAGACAGAAACCGACAAGAAATCGAGAAAAAGGAAAACTATCCTACCAGGAAAGGGTGAGGAGTCAGACTGGCCTGAGATGGCTCTGAAACTCTGTGTGCACGCAGGTTGTCAGGACAACTTCGAATTTTGAGGTTGTTTATGACATCACGAGGATCATGTCCGCCAAGATGGCCGCACGGTTACAGACTGAGGATTGGCCTAGGCTAGGCTATTAAAGGGAGGGATACCCAGAAACAGCTTTGAGAAACAGAAAGCGGACACAGAAACTGGAAGACATAAAACAGACGCTGATTCGAGGGGTAAGAAAGGAATCCTTGGCAAGAAGCGAGAATAGAGGGACAAGCCCCGAGAGGAGAACGTTGTCATCTATTCAAGTCTATGGGGAGGCCATGCTGATTCAAGCTTGCAACTTGATTGGAAGCAAGAGGCCGGACTTGGGCCTTATCAGACCTACGTGGTCCTTCTGCCTTAAGCATAAGCCAAAGTCAAGAATGAGGTCTTGAGGACGTTGAAGAGAAGACTCGATGCCTCCTTTCCTAGGCCCCTGGCATTCTTTGCAGATCAGTCTCACTTTCCATAGCTCTGGCGTCACGGGGGCCCACCGGGTACATGCTAATGTGTCCCAAGAGATGTCTTGGGAGCCTTGAAGGAATGGAGCCCTGTCACGCTTGGGCTATGTCTCTTTGTTTGGAAGTGCTCTACAAGGGTGCTGAAAAGCACCCTTTTCCACAGGGCTTCGTTCCTTCGTGAAGGCTGCCCTCCCAGGCTAGTGTGCTCAGTTTGCCTCCATCGAAATTCTCTCCCCCTACCTCTTGCCGTAGAAGGATTATGGATTATGTGTTTTGACACCACATGTAAGGAAGTGGGCTGAAAATGAGAACATTACAATTCTGTTTCAAGAAAAATAAACAGGCCAGGGCTGAGGATGTAAGGCAAACAAATGGCACAGCCTATAGAAATAAAGTAAGCCCGTATCTAGACGGCACCTGGGGGAACGTTCCAGGATCAGGGGTGAAGTTCGAAACTTCCCAAATCCGGAAAGGAGACAGAAAAATATCTTTCCTGGAGAGAGGGATTCATCAGACTCGTCTAATTTGTCCTGGAAACATTGTGTCTGTAAAGGGGAAGGCCAGGACGACCTCGAGTTTGGAGTTTCTGACCTCAGGATGTCAAACCAACCCAGACGACCACGTGTTCCCAGTGCTTAGTTTGACCCAGGCTAGGACAGCAAAGACTCCTTCAAGTGACCGGTGCAAATTCAAAGACAACAACCAAGAGTCACGAAAGCACTCACACCTCGGCCTAGAGAACATACGGTGATTCCAGAAATGCAAAATGAATCACTTGGAATGAAGGGGAACGGACTGATAAGCATGTCTAAGGGGGATAGCTGAGAAATACCATGACGATTCTCCTATGGAAAAGAGACAAAGGTCCCAGAAAATGGAAGGCGAACAGAAATCACACCTGGATAATCCACAATGAAAGATGATGTCCGTCTTTAGACAGACTCTGCTGGAACGTTTGAAAGGCAGAGAAATTCACAAGCCAAAAGACGGCAGCGAAGGTCAAGGCTGGGCTAAGTGGGAAGGGTGAGTTATGAGACTGCTCCAAGCGGGCCAGGAAACCGTGTGTCCGTGAAGCTTGCCGGGACAGCAGAGACACGATTATGACAAATCCTCTGACATCGCAGTGGACCCGAAAAACAACCTGGCCTCATCTACACAGTGCCAGAGTTGGGCTCAAGTAGCATATTCAAGTCCCATTGCCCTCAACTGCAGGTTGCCAACGGAACATGAAAGGGGCCGGCCGGGGGCGCAGCGGTGAGGTCCGCACCTTCTGGGTCGGTGGCCCGTGGTGGGCCGGGTGGACCCTCGGGTGGGCCTGCTCACCACTGCTTCAGGCATTCTGGGGCAGGCGTCCGAGGTAGTGTAGAGGCAGATGGGAAGGGACGTTAGACAGGGCCAGACTTCCACAGCAAATACAGGAGCATTGCCAGCAGATGTGAGCGCAGCGATGCACTTCTGCCAGAACAAAACCGATTCCAAGTTGCAAAGCATAGAGAAACTGAAGCTGAAAAGAAAAAGTGAGAAACTGCATGCCCGTGAGAAGGATGAGATCTCTATGAAGAAACTTAGCAAAACAGGTGAAAGCCATGGCAATGGAAAACTAACCAACGTTGGGGGAAAGAAATTCAAGAAGACACAAGGAGAAAGAAGGAGATTCCAGGATCTAGGAGTGGAAGCATCAACACACTGGAAACGTCCCTACCAGAGCAAGGAATCTCTGGATTCCATGCAATCCCAGTCAAAGTTGCAGCAATGTTTCCCACAGAGACAGAAGAGGGAATGCTAAAGCTTCTAGCCAGCAACAAGACACCCTGACTAGGCAAAGGAATCCTCAGGAAAACGAAAAAAGCAGGACGTGGCACACTTTCCGAATTCAACATATAGGACGAAGCACTAGGTACCGAGACGGCACAGTCTGGGCCCCAAAACAGGCACACAGACCCATGCAACAGAATCGAGAACCCGGAGCCCCACTCAAACGTACATGGACAGCCCATTTTCGACCAGGGAGCCAAGAGGAGACAGCGGAGAAAGGAGAGTCTCTACCATAAACGGTGCTGGGAAGCCTGCACAGCCACATGGAACACAACGAGAGTACACCATGATGTTACACCTGGCACACACACCACCTGAAATGGATCAAAGCCTTCAATGGCAGACTTGAAACCGTGAACCTTGTAGCAGAAGACCTAGGCAGAGTGCTCTTTGCCATCTGTCTGAGCCGCCTGTTTGGAAGAAGCAAGTCCGACTGGGCCAGGGCAACCAAGTCAACAAGAAACCAACGGGACCACGTCAAATGCGGACGCTTCTGCCCAGTGAAGGAAACCATCGACTGAATGCAAAGATAGCACAACGACTGGGGGAGGATGTTTGCAAACCACACATCGGACAAGGGGTGAAAAGCCCAAGGATGCAATCAACTCGCACGTCCCCACAGGAAAAAAAAACAACAACAAGCCAATGAAAACCTGGGCAGAAGATGGAAACAGAGATTTCTGCCAAGAAGATCGAAAGAGGGCCAACGGGTGCATGAACACTTGTTCACCGTCATTAAGTCTCAGGCCAATGCAAATGCAAACTGCAAGGGCACAGCAGCTCACTGTGGTCAGAATGGCTATAAGGAAGCAGACAGGAAGCCACAAGTGTCAGAGAGGAGGTGGAGAGAAGGGAAGCCTCCTGCACCGTTGGTGGGAGTGCAGACCGGTGCAGCCACTACGCCAAGCGGTGTGGAACTGCCTCAGAACTTGAAGAATCCATGTCCCATATCATCCAGCTATTCCTCTGCGGCGTGTTGATCCAAAGAACTCGGAAACACTCCTGCATAAAGACATGTGCACCGCTGAGTTCACCACAGCGTCGCTCCCACGACCCAAGACTTGGAAGCCTCCCTGGAGCCCAGCAAGGGACGAGTGCAGAAGGAAGATGGGCTGTAGCCACGCAATGGCATACCAGTCAGCCGGAACCAAGGATGCAATCCAGCCATTTGTGAGCACCAGAATGGCTGTGAGGGTTTTAGGGAAGTGAAACAAGCCCCAGGGAGCAAGGCAAGTACCGTAGGACCTCACTTAAGAGGAGAAGCAAAAACAAGCGGTCAGGAACAGGTGGCACGGGACATTTGATTGGGGGTTCCCAGAGACAAAGCGGGGAGGTGTGAGAGGGTGAAACAGATGATGAGGCACAAGTGTGTGGTCAGGGCCTGCTATTAGGCTTACGCAGGGGAAGATGATGTCAGCTACACGGAAGTCTACATCGATGAGGATGCAAATCGGAAGGATATAGGATGTTCTAGTGCAGGGTTGTGGCAATAAATTCACCTAAAAGGAAAAAAAATCCAAAATGGGGTCCAGAATGACGGCATAAAGCTTTGGGGCTGAAAGAGATTAGAGAAGGTGAACTTCCAAGGCTGGAAAATCACCTCAAAATGCGTAGTGATGCTACAGAAAGGTAGACCATTCCAAATAGATGAAGAGGAATACTACCCACAGAACATGCTGCCTGCTAAACCCATGCACCCACGGAAAAGGTTACCGTCCAGGATGTTACTACTAATCACCTTCACGAATAATCCAAACAGGCCCACGTGTTCCCAAGCTCAGGCAAAAGGTTGGTCCAAAAGTCCAATTCAGGGCCGGCCCTGTGGCGGAGCGGGTAAGTGCCCACGTTCTGCTTGGCCGGCCCAGGCCTCACTGTTTCACATCACGGGTGCAGATCACATTAGCAGTGTTAGGAAATACAGATTTCATGGTACGGTGCGGACAGGGATCATAAACTAAGTAGCAATGGTGAGGTCACCTTATCAATACGCACCAGAAAAAGAACCGTGAGGCTTTTACAATCCATGAACGCCTCTGGTACACTTCCCCAGAGGAAGAAGGAAGGAAAACATGGGACCTGCCAAGGTGGAATCGGCAGAGTGCTGGGAGATGACACGATCATTGCGCAGCAGAGGATGGCCCGGGCAACTTCAACCTGGGAGGGAGTCCAGGACTTTCTCTGGGGAACGTCCACCCACTTGGCCATCTACATAAAATGTAAGAGGTGAAACCCAGGATAATCTTACAGGACAGAAACCAGTGTCTAGAGAGAATGTAGCAGGCCTTCCAAAGTTCGAGGGGCAAGACAGAAACCGACAAGAAATCGAGAAAAAGGAAAACTATCCTACCAGGAAAGGGTGAGGAGTCAGACTGGCCTGAGATGGCTCTGAAACTCTGTGTGCACGCAGGTTGTCAGGACAACTTCGAATTTTGAGGTTGTTTATGACATCACGAGGATCATGTCCGCCAAGATGGCCGCACGGTTACAGACTGAGGATTGGCCTAGGCTAGGCTATTAAAGGGAGGGATACCCAGAAACAGCTTTGAGAAACAGAAAGCGGACACAGAAACTGGAAGACATAAAACAGACGCTGATTCGAGGGGTAAGAAAGGAATCCTTGGCAAGAAGCGAGAATAGAGGGACAAGCCCCGAGAGGAGAACGTTGTCATCTATTCAAGTCTATGGGGAGGCCATGCTGATTCAAGCTTGCAACTTGATTGGAAGCAAGAGGCCGGACTTGGGCCTTATCAGACCTACGTGGTCCTTCTGCCTTAAGCATAAGCCAAAGTCAAGAATGAGGTCTTGAGGACGTTGAAGAGAAGACTCGATGCCTCCTTTCCTAGGCCCCTGGCATTCTTTGCAGATCAGTCTCACTTTCCATAGCTCTGGCGTCACGGGGGCCCACCGGGTACATGCTAATGTGTCCCAAGAGATGTCTTGGGAGCCTTGAAGGAATGGAGCCCTGTCACGCTTGGGCTATGTCTCTTTGTTTGGAAGTGCTCTACAAGGGTGCTGAAAAGCACCCTTTTCCACAGGGCTTCGTTCCTTCGTGAAGGCTGCCCTCCCAGGCTAGTGTGCTCAGTTTGCCTCCATCGAAATTCTCTCCCCCTACCTCTTGCCGTAGAAGGATTATGGATTATGTGTTTTGACACCACATGTAAGGAAGTGGGCTGAAAATGAGAACATTACAATTCTGTTTCAAGAAAAATAAACAGGCCAGGGCTGAGGATGTAAGGCAAACAAATGGCACAGCCTATAGAAATAAAGTAAGCCCGTATCTAGACGGCACCTGGGGGAACGTTCCAGGATCAGGGGTGAAGTTCGAAACTTCCCAAATCCGGAAAGGAGACAGAAAAATATCTTTCCTGGAGAGAGGGATTCATCAGACTCGTCTAATTTGTCCTGGAAACATTGTGTCTGTAAAGGGGGATGCCAGGACGACCTCGAGTTTGGAGTTTCTGACCTCAGGATGTCAAACCAACCCAGACGACCACGTGTTCCCAGTGCTTAGTTTGACCCAGGCTAAGACAGCAAAGACTCCTTCAAGTGACCGGTGCAAATTCAAAGACAACAACCAAGAGTCACGAAAGCACTCACACCTCGGCCTAGAGAACATACGGTGATTCCAGAAATGCAAAATGAATCACTTGGAATGAAGGGGAACGGACTGATAAGCATGTCTAAGGGGGATAGCTGAGAAATACCATGACGATTCTCCTATGGAAAAGAGACAAAGGTCCCAGAAAATGGAAGGCGAACAGAAATCACACCTGGATAATCCACAATGAAAGATGATGTCCGTCTTTAGACAGACTCTGCTGGAACGTTTGAAAGGCAGAGAAATTCACAAGCCAAAAGACGGCAGCGAAGGTCAAGGCTGGGCTAAGTGGGAAGGGTGAGTTATGAGACTGCTCCAAGCGGGCCAGGAAACCGTGTGTCCGTGAAGCTTGCCGGGACAGCAGAGACACGATTATGACAAATCCTCTGACATCGCAGTGGACCCGATAAACAACCTGGCCTCATCTACACAGTGCCAGAGTTGGGCTCAAGTAGCATATTCAAGTCCCATTGCCCTCAACTGCAGGTTGCCAACGGAACATGAAAGGGGCCGGCCGGGGGCGCAGCGGTGAGGTCCGCACCTTCTGGGTCGGTGGCCCGTGGTGGGCCGGGTGGACCCTCGGGTGGGCCTGCTCACCACTGCTTCAGGCATTCTGGGGCAGGCGTCCGAGGTAGTGTAGAGGCAGATGGGAAGGGACGTTAGACAGGGCCAGACTTCCACAGCAAATACAGGAGCATTGCCAGCAGATGTGAGCGCAGCGATGCACTTCTGCCAGAACAAAACCGATTCCAAGTTGCAAAGCATAGAGAAACTGAACCTGAAAAGAAAAAGTGAGAAACTGCATGCCAGTGAGAAGGATGAGATCTCTATGAAGAAACTTAGCAAAACAGGTGAAAGCCATGGCAATGGAAAACTAACCAACGTTGGGGGAAAGAAATTCAAGAAGACACAAGGAGAAAGAAGGAGATTCCAGGATCTAGGAGTGGAAGCATCAACACACTGGAAACGTCCCTACCAGAGCAAGGAATCTCTGGATTCCATGCAATCCCAGTCAAAGTTGCAGCAATGTTTCCCACAGAGACAGAAGAGGGAATGCTAAAGCTTCTAGCCAGCAACAAGACACCCTGACTAGGCAAAGGAATCCTCAGGAAAACGAAAAAAGCAGGACGTGGCACACTTTCCGATTTCAACATATAGGACGAAGCACTAGGTACCGAGACGGCACAGTCTGGGCCCCAAAACAGGCACACAGACCCATGCAACAGAATCGAGAACCCGGAGCCCCACTCAAACGTACATGGACAGCCCATTTTCGACCAGGGAGCCAAGAGGAGACAGCGGAGAAAGGAGAGTCTCTACCATAAACGGTGCTGGGAAGCCTGCACAGCCACATGGAACACAACGAGAGTACACCATGATGTTACACCTGGCACACACACCACCTGAAATGGATCAAAGCCTTGAATGGCAGACTTGAAACCGTGAACCTTGTAGCAGAAGACCTAGGCAGAGTGCTCTTTGCCATCTGTCTGAGCCGCCTGTTTGGAAGAAGCAAGTCCGACTGGGCCAGGGCAACCAAGTCAACAAGAAACCAACGGGACCACGTCAAATGCGGACGCTTCTGCCCAGTGAAGGAAACCATCGACTGAATGCAAAGATAGCACAACGACTGGGGGAGGATGTTTGCAAACCACACATCGGACAAGGGGTGAAAAGCCCAAGGATGCAATCAACTCGCACGTCCCCACAGGAAAAAAAAACAACAACAAGCCAATGAAAACCTGGGCAGAAGATGGAAACAGAGATTTCTGCCAAGAAGATCGAAAGAGGGCCAACGGGTGCATGAACACTTGTTCACCGTCATTAAGTCTCAGGCCAATGCAAATGCAAACTGCAAGGGCACAGCAGCTCACTGTGGTCAGAATGGCTATAAGGAAGCAGACAGGAAGCCACAAGTGTCAGAGAGGAGGTGGAGAGAAGGGAAGCCTCCTGCACCGTTGGTGGGAGTGCAGACCGGTGCAGCCACTACGCCAAGCGGTGTGGAACTGCCTCAGAACTTGAAGAATCCATGTCCCATATCATCCAGCTATTCCTCTGCGGCGTGTTGATCCAAAGAACTCGGAAACACTCCTGCATAAAGACATGTGCACCGCTGAGTTCACCACAGCGTCGCTCCCACGACCCAAGACTTGGAAGCCTCCCTGGAGCCCAGCAAGGGACGAGTGCAGAAGGAAGATGGGCTGTAGCCACGCAATGGCATACCAGTCAGCCGGAACCAAGGATGCAATCCAGCCATTTGTGAGCACCAGAATGGCTGTGAGGGTTTTAGGGAAGTGAAACAAGCCCCAGGGAGCAAGGCAAGTACCGTAGGACCTCACTTAAGAGGAGAAGCAAAAACAAGCGGTCAGGAACAGGTGGCACGGGACATTTGATTGGGGGTTCCCAGAGACAAAGCGGGGAGGTGTGAGAGGGTGAAACAGATGATGAGGCACAAGTGTGTGGTCAGGGCCTGCTATTAGGCTTACGCAGGGGAAGATGATGTCAGCTACACGGAAGTCTACATCGATGAGGATGCAAATCGGAAAGATATAGGATGTTCTAGTGCAGGGTTGTGGCAATAAATTCACCTAAAAGGAAAAAAAATCCAAAATGGGGTCCAGAATGACGGCATAAAGCTTTGGGGCTGAAAGAGATTAGAGAAGGTGAACTTCCAAGGCTGGAAAATCACCTCAAAATGCGTACTGATGCTACAGAAAGGTAGACCATTCCAAATAGATGAAGAGGAATACTACCCACAGAACATGCTGCCTGCTAAACCCATGCACCCACGGAAAAGGTTACCGTCCAGGATGTTACTACTAATCACCTTCACGAATAATCCAAACAGGCCCACGTGTTCCCAAGCTCAGGCAAAAGGTTGGTCCAAAAGTCCAATTCAGGGCCGGCCCTGTGGCGGAGCGGGTAAGTGCCCACGTTCTGCTTGGCCGGCCCAGGCCTCACTGTTTCACATCACGGGTGCAGATCACATTAGCAGTGTTAGGAAATACAGATTTCATGGTACGGTGCGGACAGGGATCATAAACTAAGTAGCAATGGTGAGGTCACCTTATCAATACGCACCAGAAAAAGAACCGTGAGGCTTTTACAATCCATGAACGCCTCTGGTACACTTCCCCAGAGGAAGAAGGAAGGAAAACATGGGACCTGCCAAGGTGGAATCGGCAGAGTGCTAGGAGATGACACGATCATTGCGCATCAGAGGATGGCCCGGGCAACTTCAACCTGGGAGGGAGTCCAGGACTTTCTCTGGGGAACGTCCACCCACTTGGCCATCTACATAAAATGTAAGAGGTGAAACCCAGGATAATCTTACAGGACAGAAACCAGTGTCTAGAGAGAATGTAGCAGGCCTTCCAAAGTTCGAGGGGCAAGACAGAAACCGACAAGAAATCGAGAAAAAGGAAAACTATCCTACCAGGAAAGGGTGAGGAGTCAGACTGGCCTGAGATGGCTCTGAAACTCTGTGTGCACGCAGGTTGTCAGGACAACTTCGAATTTTGAGGTTGTTTATGACATCACGAGGATCATGTCCGCCAAGATGGCCGCACGGTTACAGACTGAGGATTGGCCTAGGCTAGGCTATTAAAGGGAGGGATACCCAGAAACAGCTTTGAGAAACAGAAAGCGGACACAGAAACTGGAAGACATAAAACAGACGCTGATTCGAGGGGTAAGAAAGGAATCCTTGGCAAGAAGCGAGAATAGAGGGACAAGCCCCGAGAGGAGAACGTTGTCATCTATTCAAGTCTATGGGGAGGCCATGCTGATTCAAGCTTGCAACTTGATTGGAAGCAAGAGGCCGGACTTGGGCCTTATCAGACCTACGTGGTCCTTCTGCCTTAAGCATAAGCCAAAGTCAAGAATGAGGTCTTGAGGACGTTGAAGAGAAGACTCGATGCCTCCTTTCCTAGGCCCCTGGCATTCTTTGCAGATCAGTCTCACTTTCCATAGCTCTGGCGTCACGGGGGCCCACCGGGTACATGCTAATGTGTCCCAAGAGATGTCTTGGGAGCCTTGAAGGAATGGAGCCCTGTCACGCTTGGGCTATGTCTCTTTGTTTGGAAGTGCTCTACAAGGGTGCTGAAAAGCACCCTTTTCCACAGGGCTTCGTTCCTTCGTGAAGGCTGCCCTCCCAGGCTAGTGTGCTCAGTTTGCCTCCATCGAAATTCTCTCCCCCTACCTCTTGCCGTAGAAGGATTATGGATTATGTGTTTTGACACCACATGTAAGGAAGTGGGCTGAAAATGAGAACATTACAATTCTGTTTCAAGAAAAAGAAACAGGCCAGGGCTGAGGATGTAAGGCAAACAAATGGCACAGCCTATAGAAATAAAGTAAGCCCGTATCTAGACGGCACCTGGGGGAACGTTCCAGGATCAGGGGTGAAGTTCGAAACTTCCCAAATCCGGAAAGGAGACAGAAAAATATCTTTCCTGGAGAGAGGGATTCATCAGACTCGTCTAATTTGTCCTGGAAACATTGTGTCTGTAAAGGGGAAGGCCAGGACGACCTCGAGTTTGGAGTTTCTGACCTCAGGATGTCAAACCAACCCAGACGACCACGTGTTCCCAGTGCTTAGTTTGACCCAGGCTAGGACAGCAAAGACTCCTTCAAGTGACCGGTGCAAATTCAAAGACAACAACCAAGAGTCACGAAAGCACTCACACCTCGGCCTAGAGAACATACGGTGATTCCAGAAATGCAAAATGAATCACTTGGAATGAAGGGGAACGGACTGATAAGCATGTCTAAGGGGGATAGCTGAGAAATACCATGACGATTCTCCTATGGAAAAGAGACAAAGGTCCCAGAAAATGGAAGGCGAACAGAAATCACACCTGGATAATCCACAATGAAAGATGATGTCCGTCTTTAGACAGACTCTGCTGGAACGTTTGAAAGGCAGAGAAATTCACAAGCCAAAAGACGGCAGCGAAGGTCAAGGCTGGGCTAAGTGGGAAGGGTGAGTTATGAGACTGCTCCAAGCGGGCCAGGAAACCGTGTGTCCGTGAAGCTTGCCGGGACAGCAGAGACACGATTATGACAAATCCTCTGACATCGCAGTGGACCCGAAAAACAACCTGGCCTCATCTACACAGTGCCAGAGTTGGGCTCAAGTAGCATATTCAAGTCCCATTGCCCTCAACTGCAGGTTGCCAACGGAACATGAAAGGGGCCGGCCGGGGGCGCAGCGGTGAGGTCCGCACCTTCTGGGTCGGTGGCCCGTGGTGGGCCGGGTGGACCCTCGGGTGGGCCTGCTCACCACTGCTTCAGGCATTCTGGGGCAGGCGTCCGAGGTAGTGTAGAGGCAGATGGGAAGGGACGTTAGACAGGGCCAGACTTCCACAGCAAATACAGGAGCATTGCCAGCAGATGTGAGCGCAGCGATGCACTTCTGCCAGAACAAAACCGATTCCAAGTTGCAAAGCATAGAGAAACTGAAGCTGAAAAGAAAAAGTGAGAAACTGCATGCCCGTGAGAAGGATGAGATCTCTATGAAGAAACTTAGCAAAACAGGTGAAAGCCATGGCAATGGAAAACTAACCAACGTTGGGGGAAAGAAATTCAAGAAGACACAAGGAGAAAGAAGGAGATTCCAGGATCTAGGAGTGGAAGCATCAACACACTGGAAACGTCCCTACCAGAGCAAGGAATCTCTGGATTCCATGCAATCCCAGTCAAAGTTGCAGCAATGTTTCCCACAGAGACAGAAGAGGGAATGCTAAAGCTTCTAGCCAGCAACAAGACACCCTGACTAGGCAAAGGAATCCTCAGGAAAACGAAAAAAGCAGGACGTGGCACACTTTCCGAATTCAACATATAGGACGAAGCACTAGGTACCGAGACGGCACAGTCTGGGCCCCAAAACAGGCACACAGACCCATGCAACAGAATCGAGAACCCGGAGCCCCACTCAAACGTACATGGACAGCCCATTTTCGACCAGGGAGCCAAGAGGAGACAGCGGAGAAAGGAGAGTCTCTACCATAAACGGTGCTGGGAAGCCTGCACAGCCACATGGAACACAACGAGAGTACACCATGATGTTACACCTGGCACACACACCACCTGAAATGGATCAAAGCCTTCAATGGCAGACTTGAAACCGTGAACCTTGTAGCAGAAGACCTAGGCAGAGTGCTCTTTGCCATCTGTCTGAGCCGCCTGTTTGGAAGAAGCAAGTCCGACTGGGCCAGGGCAACCAAGTCAACAAGAAACCAACGGGACCACGTCAAATGCGGACGCTTCTGCCCAGTGAAGGAAACCATCGACTGAATGCAAAGATAGCACAACGACTGGGGGAGGATGTTTGCAAACCACACATCGGACAAGGGGTGAAAAGCCCAAGGATGCAATCAACTCGCACGTCCCCACAGGAAAAAAAAACAACAACAAGCCAATGAAAACCTGGGCAGAAGATGGAAACAGAGATTTCTGCCAAGAAGATCGAAAGAGGGCCAACGGGTGCATGAACACTTGTTCACCGTCATTAAGTCTCAGGCCAATGCAAATGCAAACTGCAAGGGCACAGCAGCTCACTGTGGTCAGAATGGCTATAAGGAAGCAGACAGGAAGCCACAAGTGTCAGAGAGGAGGTGGAGAGAAGGGAAGCCTCCTGCACCGTTGGTGGGAGTGCAGACCGGTGCAGCCACTACGCCAAGCGGTGTGGAACTGCCTCAGAACTTGAAGAATCCATGTCCCATATCATCCAGCTATTCCTCTGCGGCGTGTTGATCCAAAGAACTCGGAAACACTCCTGCATAAAGACATGTGCACCGCTGAGTTCACCACAGCGTCGCTCCCACGACCCAAGACTTGGAAGCCTCCCTGGAGCCCAGCAAGGGACGAGTGCAGAAGGAAGATGGGCTGTAGCCACGCAATGGCATACCAGTCAGCCGGAACCAAGGATGCAATCCAGCCATTTGTGAGCACCAGAATGGCTGTGAGGGTTTTAGGGAAGTGAAACAAGCCCCAGGGAGCAAGGCAAGTACCGTAGGACCTCACTTAAGAGGAGAAGCAAAAACAAGCGGTCAGGAACAGGTGGCACGGGACATTTGATTGGGGGTTCCCAGAGACAAAGCGGGGAGGTGTGAGAGGGTGAAACAGATGATGAGGCACAAGTGTGTGGTCAGGGCCTGCTATTAGGCTTACGCAGGGGAAGATGATGTCAGCTACACGGAAGTCTACATCGATGAGGATGCAAATCGGAAGGATATAGGATGTTCTAGTGCAGGGTTGTGGCAATAAATTCACCTAAAAGGAAAAAAAATCCAAAATGGGGTCCAGAATGACGGCATAAAGCTTTGGGGCTGAAAGAGATTAGAGAAGGTGAACTTCCAAGGCTGGAAAATCACCTCAAAATGCGTAGTGATGCTACAGAAAGGTAGACCATTCCAAATAGATGAAGAGGAATACTACCCACAGAACATGCTGCCTGCTAAACCCATGCACCCACGGAAAAGGTTACCGTCCAGGATGTTACTACTAATCACCTTCACGAATAATCCAAACAGGCCCACGTGTTCCCAAGCTCAGGCAAAAGGTTGGTCCAAAAGTCCAATTCAGGGCCGGCCCTGTGGCGGAGCGGGTAAGTGCCCACGTTCTGCTTGGCCGGCCCAGGCCTCACTGTTTCACATCACGGGTGCAGATCACATTAGCAGTGTTAGGAAATACAGATTTCATGGTACGGTGCGGACAGGGATCATAAACTAAGTAGCAATGGTGAGGTCACCTTATCAATACGCACCAGAAAAAGAACCGTGAGGCTTTTACAATCCATGAACGCCTCTGGTACACTTCCCCAGAGGAAGAAGGAAGGAAAACATGGGACCTGCCAAGGTGGAATCGGCAGAGTGCTAGGAGATGACACGATCATTGCGCATCAGAGGATGGCCCGGGCAACTTCAACCTGGGAGGGAGTCCAGGACTTTCTCTGGGGAACGTCCACCCACTTGGCCATCTACATAAAATGTAAGAGGTGAAACCCAGGATAATCTTACAGGACAGAAACCAGTGTCTAGAGAGAATGTAGCAGGCCTTCCAAAGTTCGAGGGGCAAGACAGAAACCGACAAGAAATCGAGAAAAAGGAAAACTATCCTACCAGGAAAGGGTGAGGAGTCAGACTGGCCTGAGATGGCTCTGAAACTCTGTGTGCACGCAGGTTGTCAGGACAACTTCGAATTTTGAGGTTGTTTATGACATCACGAGGATCATGTCCGCCAAGATGGCCGCACGGTTACAGACTGAGGATTGGCCTAGGCTAGGCTATTAAAGGGAGGGATACCCAGAAACAGCTTTGAGAAACAGAAAGCGGACACAGAAACTGGAAGACATAAAACAGACGCTGATTCGAGGGGTAAGAAAGGAATCCTTGGCAAGAAGCGAGAATAGAGGGACAAGCCCCGAGAGGAGAACGTTGTCATCTATTCAAGTCTATGGGGAGGCCATGCTGATTCAAGCTTGCAACTTGATTGGAAGCAAGAGGCCGGACTTGGGCCTTATCAGACCTACGTGGTCCTTCTGCCTTAAGCATAAGCCAAAGTCAAGAATGAGGTCTTGAGGACGTTGAAGAGAAGACTCGATGCCTCCTTTCCTAGGCCCCTGGCATTCTTTGCAGATCAGTCTCACTTTCCATAGCTCTGGCGTCACGGGGGCCCACCGGGTACATGCTAATGTGTCCCAAGAGATGTCTTGGGAGCCTTGAAGGAATGGAGCCCTGTCACGCTTGGGCTATGTCTCTTTGTTTGGAAGTGCTCTACAAGGGTGCTGAAAAGCACCCTTTTCCACAGGGCTTCGTTCCTTCGTGAAGGCTGCCCTCCCAGGCTAGTGTGCTCAGTTTGCCTCCATCGAAATTCTCTCCCCCTACCTCTTGCCGTAGAAGGATTATGGATTATGTGTTTTGACACCACATGTAAGGAAGTGGGCTGAAAATGAGAACATTACAATTCTGTTTCAAGAAAAAGAAACAGGCCAGGGCTGAGGATGTAAGGCAAACAAATGGCACAGCCTATAGAAATAAAGTAAGCCCGTATCTAGACGGCACCTGGGGGAACGTTCCAGGATCAGGGGTGAAGTTCGAAACTTCCCAAATCCGGAAAGGAGACAGAAAAATATCTTTCCTGGAGAGAGGGATTCATCAGACTCGTCTAATTTGTCCTGGAAACATTGTGTCTGTAAAGGGGGATGCCAGGACGACCTCGAGTTTGGAGTTTCTGACCTCAGGATGTCAAACCAACCCAGACGACCACGTGTTCCCAGTGCTTAGTTTGACCCAGGCTAAGACAGCAAAGACTCCTTCAAGTGACCGGTGCAAATTCAAAGACAACAACCAAGAGTCACGAAAGCACTCACACCTCGGCCTAGAGAACATACGGTGATTCCAGAAATGCAAAATGAATCACTTGGAATGAAGGGGAACGGACTGATAAGCATGTCTAAGGGGGATAGCTGAGAAATACCATGACGATTCTCCTATGGAAAAGAGACAAAGGTCCCAGAAAATGGAAGGCGAACAGAAATCACACCTGGATAATCCACAATGAAAGATGATGTCCGTCTTTAGACAGACTCTGCTGGAACGTTTGAAAGGCAGAGAAATTCACAAGCCAAAAGACGGCAGCGAAGGTCAAGGCTGGGCTAAGTGGGAAGGGTGAGTTATGAGACTGCTCCAAGCGGGCCAGGAAACCGTGTGTCCGTGAAGCTTGCCGGGACAGCAGAGACACGATTATGACAAATCCTCTGACATCGCAGTGGACCCGAAAAACAACCTGGCCTCATCTACACAGTGCCAGAGTTGGGCTCAAGTAGCATATTCAAGTCCCATTGCCCTCAACTGCAGGTTGCCAACGGAACATGAAAGGGGCCGGCCGGGGGCGCAGCGGTGAGGTCCGCACCTTCTGGGTCGGTGGCCCGTGGTGGGCCGGGTGGACCCTCGGGTGGGCCTGCTCACCACTGCTTCAGGCATTCTGGGGCAGGCGTCCGAGGTAGTGTAGAGGCAGATGGGAAGGGACGTTAGACAGGGCCAGACATCCACAGCAAATACAGGAGCATTGCCAGCAGATGTGAGCGCAGCGATGCACTTCTGCCAGAACAAAACCGATTCCAAGTTGCAAAGCATAGAGAAACTGAAGCTGAAAAGAAAAAGTGAGAAACTGCATGCCCGTGAGAAGGATGAGATCTCTATGAAGAAACTTAGCAAAACAGGTGAAAGCCATGGCAATGGAAAACTAACCAACGTTGGGGGAAAGAAATTCAAGAAGACACAAGGAGAAAGAAGGAGATTCCAGGATCTAGGAGTGGAAGCATCAACACACTGGAAACGTCCCTACCAGAGCAAGGAATCTCTGGATTCCATGCAATCCCAGTCAAAGTTGCAGCAATGTTTCCCACAGAGACAGAAGAGGGAATGCTAAAGCTTCTAGCCAGCAACAAGACACCCTGACTAGGCAAAGGAATCCTCAGGAAAACGAAAAAAGCAGGACGTGGCACACTTTCCGAATTCAACATATAGGACGAAGCACTAGGTACCGAGACGGCACAGTCTGGGCCCCAAAACAGGCACACAGACCCATGCAACAGAATCGAGAACCCGGAGCCCCACTCAAACGTACATGGACAGCCCATTTTCGACCAGGGAGCCAAGAGGAGACAGCGGAGAAAGGAGAGTCTCTACCATAAACGGTGCTGGGAAGCCTGCACAGCCACATGGAACACAACGAGAGTACACCATGATGTTACACCTGGCACACACACCACCTGAAATGGATCAAAGCCTTCAATGGCAGACTTGAAACCGTGAACCTTGTAGCAGAAGACCTAGGCAGAGTGCTCTTTGCCATCTGTCTGAGCCGCCTGTTTGGAAGAAGCAAGTCCGACTGGGCCAGGGCAACCAAGTCAACAAGAAACCAACGGGACCACGTCAAATGCGGACGCTTCTGCCCAGTGAAGGAACCCATCGACTGAATGCAAAGATAGCACAACGACTGGGGGAGGATGTTTGCAAACCACACATCGGACAAGGGGTGAAAAGCCCAAGGATGCAATCAACTCGCACGTCCCCACAGGAAAAAAAAACAACAACAAGCCAATGAAAACCTGGGCAGAAGATGGAAACAGAGATTTCTGCCAAGAAGATCGAAAGAGGGCCAACGGGTGCATGAACACTTGTTCACCGTCATTAAGTCTCAGGCCAATGCAAATGCAAACTGCAAGGGCACAGCAGCTCACTGTGGTCAGAATGGCTATAAGGAAGCAGACAGGAAGCCACAAGTGTCAGAGAGGAGGTGGAGAGAAGGGAAGCCTCCTGCACCGTTGGTGGGAGTGCAGACCGGTGCAGCCACTACGCCAAGCGGTGTGGAACTGCCTCAGAACTTGAAGAATCCATGTCCCATATGATCCAGCTATTCCTCTGCGGCGTGTTGATCCAAAGAACTCGGAAACACTCCTGCATAAAGACATGTGCACCGCTGAGTTCACCACAGCGTCGCTCCCACGACCCAAGACTTGGAAGCCTCCCTGGAGCCCAGCAAGGGACGAGTGCAGAAGGAAGATGGGCTGTAGCCACGCAATGGCATACCAGTCAGCCGGAACCAAGGATGCAATCCAGCCATTTGTGAGCACCAGAATGGCTGTGAGGGTTTTAGGGAAGTGAAACAAGCCCCAGGGAGCAAGGCAAGTACCGTAGGACCTCACTTAAGAGGAGAAGCAAAAACAAGCGGTCAGGAACAGGTGGCACGGGACATTTGATTGGGGGTTCCCAGAGACAAAGCGGGGAGGTGTGAGAGGGTGAAACAGATGATGAGGCACAAGTGTGTGGTCAGGGCCTGCTATTAGGCTTACGCAGGGGAAGATGATGTCAGCTACACGGAAGTCTACATCGATGAGGATGCAAATCGGAAGGATATAGGATGTTCTAGTGCAGGGTTGTGGCAATAAATTCACCTAAAAGGAAAAAAAATCCAAAATGGGGTCCAGAATGACGGCATAAAGCTTTGGGGCTGAAAGAGATTAGAGAAGGTGAACTTCCAAGGCTGGAAAATCACCTCAAAATGCGTACTGATGCTACAGAAAGGTAGACCATTCCAAATAGATGAAGAGGAATACTACCCACAGAACATGCTGCCTGCTAAACCCATGCACCCACGGAAAAGGTTACCGTCCAGGATGTTACTACTAATCACCTTCACGAATAATCCAAACAGGCCCACGTGTTCCCAAGCTCAGGCAAAAGGTTGGTCCAAAAGTACAATTCAGGGCCGGCCCTGTGGCGGAGCGGGTAAGTGCCCACGTTCTGCTTGGCCGGCCCAGGCCTCACTGTTTCACATCACGGGTGCAGATCACATTAGCAGTGTTAGGAAATACAGATTTCATGGTACGGTGCGGACAGGGATCATAAACTAAGTAGCAATGGTGAGGTCACCTTATCAATACGCACCAGAAAAAGAACCGTGAGGCTTTTACAATCCATGAACGCCTCTGGTACACTTCCCCAGAGGAAGAAGGAAGGAAAACATGGGACCTGCCAAGGTGGAATCGGCAGAGTGCTGGGAGATGACACGATCATTGCGCAGCAGAGGATGGCCCGGGCAACTTCAACCTGGGAGGGAGTCCAGGACTTTCTCTGGGGAACGTCCACCCACTTGGCCATCTACATAAAATGTAAGAGGTGAAACCCAGGATAATCTTACAGGACAGAAACCAGTGTCTAGAGAGAATGTAGCAGGCCTTCCAAAGTTCGAGGGGCAAGACAGAAACCGACAAGAAATCGAGAAAAAGGAAAACTATCCTACCAGGAAAGGGTGAGGAGTCAGCCTGGCCTGAGATGGCTCTGAAACTCTGTGTGCACGCAGGTTGTCAGGACAACTTCGAATTTTGAGGTTGTTTATGACATCACGAGGATCATGTCCGCCAAGATGGCCGCACGGTTACAGACTGAGG
The DNA here is from genome assembly GCF_041296235.1 of Equus asinus. Lineage (NCBI taxonomy): Eukaryota > Metazoa > Chordata > Mammalia > Perissodactyla > Equidae > Equus > Equus asinus. The sequence goes on along the minus strand of NC_091790.1, from coordinate 7,799,735 downwards.
ATTGGCCTAGGCTAGGCTATTAAAGGGAGGGATACCCAGAAACAGCTTTGAGAAACAGAAAGCGGACACAGAAACTGGAAGACATAAAACAGACGCTGATTCGAGGGGTAAGAAAGGAATCCTTGGCAAGAAGCGAGAATAGAGGGACAAGCCCCGAGAGGAGAACGTTGTCATCTATTCAAGTCTATGGGGAGGCCATGCTGATTCAAGCTTGCAACTTGATTGGAAGCAAGAGGCCGGACTTGGGCCTTATCAGACCTACGTGGTCCTTCTGCCTTAAGCATAAGCCAAAGTCAAGAATGAGGTCTTGAGGACGTTGAAGAGAAGACTCGATGCCTCCTTTCCTAGGCCCCTGGCATTCTTTGCAGATCAGTCTCACTTTCCATAGCTCTGGCGTCACGGGGGCCCACCGGGTACATGCTAATGTGTCCCAAGAGATGTCTTGGGAGCCTTGAAGGAATGGAGCCCTGTCACGCTTGGGCTATGTCTCTTTGTTTGGAAGTGCTCTACAAGGGTGCTGAAAAGCACCCTTTTCCACAGGGCTTCGTTCCTTCGTGAAGGCTGCCCTCCCAGGCTAGTGTGCTCAGTTTGCCTCCATCGAAATTCTCTCCCCCTACCTCTTGCCGTAGAAGGATTATGGATTATGTGTTTTGACACCACATGTAAGGAAGTGGGCTGAAAATGAGAACATTACAATTCTGTTTCAAGAAAAATAAACAGGCCAGGGCTGAGGATGTAAGGCAAACAAATGGCACAGCCTATAGAAATAAAGTAAGCCCGTATCTAGACGGCACCTGGGGGAACGTTCCAGGATCAGGGGTGAAGTTCGAAACTTCCCAAATCCGGAAAGGAGACAGAAAAATATCTTTCCTGGAGAGAGGGATTCATCAGACTCGTCTAATTTGTCCTGGAAACATTGTGTCTGTAAAGGGGGATGCCAGGACGACCTCGAGTTTGGAGTTTCTGACCTCAGGATGTCAAACCAACCCAGACGACCACGTGTTCCCAGTGCTTAGTTTGACCCAGGCTAGGACAGCAAAGACTCCTTCAAGTGACCGGTGCAAATTCAAAGACAACAACCAAGAGTCACGAAAGCACTCACACCTCGGCCTAGAGAACATACGGTGATTCCAGAAATGCAAAATGAATCACTTGGAATGAAGGGGAACGGACTGATAAGCATGTCTAAGGGGGATAGCTGAGAAATACCATGACGATTCTCCTATGGAAAAGAGACAAAGGTCCCAGAAAATGGAAGGCGAACAGAAATCACACCTGGATAATCCACAATGAAAGATGATGTCCGTCTTTAGACAGACTCTGCTGGAACGTTTGAAAGGCAGAGAAATTCACAAGCCAAAAGACGGCAGCGAAGGTCAAGGCTGGGCTAAGTGGGAAGGGTGAGTTATGAGACTGCTCCAAGCGGGCCAGGAAACCGTGTGTCCGTGAAGCTTGCCGGGACAGCAGAGACACGATTATGACAAATCCTCTGACATCGCAGTGGACCCGAAAAACAACCTGGCCTCATCTACACAGTGCCAGAGTTGGGCTCAAGTAGCATATTCAAGTCCCATTGCCCTCAACTGCAGGTTGCCAACGGAACATGAAAGGGGCCGGCCGGGGGCGCAGCGGTGAGGTCCGCACCTTCTGGGTCGGTGGCCCGTGGTGGGCCGGGTGGACCCTCGGGTGGGCCTGCTCACCACTGCTTCAGGCATTCTGGGGCAGGCGTCCGAGGTAGTGTAGAGGCAGATGGGAAGGGACGTTAGACAGGGCCAGACTTCCACAGCAAATACAGGAGCATTGCCAGCAGATGTGAGCGCAGCGATGCACTTCTGCCAGAACAAAACCGATTCCAAGTTGCAAAGCATAGAGAAACTGAAGCTGAAAAGAAAAAGTGAGAAACTGCATGCCCGTGAGAAGGATGAGATCTCTATGAAGAAACTTAGCAAAACAGGTGAAAGCCATGGCAATGGAAAACTAACCAACGTTGGGGGAAAGAAATTCAAGAAGACACAAGGAGAAAGAAGGAGATTCCAGGATCTAGGAGTGGAAGCATCAACACACTGGAAACGTCCCTACCAGAGCAAGGAATCTCTGGATTCCATGCAATCCCAGTCAAAGTTGCAGCAATGTTTCCCACAGAGACAGAAGAGGGAATGCTAAAGCTTCTAGCCAGCAACAAGACACCCTGACTAGGCAAAGGAATCCTCAGGAAAACGAAAAAAGCAGGACGTGGCACACTTTCCGAATTCAACATATAGGACGAAGCACTAGGTACCGAGACGGCACAGTCTGGGCCCCAAAACAGGCACACAGACCCATGCAACAGAATCGAGAACCCGGAGCCCCACTCAAACGTACATGGACAGCCCATTTTCGACCAGGGAGCCAAGAGGAGACAGCGGAGAAAGGAGAGTCTCTACCATAAACGGTGCTGGGAAGCCTGCACAGCCACATGGAACACAACGAGAGTACACCATGATGTTACACCTGGCACACACACCACCTGAAATGGATCAAAGCCTTCAATGGCAGACTTGAAACCGTGAACCTTGTAGCAGAAGACCTAGGCAGAGTGCTCTTTGCCATCTGTCTGAGCCGCCTGTTTGGAAGAAGCAAGTCCGACTGGGCCAGGGCAACCAAGTCAACAAGAAACCAACGGGACCACGTCAAATGCGGACGCTTCTGCCCAGTGAAGGAACCCATCGACTGAATGCAAAGATAGCACAACGACTGGGGGAGGATGTTTGCAAACCACACATCGGACAAGGGGTGAAAAGCCCAAGGATGCAATCAACTCGCACGTCCCCACAGGAAAAAAAAACAACAACAAGCCAATGAAAACCTGGGCAGAAGATGGAAACAGAGATTTCTGCCAAGAAGATCGAAAGAGGGCCAACGGGTGCATGAACACTTGTTCACCGTCATTAAGTCTCAGGCCAATGCAAATGCAAACTGCAAGGGCACAGCAGCTCACTGTGGTCAGAATGGCTATAAGGAAGCAGACAGGAAGCCACAAGTGTCAGAGAGGAGGTGGAGAGAAGGGAAGCCTCCTGCACCGTTGGTGGGAGTGCAGACCGGTGCAGCCACTACGCCAAGCGGTGTGGAACTGCCTCAGAACTTGAAGAATCCATGTCCCATATGATCCAGCTATTCCTCTGCGGCGTGTTGATCCAAAGAACTCGGAAACACTCCTGCATAAAGACATGTGCACCGCTGAGTTCACCACAGCGTCGCTCCCACGACCCAAGACTTGGAAGCCTCCCTGGAGCCCAGCAAGGGACGAGTGCAGAAGGAAGATGGGCTGTAGCCACGCAATGGCATACCAGTCAGCCGGAACCAAGGATGCAATCCAGCCATTTGTGAGCACCAGAATGGCTGTGAGGGTTTTAGGGAAGTGAAACAAGCCCCAGGGAGCAAGGCAAGTACCGTAGGACCTCACTTAAGAGGAGAAGCAAAAACAAGCGGTCAGGAACAGGTGGCACGGGACATTTGATTGGGGGTTCCCAGAGACAAAGCGGGGAGGTGTGAGAGGGTGAAACAGATGATGAGGCACAAGTGTGTGGTCAGGGCCTGCTATTAGGCTTACGCAGGGGAAGATGATGTCAGCTACACGGAAGTCTACATCGATGAGGATGCAAATCGGAAGGATATAGGATGTTCTAGTGCAGGGTTGTGGCAATAAATTCACCTAAAAGGAAAAAAAATCCAAAATGGGGTCCAGAATGACGGCATAAAGCTTTGGGGCTGAAAGAGATTAGAGAAGGTGAACTTCCAAGGCTGGAAAATCACCTCAAAATGCGTACTGATGCTACAGAAAGGTAGACCATTCCAAATAGATGAAGAGGAATACTACCCACAGAACATGCTGCCTGCTAAACCCATGCACCCACGGAAAAGGTTACCGTCCAGGATGTTACTACTAATCACCTTCACGAATAATCCAAACAGGCCCACGTGTTCCCAAGCTCAGGCAAAAGGTTGGTCCAAAAGTCCAATTCAGGGCCGGCCCTGTGGCGGAGCGGGTAAGTGCCCACGTTCTGCTTGGCCGGCCCAGGCCTCACTGTTTCACATCACGGGTGCAGATCACATTAGCAGTGTTAGGAAATACAGATTTCATGGTACGGTGCGGACAGGGATCATAAACTAAGTAGCAATGGTGAGGTCACCTTATCAATACGCACCAGAAAAAGAACCGTGAGGCTTTTACAATCCATGAACGCCTCTGGTACACTTCCCCAGAGGAAGAAGGAAGGAAAACATGGGACCTGCCAAGGTGGAATCGGCAGAGTGCTGGGAGATGACACGATCATTGCGCAGCAGAGGATGGCCCGGGCAACTTCAACCTGGGAGGGAGTCCAGGACTTTCTCTGGGGAACGTCCACCCACTTGGCCATCTACATAAAATGTAAGAGGTGAAACCCAGGATAATCTTACAGGACAGAAACCAGTGTCTAGAGAGAATGTAGCAGGCCTTCCAAAGTTCGAGGGGCAAGACAGAAACCGACAAGAAATCGAGAAAAAGGAAAACTATCCTACCAGGAAAGGGTGAGGAGTCAGCCTGGCCTGAGATGGCTCTGAAACTCTGTGTGCACGCAGGTTGTCAGGACAACTTCGAATTTTGAGGTTGTTTATGACATCACGAGGATCATGTCCGCCAAGATGGCCGCACGGTTACAGACTGAGGATTGGCCTAGGCTAGGCTATTAAAGGGAGGGATACCCAGAAACAGCTTTGAGAAACAGAAAGCGGACACAGAAACTGGAAGACATAAAACAGACGCTGATTCGAGGGGTAAGAAAGGAATCCTTGGCAAGAAGCGAGAATAGAGGGACAAGCCCCGAGAGGAGAACGTTGTCATCTATTCAAGTCTATGGGGAGGCCATGCTGATTCAAGCTTGCAACTTGATTGGAAGCAAGAGGCCGGACTTGGGCCTTATCAGACCTACGTGGTCCTTCTGCCTTAAGCATAAGCCAAAGTCAAGAATGAGGTCTTGAGGACGTTGAAGAGAAGACTCGATGCCTCCTTTCCTAGGCCCCTGGCATTCTTTGCAGATCAGTCTCACTTTCCATAGCTCTGGCGTCACGGGGGCCCACCGGGTACATGCTAATGTGTCCCAAGAGATGTCTTGGGAGCCTTGAAGGAATGGAGCCCTGTCACGCTTGGGCTATGTCTCTTTGTTTGGAAGTGCTCTACAAGGGTGCTGAAAAGCACCCTTTTCCACAGGGCTTCGTTCCTTCGTGAAGGCTGCCCTCCCAGGCTAGTGTGCTCAGTTTGCCTCCATCGAAATTCTCTCCCCCTACCTCTTGCCGTAGAAGGATTATGGATTATGTGTTTTGACACCACATGTAAGGAAGTGGGCTGAAAATGAGAACATTACAATTCTGTTTCAAGAAAAATAAACAGGCCAGGGCTGAGGATGTAAGGCAAACAAATGGCACAGCCTATAGAAATAAAGTAAGCCCGTATCTAGACGGCACCTGGGGGAACGTTCCAGGATCAGGGGTGAAGTTCGAAACTTCCCAAATCCGGAAAGGAGACAGAAAAATATCTTTCCTGGAGAGAGGGATTCATCAGACTCGTCTAATTTGTCCTGGAAACATTGTGTCTGTAAAGGGGGATGCCAGGACGACCTCGAGTTTGGAGTTTCTGACCTCAGGATGTCAAACCAACCCAGACGACCACGTGTTCCCAGTGCTTAGTTTGACCCAGGCTAGGACAGCAAAGACTCCTTCAAGTGACCGGTGCAAATTCAAAGACAACAACCAAGAGTCACGAAAGCACTCACACCTCGGCCTAGAGAACATACGGTGATTCCAGAAATGCAAAATGAATCACTTGGAATGAAGGGGAACGGACTGATAAGCATGTCTAAGGGGGATAGCTGAGAAATACCATGACGATTCTCCTATGGAAAAGAGACAAAGGTCCCAGAAAATGGAAGGCGAACAGAAATCACACCTGGATAATCCACAATGAAAGATGATGTCCGTCTTTAGACAGACTCTGCTGGAACGTTTGAAAGGCAGAGAAATTCACAAGCCAAAAGACGGCAGCGAAGGTCAAGGCTGGGCTAAGTGGGAAGGGTGAGTTATGAGACTGCTCCAAGCGGGCCAGGAAACCGTGTGTCCGTGAAGCTTGCCGGGACAGCAGAGACACGATTATGACAAATCCTCTGACATCGCAGTGGACCCGAAAAACAACCTGGCCTCATCTACACAGTGCCAGAGTTGGGCTCAAGTAGCATATTCAAGTCCCATTGCCCTCAACTGCAGGTTGCCAACGGAACATGAAAGGGGCCGGCCGGGGGCGCAGCGGTGAGGTCCGCACCTTCTGGGTCGGTGGCCCGTGGTGGGCCGGGTGGACCCTCGGGTGGGCCTGCTCACCACTGCTTCAGGCATTCTGGGGCAGGCGTCCGAGGTAGTGTAGAGGCAGATGGGAAGGGACGTTAGACAGGGCCAGACTTCCACAGCAAATACAGGAGCATTGCCAGCAGATGTGAGCGCAGCGATGCACTTCTGCCAGAACAAAACCGATTCCAAGTTGCAAAGCATAGAGAAACTGAAGCTGAAAAGAAAAAGTGAGAAACTGCATGCCCGTGAGAAGGATGAGATCTCTATGAAGAAACTTAGCAAAACAGGTGAAAGCCATGGCAATGGAAAACTAACCAACGTTGGGGGAAAGAAATTCAAGAAGACACAAGGAGAAAGAAGGAGATTCCAGGATCTAGGAGTGGAAGCATCAACACACTGGAAACGTCCCTACCAGAGCAAGGAATCTCTGGATTCCATGCAATCCCAGTCAAAGTTGCAGCAATGTTTCCCACAGAGACAGAAGAGGGAATGCTAAAGCTTCTAGCCAGCAACAAGACACCCTGACTAGGCAAAGGAATCCTCAGGAAAACGAAAAAAGCAGGACGTGGCACACTTTCCGAATTCAACATATAGGACGAAGCACTAGGTACCGAGACGGCACAGTCTGGGCCCCAAAACAGGCACACAGACCCATGCAACAGAATCGAGAACCCGGAGCCCCACTCAAACGTACATGGACAGCCCATTTTCGACCAGGGAGCCAAGAGGAGACAGCGGAGAAAGGAGAGTCTCTACCATAAACGGTGCTGGGAAGCCTGCACAGCCACATGGAACACAACGAGAGTACACCATGATGTTACACCTGGCACACACACCACCTGAAATGGATCAAAGCCTTCAATGGCAGACTTGAAACCGTGAACCTTGTAGCAGAAGACCTAGGCAGAGTGCTCTTTGCCATCTGTCTGAGCCGCCTGTTTGGAAGAAGCAAGTCCGACTGGGCCAGGGCAACCAAGTCAACAAGAAACCAACGGGACCACGTCAAATGCGGACGCTTCTGCCCAGTGAAGGAACCCATCGACTGAATGCAAAGATAGCACAACGACTGGGGGAGGATGTTTGCAAACCACACATCGGACAAGGGGTGAAAAGCCCAAGGATGCAATCAACTCGCACGTCCCCACAGGAAAAAAAAACAACAACAAGCCAATGAAAACCTGGGCAGAAGATGGAAACAGAGATTTCTGCCAAGAAGATCGAAAGAGGGCCAACGGGTGCATGAACACTTGTTCACCGTCATTAAGTCTCAGGCCAATGCAAATGCAAACTGCAAGGGCACAGCAGCTCACTGTGGTCAGAATGGCTATAAGGAAGCAGACAGGAAGCCACAAGTGTCAGAGAGGAGGTGGAGAGAAGGGAAGCCTCCTGCACCGTTGGTGGGAGTGCAGACCGGTGCAGCCACTACGCCAAGCGGTGTGGAACTGCCTCAGAACTTGAAGAATCCATGTCCCATATGATCCAGCTATTCCTCTGCGGCGTGTTGATCCAAAGAACTCGGAAACACTCCTGCATAAAGACATGTGCACCGCTGAGTTCACCACAGCGTCGCTCCCACGACCCAAGACTTGGAAGCCTCCCTGGAGCCCAGCAAGGGACGAGTGCAGAAGGAAGATGGGCTGTAGCCACGCAATGGCATACCAGTCAGCCGGAACCAAGGATGCAATCCAGCCATTTGTGAGCACCAGAATGGCTGTGAGGGTTTTAGGGAAGTGAAACAAGCCCCAGGGAGCAAGGCAAGTACCGTAGGACCTCACTTAAGAGGAGAAGCAAAAACAAGCGGTCAGGAACAGGTGGCACGGGACATTTGATTGGGGGTTCCCAGAGACAAAGCGGGGAGGTGTGAGAGGGTGAAACAGATGATGAGGCACAAGTGTGTGGTCAGGGCCTGCTATTAGGCTTACGCAGGGGAAGATGATGTCAGCTACACGGAAGTCTACATCGATGAGGATGCAAATCGGAAGGATATAGGATGTTCTAGTGCAGGGTTGTGGCAATAAATTCACCTAAAAGGAAAAAAAATCCAAAATGGGGTCCAGAATGACGGCATAAAGCTTTGGGGCTGAAAGAGATTAGAGAAGGTGAACTTCCAAGGCTGGAAAATCACCTCAAAATGCGTACTGATGCTACAGAAAGGTAGACCATTCCAAATAGATGAAGAGGAATACTACCCACAGAACATGCTGCCTGCTAAACCCATGCACCCACGGAAAAGGTTACCGTCCAGGATGTTACTACTAATCACCTTCACGAATAATCCAAACAGGCCCACGTGTTCCCAAGCTCAGGCAAAAGGTTGGTCCAAAAGTCCAATTCAGGGCCGGCCCTGTGGCGGAGCGGGTAAGTGCCCACGTTCTGCTTGGCCGGCCCAGGCCTCACTGTTTCACATCACGGGTGCAGATCACATTAGCAGTGTTAGGAAATACAGATTTCATGGTACGGTGCGGACAGGGATCATAAACTAAGTAGCAATGGTGAGGTCACCTTATCAATACGCACCAGAAAAAGAACCGTGAGGCTTTTACAATCCATGAACGCCTCTGGTACACTTCCCCAGAGGAAGAAGGAAGGAAAACATGGGACCTGCCAAGGTGGAATCGGCAGAGTGCTGGGAGATGACACGATCATTGCGCAGCAGAGGATGGCCCGGGCAACTTCAACCTGGGAGGGAGTCCAGGACTTTCTCTGGGGAACGTCCACCCACTTGGCCATCTACATAAAATGTAAGAGGTGAAACCCAGGATAATCTTACAGGACAGAAACCAGTGTCTAGAGAGAATGTAGCAGGCCTTCCAAAGTTCGAGGGGCAAGACAGAAACCGACAAGAAATCGAGAAAAAGGAAAACTATCCTACCAGGAAAGGGTGAGGAGTCAGCCTGGCCTGAGATGGCTCTGAAACTCTGTGTGCACGCAGGTTGTCAGGACAACTTCGAATTTTGAGGTTGTTTATGACATCACGAGGATCATGTCCGCCAAGATGGCCGCACGGTTACAGACTGAGGATTGGCCTAGGCTAGGCTATTAAAGGGAGGGATACCCAGAAACAGCTTTGAGAAACAGAAAGCGGACACAGAAACTGGAAGACATAAAACAGACGCTGATTCGAGGGGTAAGAAAGGAATCCTTGGCAAGAAGCGAGAATAGAGGGACAAGCCCCGAGAGGAGAACGTTGTCATCTATTCAAGTCTATGGGGAGGCCATGCTGATTCAAGCTTGCAACTTGATTGGAAGCAAGAGGCCGGACTTGGGCCTTATCAGACCTACGTGGTCCTTCTGCCTTAAGCATAAGCCAAAGTCAAGAATGAGGTCTTGAGGACGTTGAAGAGAAGACTCGATGCCTCCTTTCCTAGGCCCCTGGCATTCTTTGCAGATCAGTCTCACTTTCCATAGCTCTGGCGTCACGGGGGCCCACCGGGTACATGCTAATGTGTCCCAAGAGATGTCTTGGGAGCCTTGAAGGAATGGAGCCCTGTCACGCTTGGGCTATGTCTCTTTGTTTGGAAGTGCTCTACAAGGGTGCTGAAAAGCACCCTTTTCCACAGGGCTTCGTTCCTTCGTGAAGGCTGCCCTCCCAGGCTAGTGTGCTCAGTTTGCCTCCATCGAAATTCTCTCCCCCTACCTCTTGCCGTAGAAGGATTATGGATTATGTGTTTTGACACCACATGTAAGGAAGTGGGCTGAAAATGAGAACATTACAATTCTGTTTCAAGAAAAAGAAACAGGCCAGGGCTGAGGATGTAAGGCAAACAAATGGCACAGCCTATAGAAATAAAGGAAGCCCGTATCTAGACGGCACCTGGGGGAACGTTCCAGGATCAGGGGTGAAGTTCGAAACTTCCCAAATCCGGAAAGGAGACAGAAAAATATCTTTCCTGGAGAGAGGGATTCATCAGACTCGTCTAATTTGTCCTGGAAACATTGTGTCTGTAAAGGGGGATGCCAGGACGACCTCGAGTTTGGAGTTTCTGACCTCAGGATGTCAAACCAACCCAGACGACCACGTGTTCCCAGTGCTTAGTTTGACCCAGGCTAGGACAGCAAAGACTCCTTCAAGTGACCGGTGCAAATTCAAAGACAACAACCAAGAGTCACGAAAGCACTCACACCTCGGCCTAGAGAACATACGGTGATTCCAGAAATGCAAAATGAATCACTTGGAATGAAGGGGAACGGACTGATAAGCATGTCTAAGGGGGATAGCTGAGAAATACCATGACGATTCTCCTATGGAAAAGAGACAAAGGTCCCAGAAAATGGAAGGCGAACAGAAATCACACCTGGATAATCCACAATGAAAGATGATGTCCGTCTTTAGACAGACTCTGCTGGAACGTTTGAAAGGCAGAGAAATTCACAAGCCAAAAGACGGCAGCGAAGGTCAAGGCTGGGCTAAGTGGGAAGGGTGAGTTATGAGACTGCTCCAAGCGGGCCAGGAAACCGTGTGTCCGTGAAGCTTGCCGGGACAGCAGAGACACGATTATGACAAATCCTCTGACATCGCAGTGGACCCGAAAAACAACCTGGCCTCATCTACACAGTGCCAGAGTTGGGCTCAAGTAGCATATTCAAGTCCCATTGCCCTCAACTGCAGGTTGCCAACGGAACATGAAAGGGGCCGGCCGGGGGCGCAGCGGTGAGGTCCGCACCTTCTGGGTCGGTGGCCCGTGGTGGGCCGGGTGGACCCTCGGGTGGGCCTGCTCACCACTGCTTCAGGCATTCTGGGGCAGGCGTCCGAGGTAGTGTAGAGGCAGATGGGAAGGGACGTTAGACAGGGCCAGACTTCCACAGCAAATACAGGAGCATTGCCAGCAGATGTGAGCGCAGCGATGCACTTCTGCCAGAACAAAACCGATTCCAAGTTGCAAAGCATAGAGAAACTGAACCTGAAAAGAAAAAGTGAGAAAGTGCATGCCAGTGAGAAGGATGAGATCTCTATGAAGAAACTTAGCAAAACAGGTGAAAGCCATGGCAATGGAAAACTAACCAACGTTGGGGGAAAGAAATTCAAGAAGACACAAGGAGAAAGAAGGAGATTCCAGGATCTAGGAGTGGAAGCATCAACACACTGGAAACGTCCCTACCAGAGCAAGGAATCTCTGGATTCCATGCAATCCCAGTCAAAGTTGCAGCAATGTTTCCCACAGAGACAGAAGAGGGAATGCTAAAGCTTCTAGCCAGCAACAAGACACCCTGACTAGGCAAAGGAATCCTCAGGAAAACGAAAAAAGCAGGACGTGGCACACTTTCCGATTTCAACATATAGGACGAAGCACTAGGTACCGAGACGGCACAGTCTGGGCCCCAAAACAGGCACACAGACCCATGCAACAGAATCGAGAACCCGGAGCCCCACTCAAACGTACATGGACAGCCCATTTTCGACCAGGGAGCCAAGAGGAGACAGCGGAGAAAGGAGAGTCTCTACCATAAACGGTGCTGGGAAGCCTGCACAGCCACATGGAACACAACGAGAGTACACCATGATGTTACACCTGGCACACACACCACCTGAAATGGATCAAAGCCTTCAATGGCAGACTTGAAACCGTGAACCTTGTAGCAGAAGACCTAGGCAGAGTGCTCTTTGCCATCTGTCTGAGCCGCCTGTTTGGAAGAAGCAAGTCCGACTGGGCCAGGGCAACCAAGTCAACAAGAAACCAACGGGACCACGTCAAATGCGGACGCTTCTGCCCAGTGAAGGAAACCATCGACTGAATGCAAAGATAGCACAACGACTGGGGGAGGATGTTTGCAAACCACACATCGGACAAGGGGTGAAAAGCCCAAGGATGCAATCAACTCGCACGTCCCCACAGGAAAAAAAAACAACAACAAGCCAATGAAAACCTGGGCAGAAGATGGAAACAGAGATTTCTGCCAAGAAGATCGAAAGAGGGCCAACGGGTGCATGAACACTTGTTCACCGTCATTAAGTCTCAGGCCAATGCAAATGCAAACTGCAAGGGCACAGCAGCTCACTGTGGTCAGAATGGCTATAAGGAAGCAGACAGGAAGCCACAAGTGTCAGAGAGGAGGTGGAGAGAAGGGAAGCCTCCTGCACCGTTGGTGGGAGTGCAGACCGGTGCAGCCACTACGCCAAGCGGTGTGGAACTGCCTCAGAACTTGAAGAATCCATGTCCCATATCATCCAGCTATTCCTCTGCGGCGTGTTGATCCAAAGAACTCGGAAACACTCCTGCATAAAGACATGTGCACCGCTGAGTTCACCACAGCGTCGCTCCCACGACCCAAGACTTGGAAGCCTCCCTGGAGCCCAGCAAGGGACGAGTGCAGAAGGAAGATGGGCTGTAGCCACGCAATGGCATACCAGTCAGCCGGAACCAAGGATGCAATCCAGCCATTTGTGAGCACCAGAATGGCTGTGAGGGTTTTAGGGAAGTGAAACAAGCCCCAGGGAGCAAGGCAAGTACCGTAGGACCTCACTTAAGAGGAGAAGCAAAAACAAGCGGTCAGGAACAGGTGGCACGGGACATTTGATTGGGGGTTCCCAGAGACAAAGCGGGGAGGTGTGAGAGGGTGAAACAGATGATGAGGCACAAGTGTGTGGTCAGGGCCTGCTATTAGGCTTACGCAGGGGAAGATGATGTCAGCTACACGGAAGTCTACATCGATGAGGATGCAAATCGGAAGGATATAGGATGTTCTAGTGCAGGGTTGTGGCAATAAATTCACCTAAAAGGAAAAAAAATCCAAAATGGGGTCCAGAATGACGGCATAAAGCTTTGGGGCTGAAAGAGATTAGAGAAGGTGAACTTCCAAGGCTGGAAAATCACCTCAAAATGCGTACTGATGCTACAGAAAGGTAGACCATTCCAAATAGATGAAGAGGAATACTACCCACAGAACATGCTGCCTGCTAAACCCATGCACCCACGGAAAAGGTTACCGTCCAGGATGTTACTACTAATCACCTTCACGAATAATCCAAACAGGCCCACGTGTTCCCAAGCTCAGGCAAAAGGTTGGTCCAAAAGTCCAATTCAGGGCCGGCCCTGTGGCGGAGCGGGTAAGTGCCCACGTTCTGCTTGGCCGGCCCAGGCCTCACTGTTTCACATCACGGGTGCAGATCACATTAGCAGTGTTAGGAAATACAGATTTCATGGTACGGTGCGGACAGGGATCATAAACTAAGTAGCAATGGTGAGGTCACCTTATCAATACGCACCAGAAAAAGAACCGTGAGGCTTTTACAATCCATGAACGCCTCTGGTACACTTCCCCAGAGGAAGAAGGAAGGAAAACATGGGACCTGCCAAGGTGGAATCGGCAGAGTGCTGGGAGATGACACGATCATTGCGCAGCAGAGGATGGCCCGGGCAACTTCAACCTGGGAGGGAGTCCAGGACTTTCTCTGGGGAACGTCCACCCACTTGGCCATCTACATAAAATGTAAGAGGTGAAACCCAGGATAATCTTACAGGACAGAAACCAGTGTCTAGAGAGAATGTAGCAGGCCTTCCAAAGTTCGAGGGGCAAGACAGAAACCGACAAGAAATCGAGAAAAAGGAAAACTATCCTACCAGGAAAGGGTGAGGAGTCAGCCTGGCCTGAGATGGCTCTGAAACTCTGTGTGCACGCAGGTTGTCAGGACAACTTCGAATTTTGAGGTTGTTTATGACATCACGAGGATCATGTCCGCCAAGATGGCCGCACGGTTACAGACTGAGGATTGGCCTAGGCTAGGCTATTAAAGGGAGGGATACCCAGAAACAGCTTTGAGAAACAGAAAGCGGACACAGAAACTGGAAGACATAAAACAGACGCTGATTCGAGGGGTAAGAAAGGAATCCTTGGCAAGAAGCGAGAATAGAGGGACAAGCCCCGAGAGGAGAACGTTGTCATCTATTCAAGTCTATGGGGAGGCCATGCTGATTCAAGCTTGCAACTTGATTGGAAGCAAGAGGCCGGACTTGGGCCTTATCAGACCTACGTGGTCCTTCTGCCTTAAGCATAAGCCAAAGTCAAGAATGAGGTCTTGAGGACGTTGAAGAGAAGACTCGATGCCTCCTTTCCTAGGCCCCTGGCATTCTTTGCAGATCAGTCTCACTTTCCATAGCTCTGGCGTCACGGGGGCCCACCGGGTACATGCTAATGTGTCCCAAGAGATGTCTTGGGAGCCTTGAAGGAATGGAGCCCTGTCACGCTTGGGCTATGTCTCTTTGTTTGGAAGTGCTCTACAAGGGTGCTGAAAAGCACCCTTTTCCACAGGGCTTCGTTCCTTCGTGAAGGCTGCCCTCCCAGGCTAGTGTGCTCAGTTTGCCTCCATCGAAATTCTCTCCCCCTACCTCTTGCCGTAGAAGGATTATGGATTATGTGTTTTGACACCACATGTAAGGAAGTGGGCTGAAAATGAGAACATTACAATTCTGTTTCAAGAAAAATAAACAGGCCAGGGCTGAGGATGTAAGGCAAACAAATGGCACAGCCTATAGAAATAAAGTAAGCCCGTATCTAGACGGCACCTGGGGGAACGTTCCAGGATCAGGGGTGAAGTTCGAAACTTCCCAAATCCGGAAAGGAGACAGAAAAATATCTTTCCTGGAGAGAGGGATTCATCAGACTCGTCTAATTTGTCCTGGAAACATTGTGTGTGTAAAGGGGGATGCCAGGACGACCTCGAGTTTGGAGTTTCTGACCTCAGGATGTCAAACCAACCCAGACGACCACGTGTTCCCAGTGCTTAGTTTGACCCAGGCTAGGACAGCAAAGACTCCTTCAAGTGACCGGTGCAAATTCAAAGACAACAACCAAGAGTCACGAAAGCACTCACACCTCGGCCTAGAGAACATACGGTGATTCCAGAAATGCAAAATGAATCACTTGGAATGAAGGGGAACGGACTGATAAGCATGTCTAAGGGGGATAGCTGAGAAATACCATGACGATTCTCCTATGGAAAAGAGACAAAGGTCCCAGAAAATGGAAGGCGAACAGAAATCACACCTGGATAATCCACAATGAAAGATGATGTCCGTCTTTAGACAGACTCTGCTGGAACGTTTGAAAGGCAGAGAAATTCACAAGCCAAAAGACGGCAGCGAAGGTCAAGGCTGGGCTAAGTGGGAAGGGTGAGTTATGAGACTGCTCCAAGCGGGCCAGGAAACCGTGTGTCCGTGAAGCTTGCCGGGACAGCAGAGACACGATTATGACAAATCCTCTGACATCGCAGTGGACCCGAAAAACAACCTGGCCTCATCTACACAGTGCCAGAGTTGGGCTCAAGTAGCATATTCAAGTCCCATTGCCCTCAACTGCAGGTTGCCAACGGAACATGAAAGGGGCCGGCCGGGGGCGCAGCGGTGAGGTCCGCACCTTCTGGGTCGGTGGCCCGTGGTGGGCCGGGTGGACCCTCGGGTGGGCCTGCTCACCACTGCTTCAGGCATTCTGGGGCAGGCGTCCGAGGTAGTGTAGAGGCAGATGGGAAGGGACGTTAGACAGGGCCAGACTTCCACAGCAAATACAGGAGCATTGCCAGCAGATGTGAGCGCAGCGATGCACTTCTGCCAGAACAAAACCGATTCCAAGTTGCAAAGCATAGAGAAACTGAACCTGAAAAGAAAAAGTGAGAAAGTGCATGCCAGTGAGAAGGATGAGATCTCTATGAAGAAACTTAGCAAAACAGGTGAAAGCCATGGCAATGGAAAACTAACCAACGTTGGGGGAAAGAAATTCAAGAAGACACAAGGAGAAAGAAGGAGATTCCAGGATCTAGGAGTGGAAGCATCAACACACTGGAAACGTCCCTACCAGAGCAAGGAATCTCTGGATTCCATGCAATCCCAGTCAAAGTTGCAGCAATGTTTCCCACAGAGACAGAAGAGGGAATGCTAAAGCTTCTAGCCAGCAACAAGACACCCTGACTAGGCAAAGGAATCCTCAGGAAAACGAAAAAAGCAGGACGTGGCACACTTTCTGATTTCAACATATAGGACGAAGCACTAGGTACCGAGACGGCACAGTCTGGGCCCCAAAACAGGCACACAGACCCATGCAACAGAATCGAGAACCCGGAGCCCCACTCAAACGTACATGGACAGCCCATTTTCGACCAGGGAGCCAAGAGGAGACAGCGGAGAAAGGAGAGTCTCTACCATAAACGGTGCTGGGAAGCCTGCACAGCCACATGGAACACAACGAGAGTACACCATGATGTTACACCTGGCACACACACCACCTGAAATGGATCAAAGCCTTGAATGGCAGACTTGAAACCGTGAACCTTGTAGCAGAAGACCTAGGCAGAGTGCTCTTTGCCATCTGTGTGAGCCGCCTGTTTGGAAGAAGCAAGTCCGACTGGGCCAGGGCAACCAAGTCAACAAGAAACCAACGGGACCACGTCAAATGCGGACGCTTCTGCCCAGTGAAGGAAACCATCGACTGAATGCAAAGATAGCACAACGACTGGGGGAGGATGTTTGCAAACCACACATCGGACAAGGGGTGAAAAGCCCAAGGATGCAATCAACTCGCACGTCCCCACAGGAAAAAAAAACAACAACAAGCCAATGAAAACCTGGGCAGAAGATGGAAACAGAGATTTCTGCCAAGAAGATCGAAAGAGGGCCAACGGGTGCATGAACACTTGTTCACCGTCATTAAGTCTCAGGCCAATGCAAATGCAAACTGCAAGGGCACAGCAGCTCACTGTGGTCAGAATGGCTATAAGGAAGCAGACAGGAAGCCACAAGTGTCAGAGAGGAGGTGGAGAGAAGGGAAGCCTCCTGCACCGTTGGTGGGAGTGCAGACCGGTGCAGCCACTACGCCAAGCGGTGTGGAACTGCCTCAGAACTTGAAGAATCCATGTCCCATATCATCCAGCTATTCCTCTGCGGCGTGTTGATCCAAAGAACTCGGAAACACTCCTGCATAAAGACATGTGCACCGCTGAGTTCACCACAGCGTCGCTCCCACGACCCAAGACTTGGAAGCCTCCCTGGAGCCCAGCAAGGGACGAGTGCAGAAGGAAGATGGGCTGTAGCCACGCAATGGCATACCAGTCAGCCGGAACCAAGGATGCAATCCAGCCATTTGTGAGCACCAGAATGGCTGTGAGGGTTTTAGGGAAGTGAAACAAGCCCCAGGGAGCAAGGCAAGTACCGTAGGACCTCACTTAAGAGGAGAAGCAAAAACAAGCGGTCAGGAACAGGTGGCACGGGACATTTGATTGGGGGTTCCCAGAGACAAAGCGGGGAGGTGTGAGAGGGTGAAACAGATGATGAGGCACAAGTGTGTGGTCAGGGCCTGCTATTAGGCTTACGCAGGGGAAGATGATGTCAGCTACACGGAAGTCTACATCGATGAGGATGCAAATCGGAAGGATATAGGATGTTCTAGTGCAGGGTTGTGGCAATAAATTCACCTAAAAGGAAAAAAAATCCAAAATGGGGTCCAGAATGACGGCATAAAGCTTTGGGGCTGAAAGAGATTAGAGAAGGTGAACTTCCAAGGCTGGAAAATCACCTCAAAATGCGTACTGATGCTACAGAAAGGTAGACCATTCCAAATAGATGAAGAGGAATACTACCCACAGAACATGCTGCCTGCTAAACCCATGCACCCACGGAAAAGGTTACCGTCCAGGATGTTACTACTAATCACCTTCACGAATAATCCAAACAGGCCCACGTGTTCCCAAGCTCAGGCAAAAGGTTGGTCCAAAAGTCCAATTCAGGGCCGGCCCTGTGGCGGAGCGGGTAAGTGCCCACGTTCTGCTTGGCCGGCCCAGGCCTCACTGTTTCACATCACGGGTGCAGATCACATTAGCAGTGTTAGGAAATACAGATTTCATGGTACGGTGCGGACAGGGATCATAAACTAAGTAGCAATGGTGAGGTCACCTTATCAATACGCACCAGAAAAAGAACCGTGAGGCTTTTACAATCCATGAACGCCTCTGGTACACTTCCCCAGAGGAAGAAGGAAGGAAAACATGGGACCTGCCAAGGTGGAATCGGCAGAGTGCTGGGAGATGACACGATCATTGCGCATCAGAGGATGGCCCGGGCAACTTCAACCTGGGAGGGAGTCCAGGACTTTCTCTGGGGAACGTCCACCCACTTGGCCATCTACATAAAATGTAAGAGGTGAAACCCAGGATAATCTTACAGGACAGAAACCAGTGTCTAGAGAGAATGTAGCAGGCCTTCCAAAGTTCGAGGGGCAAGACAGAAACCGACAAGAAATCGAGAAAAAGGAAAACTATCCTACCAGGAAAGGGTGAGGAGTCAGCCTGGCCTGAGATGGCTCTGAAACTCTGTGTGCACGCAGGTTGTCAGGACAACTTCGAATTTTGAGGTTGTTTATGACATCACGAGGATCATGTCCGCCAAGATGGCCGCACGGTTACAGACTGAGGATTGGCCTAGGCTAGGCTATTAAAGGGAGGGATACCCAGAAACAGCTTTGAGAAACAGAAAGCGGACACAGAAACTGGAAGACATAAAACAGACGCTGATTCGAGGGGTAAGAAAGGAATCCTTGGCAAGAAGCGAGAATAGAGGGACAAGCCCCGAGAGGAGAACGTTGTCATCTATTCAAGTCTATGGGGAGGCCATGCTGATTCAAGCTTGCAACTTGATTGGAAGCAAGAGGCCGGACTTGGGCCTTATCAGACCTACGTGGTCCTTCTGCCTTAAGCATAAGCCAAAGTCAAGAATGAGGTCTTGAGGACGTTGAAGAGAAGACTCGATGCCTCCTTTCCTAGGCCCCTGGCATTCTTTGCAGATCAGTCTCACTTTCCATAGCTCTGGCGTCACGGGGGCCCACCGGGTACATGCTAATGTGTCCCAAGAGATGTCTTGGGAGCCTTGAAGGAATGGAGCCCTGTCACGCTTGGGCTATGTCTCTTTGTTTGGAAGTGCTCTACAAGGGTGCTGAAAAGCACCCTTTTCCACAGGGCTTCGTTCCTTCGTGAAGGCTGCCCTCCCAGGCTAGTGTGCTCAGTTTGCCTCCATCGAAATTCTCTCCCCCTACCTCTTGCCGTAGAAGGATTATGGATTATGTGTTTTGACACCACATGTAAGGAAGTGGGCTGAAAATGAGAACATTACAATTCTGTTTCAAGAAAAAGAAACAGGCCAGGGCTGAGGATGTAAGGCAAACAAATGGCACAGCCTATAGAAATAAAGTAAGCCCGTATCTAGACGGCACCTGGGGGAACGTTCCAGGATCAGGGGTGAAGTTTGAAACTTCCCAAATCCGGAAAGGAGACAGAAAAATATCTTTCCTGGAGAGAGGGATTCATCAGACTCGTCTAATTTGTCCTGGAAACATTGTGTGTGTAAAGGGGGATGCCAGGACGACCTCGAGTTTGGAGTTTCTGACCTCAGGATGTCAAACCAACCCAGACGACCACGTGTTCCCAGTGCTTAGTTTGACCCAGGCTAGGACAGCAAAGACTCCTTCAAGTGACCGGTGCAAATTCAAAGACAACAACCAAGAGTCACGAAAGCACTCACACCTCGGCCTAGAGAACATACGGTGATTCCAGAAATGCAAAATGAATCACTTGGAATGAAGGGGAACGGACTGATAAGCATGTCTAAGGGGGATAGCTGAGAAATACCATGACGATTCTCCTATGGAAAAGAGACAAAGGTCCCAGAAAATGGAAGGCGAACAGAAATCACACCTGGATAATCCACAATGAAAGATGATGTCCGTCTTTAGACAGACTCTGCTGGAACGTTTGAAAGGCAGAGAAATTCACAAGCCAAAAGACGGCAGCGAAGGTCAAGGCTGGGCTAAGTGGGAAGGGTGAGTTATGAGACTGCTCCAAGCGGGCCAGGAAACCGTGTGTCCGTGAAGCTTGCCGGGACAGCAGAGACACGATTATGACAAATCCTCTGACATCGCAGTGGACCCGAAAAACAACCTGGCCTCATCTACACAGTGCCAGAGTTGGGCTCAAGTAGCATATTCAAGTCCCATTGCCCTCAACTGCAGGTTGCCAACGGAACATGAAAGGGGCCGGCCGGGGGCGCAGCGGTGAGGTCCGCACCTTCTGGGTCGGTGGCCCGTGGTGGGCCGGGTGGACCCTCGGGTGGGCCTGCTCACCACTGCTTCAGGCATTCTGGGGCAGGCGTCCGAGGTAGTGTAGAGGCAGATGGGAAGGGACGTTAGACAGGGCCAGACTTCCACAGCAAATACAGGAGCATTGCCAGCAGATGTGAGCGCAGCGATGCACTTCTGCCAGAACAAAACCGATTCCAAGTTGCAAAGCATAGAGAAACTGAACCTGAAAAGAAAAAGTGAGAAAGTGCATGCCAGTGAGAAGGATGAGATCTCTATGAAGAAACTTAGCAAAACAGGTGAAAGCCATGGCAATGGAAAACTAACCAACGTTGGGGGAAAGAAATTCAAGAAGACACAAGGAGAAAGAAGGAGATTCCAGGATCTAGGAGTGGAAGCATCAACACACTGGAAACGTCCCTACCAGAGCAAGGAATCTCTGGATTCCATGCAATCCCAGTCAAAGTTGCAGCAATGTTTCCCACAGAGACAGAAGAGGGAATGCTAAAGCTTCTAGCCAGCAACAAGACACCCTGACTAGGCAAAGGAATCCTCAGGAAAACGAAAAAAGCAGGACGTGGCACACTTTCTGATTTCAACATATAGGACGAAGCACTAGGTACCGAGACGGCACAGTCTGGGCCCCAAAACAGGCACACAGACCCATGCAACAGAATCGAGAACCCGGAGCCCCACTCAAACGTACATGGACAGCCCATTTTCGACCAGGGAGCCAAGAGGAGACAGCGGAGAAAGGAGAGTCTCTACCATAAACGGTGCTGGGAAGCCTGCACAGCCACATGGAACACAACGAGAGTACACCATGATGTTACACCTGGCACACACACCACCTGAAATGGATCAAAGCCTTGAATGGCAGACTTGAAACCGTGAACCTTGTAGCAGAAGACCTAGGCAGAGTGCTCTTTGCCATCTGTGTGAGCCGCCTGTTTGGAAGAAGCAAGTCCGACTGGGCCAGGGCAACCAAGTCAACAAGAAACCAACGGGACCACGTCAAATGCGGACGCTTCTGCCCAGTGAAGGAAACCATCGACTGAATGCAAAGATAGCACAACGACTGGGGGAGGATGTTTGCAAACCACACATCGGACAAGGGGTGAAAAGCCCAAGGATGCAATCAACTCGCACGTCCCCACAGGAAAAAAAAACAACAACAAGCCAATGAAAACCTGGGCAGAAGATGGAAACAGAGATTTCTGCCAAGAAGATCGAAAGAGGGCCAACGGGTGCATGAACACTTGTTCACCGTCATTAAGTCTCAGGCCAATGCAAATGCAAACTGCAAGGGCACAGCAGCTCACTGTGGTCAGAATGGCTATAAGGAAGCAGACAGGAAGCCACAAGTGTCAGAGAGGAGGTGGAGAGAAGGGAAGCCTCCTGCACCGTTGGTGGGAGTGCAGACCGGTGCAGCCACTACGCCAAGCGGTGTGGAACTGCCTCAGAACTTGAAGAATCCATGTCCCATATCATCCAGCTATTCCTCTGCGGCGTGTTGATCCAAAGAACTCGGAAACACTCCTGCATAAAGACATGTGCACCGCTGAGTTCACCACAGCGTCGCTCCCACGACCCAAGACTTGGAAGCCTCCCTGGAGCCCAGCAAGGGACGAGTGCAGAAGGAAGATGGGCTGTAGCCACGCAATGGCATACCAGTCAGCCGGAACCAAGGATGCAATCCAGCCATTTGTGAGCACCAGAATGGCTGTGAGGGTTTTAGGGAAGTGAAACAAGCCCCAGGGAGCAAGGCAAGTACCGTAGGACCTCACTTAAGAGGAGAAGCAAAAACAAGCGGTCAGGAACAGGTGGCACGGGACATTTGATTGGGGGTTCCCAGAGACAAAGCGGGGAGGTGTGAGAGGGTGAAACAGATGATGAGGCACAAGTGTGTGGTCAGGGCCTGCTATTAGGCTTACGCAGGGGAAGATGATGTCAGCTACACGGAAGTCTACATCGATGAGGATGCAAATCGGAAGGATATAGGATGTTCTAGTGCAGGGTTGTGGCAATAAATTCACCTAAAAGGAAAAAAAATCCAAAATGGGGTCCAGAATGACGGCATAAAGCTTTGGGGCTGAAAGAGATTAGAGAAGGTGAACTTCCAAGGCTGGAAAATCACCTCAAAATGCGTACTGATGCTACAGAAAGGTAGACCATTCCAAATAGATGAAGAGGAATACTACCCACAGAACATGCTGCCTGCTAAACCCATGCACCCACGGAAAAGGTTACCGTCCAGGATGTTACTACTAATCACCTTCACGAATAATCCAAACAGGCCCACGTGTTCCCAAGCTCAGGCAAAAGGTTGGTCCAAAAGTCCAATTCAGGGCCGGCCCTGTGGCGGAGCGGGTAAGTGCCCACGTTCTGCTTGGCCGGCCCAGGCCTCACTGTTTCACATCACGGGTGCAGATCACATTAGCAGTGTTAGGAAATACAGATTTCATGGTACGGTGCGGACAGGGATCATAAACTAAGTAGCAATGGTGAGGTCACCTTATCAATACGCACCAGAAAAAGAACCGTGAGGCTTTTACAATCCATGAACGCCTCTGGTACACTTCCCCAGAGGAAGAAGGAAGGAAAACATGGGACCTGCCAAGGTGGAATCGGCAGAGTGCTGGGAGATGACACGATCATTGCGCAGCAGAGGATGGCCCGGGCAACTTCAACCTGGGAGGGAGTCCAGGACTTTCTCTGGGGAACGTCCACCCACTTGGCCATCTACATAAAATGTAAGAGGTGAAACCCAGGATAATCTTACAGGACAGAAACCAGTGTCTAGAGAGAATGTAGCAGGCCTTCCAAAGTTCGAGGGGCAAGACAGAAACCGACAAGAAATCGAGAAAAAGGAAAACTATCCTACCAGGAAAGGGTGAGGAGTCAGCCTGGCCTGAGATGGCTCTGAAACTCTGTGTGCACGCAGGTTGTCAGGACAACTTCGAATTTTGAGGTTGTTTATGACATCACGAGGATCATGTCCGCCAAGATGGCCGCACGGTTACAGACTGAGGATTGGCCTAGGCTAGGCTATTAAAGGGAGGGATACCCAGAAACAGCTTTGAGAAACAGAAAGCGGACACAGAAACTGGAAGACATAAAACAGACGCTGATTCGAGGGGTAAGAAAGGAATCCTTGGCAAGAAGCGAGAATAGAGGGACAAGCCCCGAGAGGAGAACGTTGTCATCTATTCAAGTCTATGGGGAGGCCATGCTGATTCAAGCTTGCAACTTGATTGGAAGCAAGAGGCCGGACTTGGGCCTTATCAGACCTACGTGGTCCTTCTGCCTTAAGCATAAGCCAAAGTCAAGAATGAGGTCTTGAGGACGTTGAAGAGAAGACTCGATGCCTCCTTTCCTAGGCCCCTGGCATTCTTTGCAGATCAGTCTCACTTTCCATAGCTCTGGCGTCACGGGGGCCCACCGGGTACATGCTAATGTGTCCCAAGAGATGTCTTGGGAGCCTTGAAGGAATGGAGCCCTGTCACGCTTGGGCTATGTCTCTTTGTTTGGAAGTGCTCTACAAGGGTGCTGAAAAGCACCCTTTTCCACAGGGCTTCGTTCCTTCGTGAAGGCTGCCCTCCCAGGCTAGTGTGCTCAGTTTGCCTCCATCGAAATTCTCTCCCCCTACCTCTTGCCGTAGAAGGATTATGGATTATGTGTTTTGACACCACATGTAAGGAAGTGGGCTGAAAATGAGAACATTACAATTCTGTTTCAAGAAAAAGAAACAGGCCAGGGCTGAGGATGTAAGGCAAACAAATGGCACAGCCTATAGAAATAAAGTAAGCCCGTATCTAGACGGCACCTGGGGGAACGTTCCAGGATCAGGGGTGAAGTTCGAAACTTCCCAAATCCGGAAAGGAGACAGAAAAATATCTTTCCTGGAGAGAGGGATTCATCAGACTCGTCTAATTTGTCCTGGAAACATTGTGTCTGTAAAGGGGGATGCCAGGACGACCTCGAGTTTGGAGTTTCTGACCTCAGGATGTCAAACCAACCCAGACGACCACGTGTTCCCAGTGCTTAGTTTGACCCAGGCTAGGACAGCAAAGACTCCTTCAAGTGACCGGTGCAAATTCAAAGACAACAACCAAGAGTCACGAAAGCACTCACACCTCGGCCTAGAGAACATACGGTGATTCCAGAAATGCAAAATGAATCACTTGGAATGAAGGGGAACGGACTGATAAGCATGTCTAAGGGGGATAGCTGAGAAATACCATGACGATTCTCCTATGGAAAAGAGACAAAGGTCCCAGAAAATGGAAGGCGAACAGAAATCACACCTGGATAATCCACAATGAAAGATGATGTCCGTCTTTAGACAGACTCTGCTGGAACGTTTGAAAGGCAGAGAAATTCACAAGCCAAAAGACGGCAGCGAAGGTCAAGGCTGGGCTAAGTGGGAAGGGTGAGTTATGAGACTGCTCCAAGCGGGCCAGGAAACCGTGTGTCCGTGAAGCTTGCCGGGACAGCAGAGACACGATTATGACAAATCCTCTGACATCGCAGTGGACCCGAAAAACAACCTGGCCTCATCTACACAGTGCCAGAGTTGGGCTCAAGTAGCATATTCAAGTCCCATTGCCCTCAACTGCAGGTTGCCAACGGAACATGAAAGGGGCCGGCCGGGGGCGCAGCGGTGAGGTCCGCACCTTCTGGGTCGGTGGCCCGTGGTGGGCCGGGTGGACCCTCGGGTGGGCCTGCTCACCACTGCTTCAGGCATTCTGGGGCAGGCGTCCGAGGTAGTGTAGAGGCAGATGGGAAGGGACGTTAGACAGGGCCAGACTTCCACAGCAAATACAGGAGCATTGCCAGCAGATGTGAGCGCAGCGATGCACTTCTGCCAGAACAAAACCGATTCCAAGTTGCAAAGCATAGAGAAACTGAAGCTGAAAAGAAAAAGTGAGAAAATGCATGCCCGTGAGAAGGATGAGATCTCTATGAAGAAACTTAGCAAAACAGGTGAAAGCCATGGCAATGGAAAACTAACCAACGTTGGGGGAAAGAAATTCAAGAAGACACAAGGAGAAAGAAGGAGATTCCAGGATCTAGGAGTGGAAGCATCAACACACTGGAAACGTCCCTACCAGAGCAAGGAATCTCTGGATTCCATGCAATCCCAGTCAAAGTTGCAGCAATGTTTCCCACAGAGACAGAAGAGGGAATGCTAAAGCTTCTAGCCAGCAACAAGACACCCTGACTAGGCAAAGGAATCCTCAGGAAAACGAAAAAAGCAGGACGTGGCACACTTTCCGATTTCAACATATAGGACGAAGCACTAGGTACCGAGACGGCACAGTCTGGGCCCCAAAACAGGCACACAGACCCATGCAACAGAATCGAGAACCCGGAGCCCCACTCAAACGTACATGGACAGCCCATTTTCGACCAGGGAGCCAAGAGGAGACAGCGGAGAAAGGAGAGTCTCTACCATAAACGGTGCTGGGAAGCCTGCACAGCCACATGGAACACAACGAGAGTACACCATGATGTTACACCTGGCACACACACCACCTGAAATGGATCAAAGCCTTCAATGGCAGACTTGAAACCGTGAACCTTGTAGCAGAAGACCTAGGCAGAGTGCTCTTTGCCATCTGTCTGAGCCGCCTGTTTGGAAGAAGCAAGTCCGACTGGGCCAGGGCAACCAAGTCAACAAGAAACCAACGGGACCACGTCAAATGCGGACGCTTCTGCCCAGTGAAGGAAACCATCGACTGAATGCAAAGATAGCACAACGACTGGGGGAGGATGTTTGCAAACCACACATCGGACAAGGGGTGAAAAGCCCAAGGATGCAATCAACTCGCACGTCCCCACAGGAAAAAAAAACAACAACAAGCCAATGAAAACCTGGGCAGAAGATGGAAACAGAGATTTCTGCCAAGAAGATCGAAAGAGGGCCAACGGGTGCATGAACACTTGTTCACCGTCATTAAGTCTCAGGCCAATGCAAATGCAAACTGCAAGGGCACAGCAGCTCACTGTGGTCAGAATGGCTATAAGGAAGCAGACAGGAAGCCACAAGTGTCAGAGAGGAGGTGGAGAGAAGGGAAGCCTCCTGCACCGTTGGTGGGAGTGCAGACCGGTGCAGCCACTACGCCAAGCGGTGTGGAACTGCCTCAGAACTTGAAGAATCCATGTCCCATATCATCCAGCTATTCCTCTGCGGCGTGTTGATCCAAAGAACTCGGAAACACTCCTGCATAAAGACATGTGCACCGCTGAGTTCACCACAGCGTCGCTCCCACGACCCAAGACTTGGAAGCCTCCCTGGAGCCCAGCAAGGGACGAGTGCAGAAGGAAGATGGGCTGTAGCCACGCAATGGCATACCAGTCAGCCGGAACCAAGGATGCAATCCAGCCATTTGTGAGCACCAGAATGGCTGTGAGGGTTTTAGGGAAGTGAAACAAGCCCCAGGGAGCAAGGCAAGTACCGTAGGACCTCACTTAAGAGGAGAAGCAAAAACAAGCGGTCAGGAACAGGTGGCACGGGACATTTGATTGGGGGTTCCCAGAGACAAAGCGGGGAGGTGTGAGAGGGTGAAACAGATGATGAGGCACAAGTGTGTGGTCAGGGCCTGCTATTAGGCTTACGCAGGGGAAGATGATGTCAGCTACACGGAAGTCTACATCGATGAGGATGCAAATCGGAAAGATATAGGATGTTCTAGTGCAGGGTTGTGGCAATAAATTCACCTAAAAGGAAAAAAAATCCAAAATGGGGTCCAGAATGACGGCATAAAGCTTTGGGGCTGAAAGAGATTAGAGAAGGTGAACTTCCAAGGCTGGAAAATCACCTCAAAATGCGTACTGATGCTACAGAAAGGTAGACCATTCCAAATAGATGAAGAGGAATACTACCCACAGAACATGCTGCCTGCTAAACCCATGCACCCACGGAAAAGGTTACCGTCCAGGATGTTACTACTAATCACCTTCACGAATAATCCAAACAGGCCCACGTGTTCCCAAGCTCAGGCAAAAGGTTGGTCCAAAAGTCCAATTCAGGGCCGGCCCTGTGGCGGAGCGGGTAAGTGCCCACGTTCTGCTTGGCCGGCCCAGGCCTCACTGTTTCACATCACGGGTGCAGATCACATTAGCAGTGTTAGGAAATACAGATTTCATGGTACGGTGCGGACAGGGATCATAAACTAAGTAGCAATGGTGAGGTCACCTTATCAATACGCACCAGAAAAAGAACCGTGAGGCTTTTACAATCCATGAACGCCTCTGGTACACTTCCCCAGAGGAAGAAGGAAGGAAAACATGGGACCTGCCAAGGTGGAATCGGCAGAGTGCTAGGAGATGACACGATCATTGCGCATCAGAGGATGGCCCGGGCAACTTCAACCTGGGAGGGAGTCCAGGACTTTCTCTGGGGAACGTCCACCCACTTGGCCATCTACATAAAATGTAAGAGGTGAAACCCAGGATAATCTTACAGGACAGAAACCAGTGTCTAGAGAGAATGTAGCAGGCCTTCCAAAGTTCGAGGGGCAAGACAGAAACCGACAAGAAATCGAGAAAAAGGAAAACTATCCTACCAGGAAAGGGTGAGGAGTCAGACTGGCCTGAGATGGCTCTGAAACTCTGTGTGCACGCAGGTTGTCAGGACAACTTCGAATTTTGAGGTTGTTTATGACATCACGAGGATCATGTCCGCCAAGATGGCCGCACGGTTACAGACTGAGGATTGGCCTAGGCTAGGCTATTAAAGGGAGGGATACCCAGAAACAGCTTTGAGAAACAGAAAGCGGACACAGAAACTGGAAGACATAAAACAGACGCTGATTCGAGGGGTAAGAAAGGAATCCTTGGCAAGAAGCGAGAATAGAGGGACAAGCCCCGAGAGGAGAACGTTGTCATCTATTCAAGTCTATGGGGAGGCCATGCTGATTCAAGCTTGCAACTTGATTGGAAGCAAGAGGCCGGACTTGGGCCTTATCAGACCTACGTGGTCCTTCTGCCTTAAGCATAAGCCAAAGTCAAGAATGAGGTCTTGAGGACGTTGAAGAGAAGACTCGATGCCTCCTTTCCTAGGCCCCTGGCATTCTTTGCAGATCAGTCTCACTTTCCATAGCTCTGGCGTCACGGGGGCCCACCGGGTACATGCTAATGTGTCCCAAGAGATGTCTTGGGAGCCTTGAAGGAATGGAGCCCTGTCACGCTTGGGCTATGTCTCTTTGTTTGGAAGTGCTCTACAAGGGTGCTGAAAAGCACCCTTTTCCACAGGGCTTCGTTCCTTCGTGAAGGCTGCCCTCCCAGGCTAGTGTGCTCAGTTTGCCTCCATCGAAATTCTCTCCCCCTACCTCTTGCCGTAGAAGGATTATGGATTATGTGTTTTGACACCACATGTAAGGAAGTGGGCTGAAAATGAGAACATTACAATTCTGTTTCAAGAAAAATAAACAGGCCAGGGCTGAGGATGTAAGGCAAACAAATGGCACAGCCTATAGAAATAAAGTAAGCCCGTATCTAGACGGCACCTGGGGGAACGTTCCAGGATCAGGGGTGAAGTTTGAAACTTCCCAAATCCGGAAAGGAGACAGAAAAATATCTTTCCTGGAGAGAGGGATTCATCAGACTCGTCTAATTTGTCCTGGAAACATTGTGTGTGTAAAGGGGGATGCCAGGACGACCTCGAGTTTGGAGTTTCTGACCTCAGGATGTCAAACCAACCCAGACGACCACGTGTTCCCAGTGCTTAGTTTGACCCAGGCTAGGACAGCAAAGACTCCTTCAAGTGACCGGTGCAAATTCAAAGACAACAACCAAGAGTCACGAAAGCACTCACACCTCGGCCTAGAGAACATACGGTGATTCCAGAAATGCAAAATGAATCACTTGGAATGAAGGGGAACGGACTGATAAGCATGTCTAAGGGGGATAGCTGAGAAATACCATGACGATTCTCCTATGGAAAAGAGACAAAGGTCCCAGAAAATGGAAGGCGAACAGAAATCACACCTGGATAATCCACAATGAAAGATGATGTCCGTCTTTAGACAGACTCTGCTGGAACGTTTGAAAGGCAGAGAAATTCACAAGCCAAAAGACGGCAGCGAAGGTCAAGGCTGGGCTAAGTGGGAAGGGTGAGTTATGAGACTGCTCCAAGCGGGCCAGGAAACCGTGTGTCCGTGAAGCTTGCCGGGACAGCAGAGACACGATTATGACAAATCCTCTGACATCGCAGTGGACCCGAAAAACAACCTGGCCTCATCTACACAGTGCCAGAGTTGGGCTCAAGTAGCATATTCAAGTCCCATTGCCCTCAACTGCAGGTTGCCAACGGAACATGAAAGGGGCCGGCCGGGGGCGCAGCGGTGAGGTCCGCACCTTCTGGGTCGGTGGCCCGTGGTGGGCCGGGTGGACCCTCGGGTGGGCCTGCTCACCACTGCTTCAGGCATTCTGGGGCAGGCGTCCGAGGTAGTGTAGAGGCAGATGGGAAGGGACGTTAGACAGGGCCAGACTTCCACAGCAAATACAGGAGCATTGCCAGCAGATGTGAGCGCAGCGATGCACTTCTGCCAGAACAAAACCGATTCCAAGTTGCAAAGCATAGAGAAACTGAACCTGAAAAGAAAAAGTGAGAAAGTGCATGCCAGTGAGAAGGATGAGATCTCTATGAAGAAACTTAGCAAAACAGGTGAAAGCCATGGCAATGGAAAACTAACCAACGTTGGGGGAAAGAAATTCAAGAAGACACAAGGAGAAAGAAGGAGATTCCAGGATCTAGGAGTGGAAGCATCAACACACTGGAAACGTCCCTACCAGAGCAAGGAATCTCTGGATTCCATGCAATCCCAGTCAAAGTTGCAGCAATGTTTCCCACAGAGACAGAAGAGGGAATGCTAAAGCTTCTAGCCAGCAACAAGACACCCTGACTAGGCAAAGGAATCCTCAGGAAAACGAAAAAAGCAGGACGTGGCACACTTTCTGATTTCAACATATAGGACGAAGCACTAGGTACCGAGACGGCACAGTCTGGGCCCCAAAACAGGCACACAGACCCATGCAACAGAATCGAGAACCCGGAGCCCCACTCAAACGTACATGGACAGCCCATTTTCGACCAGGGAGCCAAGAGGAGACAGCGGAGAAAGGAGAGTCTCTACCATAAACGGTGCTGGGAAGCCTGCACAGCCACATGGAACACAACGAGAGTACACCATGATGTTACACCTGGCACACACACCACCTGAAATGGATCAAAGCCTTGAATGGCAGACTTGAAACCGTGAACCTTGTAGCAGAAGACCTAGGCAGAGTGCTCTTTGCCATCTGTGTGAGCCGCCTGTTTGGAAGAAGCAAGTCCGACTGGGCCAGGGCAACCAAGTCAACAAGAAACCAACGGGACCACGTCAAATGCGGACGCTTCTGCCCAGTGAAGGAAACCATCGACTGAATGCAAAGATAGCACAACGACTGGGGGAGGATGTTTGCAAACCACACATCGGACAAGGGGTGAAAAGCCCAAGGATGCAATCAACTCGCACGTCCCCACAGGAAAAAAAAACAACAACAAGCCAATGAAAACCTGGGCAGAAGATGGAAACAGAGATTTCTGCCAAGAAGATCGAAAGAGGGCCAACGGGTGCATGAACACTTGTTCACCGTCATTAAGTCTCAGGCCAATGCAAATGCAAACTGCAAGGGCACAGCAGCTCACTGTGGTCAGAATGGCTATAAGGAAGCAGACAGGAAGCCACAAGTGTCAGAGAGGAGGTGGAGAGAAGGGAAGCCTCCTGCACCGTTGGTGGGAGTGCAGACCGGTGCAGCCACTACGCCAAGCGGTGTGGAACTGCCTCAGAACTTGAAGAATCCATGTCCCATATCATCCAGCTATTCCTCTGCGGCGTGTTGATCCAAAGAACTCGGAAACACTCCTGCATAAAGACATGTGCACCGCTGAGTTCACCACAGCGTCGCTCCCACGACCCAAGACTTGGAAGCCTCCCTGGAGCCCAGCAAGGGACGAGTGCAGAAGGAAGATGGGCTGTAGCCACGCAATGGCATACCAGTCAGCCGGAACCAAGGATGCAATCCAGCCATTTGTGAGCACCAGAATGGCTGTGAGGGTTTTAGGGAAGTGAAACAAGCCCCAGGGAGCAAGGCAAGTACCGTAGGACCTCACTTAAGAGGAGAAGCAAAAACAAGCGGTCAGGAACAGGTGGCACGGGACATTTGATTGGGGGTTCCCAGAGACAAAGCGGGGAGGTGTGAGAGGGTGAAACAGATGATGAGGCACAAGTGTGTGGTCAGGGCCTGCTATTAGGCTTACGCAGGGGAAGATGATGTCAGCTACACGGAAGTCTACATCGATGAGGATGCAAATCGGAAGGATATAGGATGTTCTAGTGCAGGGTTGTGGCAATAAATTCACCTAAAAGGAAAAAAAATCCAAAATGGGGTCCAGAATGACGGCATAAAGCTTTGGGGCTGAAAGAGATTAGAGAAGGTGAACTTCCAAGGCTGGAAAATCACCTCAAAATGCGTACTGATGCTACAGAAAGGTAGACCATTCCAAATAGATGAAGAGGAATACTACCCACAGAACATGCTGCCTGCTAAACCCATGCACCCACGGAAAAGGTTACCGTCCAGGATGTTACTACTAATGACCTTCACGAATAATCCAAACAGGCCCACGTGTTCCCAAGCTCAGGCAAAAGGTTGGTCCAAAAGTCCAATTCAGGGCCGGCCCTGTGGCGGAGCGGGTAAGTGCCCACGTTCTGCTTGGCCGGCCCAGGCCTCACTGTTTCACATCACGGGTGCAGATCACATTAGCAGTGTTAGGAAATACAGATTTCATGGTACGGTGCGGACAGGGATCATAAACTAAGTAGCAATGGTGAGGTCACCTTATCAATACGCACCAGAAAAAGAACCGTGAGGCTTTTACAATCCATGAACGCCTCTGGTACACTTCCCCAGAGGAAGAAGGAAGGAAAACATGGGACCTGCCAAGGTGGAATCGGCAGAGTGCTGGGAGATGACACGATCATTGCGCATCAGAGGATGGCCCGGGCAACTTCAACCTGGGAGGGAGTCCAGGACTTTCTCTGGGGAACGTCCACCCACTTGGCCATCTACATAAAATGTAAGAGGTGAAACCCAGGATAATCTTACAGGACAGAAACCAGTGTCTAGAGAGAATGTAGCAGGCCTTCCAAAGTTCGAGGGGCAAGACAGAAACCGACAAGAAATCGAGAAAAAGGAAAACTATCCTACCAGGAAAGGGTGAGGAGTCAGCCTGGCCTGAGATGGCTCTGAAACTCTGTGTGCACGCAGGTTGTCAGGACAACTTCGAATTTTGAGGTTGTTTATGACATCACGAGGATCATGTCCGCCAAGATGGCCGCACGGTTACAGACTGAGGATTGGCCTAGGCTAGGCTATTAAAGGGAGGGATACCCAGAAACAGCTTTGAGAAACAGAAAGCGGACACAGAAACTGGAAGACATAAAACAGACGCTGATTCGAGGGGTAAGAAAGGAATCCTTGGCAAGAAGCGAGAATAGAGGGACAAGCCCCGAGAGGAGAACGTTGTCATCTATTCAAGTCTATGGGGAGGCCATGCTGATTCAAGCTTGCAACTTGATTGGAAGCAAGAGGCCGGACTTGGGCCTTATCAGACCTACGTGGTCCTTCTGCCTTAAGCATAAGCCAAAGTCAAGAATGAGGTCTTGAGGACGTTGAAGAGAAGACTCGATGCCTCCTTTCCTAGGCCCCTGGCATTCTTTGCAGATCAGTCTCACTTTCCATAGCTCTGGCGTCACGGGGGCCCACCGGGTACATGCTAATGTGTCCCAAGAGATGTCTTGGGAGCCTTGAAGGAATGGAGCCCTGTCACGCTTGGGCTATGTCTCTTTGTTTGGAAGTGCTCTACAAGGGTGCTGAAAAGCACCCTTTTCCACAGGGCTTCGTTCCTTCGTGAAGGCTGCCCTCCCAGGCTAGTGTGCTCAGTTTGCCTCCATCGAAATTCTCTCCCCCTACCTCTTGCCGTAGAAGGATTATGGATTATGTGTTTTGACACCACATGTAAGGAAGTGGGCTGAAAATGAGAACATTACAATTCTGTTTCAAGAAAAAGAAACAGGCCAGGGCTGAGGATGTAAGGCAAACAAATGGCACAGCCTATAGAAATAAAGTAAGCCCGTATCTAGACGGCACCTGGGGGAACGTTCCAGGATCAGGGGTGAAGTTCGAAACTTCCCAAATCCGGAAAGGAGACAGAAAAATATCTTTCCTGGAGAGAGGGATTCATCAGACTCGTCTAATTTGTCCTGGAAACATTGTGTCTGTAAAGGGGGATGCCAGGACGACCTCGAGTTTGGAGTTTCTGACCTCAGGATGTCAAACCAACCCAGACGACCACGTGTTCCCAGTGCTTAGTTTGACCCAGGCTAGGACAGCAAAGACTCCTTCAAGTGACCGGTGCAAATTCAAAGACAACAACCAAGAGTCACGAAAGCACTCACACCTCGGCCTAGAGAACATACGGTGATTCCAGAAATGCAAAATGAATCACTTGGAATGAAGGGGAACGGACTGATAAGCATGTCTAAGGGGGATAGCTGAGAAATACCATGACGATTCTCCTATGGAAAAGAGACAAAGGTCCCAGAAAATGGAAGGCGAACAGAAATCACACCTGGATAATCCACAATGAAAGATGATGTCCGTCTTTAGACAGACTCTGCTGGAACGTTTGAAAGGCAGAGAAATTCACAAGCCAAAAGACGGCAGCGAAGGTCAAGGCTGGGCTAAGTGGGAAGGGTGAGTTATGAGACTGCTCCAAGCGGGCCAGGAAACCGTGTGTCCGTGAAGCTTGCCGGGACAGCAGAGACACGATTATGACAAATCCTCTGACATCGCAGTGGACCCGAAAAACAACCTGGCCTCATCTACACAGTGCCAGAGTTGGGCTCAAGTAGCATATTCAAGTCCCATTGCCCTCAACTGCAGGTTGCCAACGGAACATGAAAGGGGCCGGCCGGGGGCGCAGCGGTGAGGTCCGCACCTTCTGGGTCGGTGGCCCGTGGTGGGCCGGGTGGACCCTCGGGTGGGCCTGCTCACCACTGCTTCAGGCATTCTGGGGCAGGCGTCCGAGGTAGTGTAGAGGCAGATGGGAAGGGACGTTAGACAGGGCCAGACTTCCACAGCAAATACAGGAGCATTGCCAGCAGATGTGAGCGCAGCGATGCACTTCTGCCAGAACAAAACCGATTCCAAGTTGCAAAGCATAGAGAAACTGAACCTGAAAAGAAAAAGTGAGAAACTGCATGCCAGTGAGAAGGATGAGATCTCTATGAAGAAACTTAGCAAAACAGGTGAAAGCCATGGCAATGGAAAACTAACCAACGTTGGGGGAAAGAAATTCAAGAAGACACAAGGAGAAAGAAGGAGATTCCAGGATCTAGGAGTGGAAGCATCAACACACTGGAAACGTCCCTACCAGAGCAAGGAATCTCTGGATTCCATGCAATCCCAGTCAAAGTTGCAGCAATGTTTCCCACAGAGACAGAAGAGGGAATGCTAAAGCTTCTAGCCAGCAACAAGACACCCTGACTAGGCAAAGGAATCCTCAGGAAAACGAAAAAAGCAGGACGTGGCACACTTTCCGATTTCAACATATAGGACGAAGCACTAGGTACCGAGACGGCACAGTCTGGGCCCCAAAACAGGCACACAGACCCATGCAACAGAATCGAGAACCCGGAGCCCCACTCAAACGTACATGGACAGCCCATTTTCGACCAGGGAGCCAAGAGGAGACAGCGGAGAAAGGAGAGTCTCTACCATAAACGGTGCTGGGAAGCCTGCACAGCCACATGGAACACAACGAGAGTACACCATGATGTTACACCTGGCACACACACCACCTGAAATGGATCAAAGCCTTGAATGGCAGACTTGAAACCGTGAACCTTGTAGCAGAAGACCTAGGCAGAGTGCTCTTTGCCATCTGTCTGAGCCGCCTGTTTGGAAGAAGCAAGTCCGACTGGGCCAGGGCAACCAAGTCAACAAGAAACCAACGGGACCACGTCAAATGCGGACGCTTCTGCCCAGTGAAGGAAACCATCGACTGAATGCAAAGATAGCACAACGACTGGGGGAGGATGTTTGCAAACCACACATCGGACAAGGGGTGAAAAGCCCAAGGATGCAATCAACTCGCACGTCCCCACAGGAAAAAAAAACAACAACAAGCCAATGAAAACCTGGGCAGAAGATGGAAACAGAGATTTCTGCCAAGAAGATCGAAAGAGGGCCAACGGGTGCATGAACACTTGTTCACCGTCATTAAGTCTCAGGCCAATGCAAATGCAAACTGCAAGGGCACAGCAGCTCACTGTGGTCAGAATGGCTATAAGGAAGCAGACAGGAAGCCACAAGTGTCAGAGAGGAGGTGGAGAGAAGGGAAGCCTCCTGCACCGTTGGTGGGAGTGCAGACCGGTGCAGCCACTACGCCAAGCGGTGTGGAACTGCCTCAGAACTTGAAGAATCCATGTCCCATATCATCCAGCTATTCCTCTGCGGCGTGTTGATCCAAAGAACTCGGAAACACTCCTGCATAAAGACATGTGCACCGCTGAGTTCACCACAGCGTCGCTCCCACGACCCAAGACTTGGAAGCCTCCCTGGAGCCCAGCAAGGGACGAGTGCAGAAGGAAGATGGGCTGTAGCCACGCAATGGCATACCAGTCAGCCGGAACCAAGGATGCAATCCAGCCATTTGTGAGCACCAGAATGGCTGTGAGGGTTTTAGGGAAGTGAAACAAGCCCCAGGGAGCAAGGCAAGTACCGTAGGACCTCACTTAAGAGGAGAAGCAAAAACAAGCGGTCAGGAACAGGTGGCACGGGACATTTGATTGGGGGTTCCCAGAGACAAAGCGGGGAGGTGTGAGAGGGTGAAACAGATGATGAGGCACAAGTGTGTGGTCAGGGCCTGCTATTAGGCTTACGCAGGGGAAGATGATGTCAGCTACACGGAAGTCTACATCGATGAGGATGCAAATCGGAAGGATATAGGATGTTCTAGTGCAGGGTTGTGGCAATAAATTCACCTAAAAGGAAAAAAAATCCAAAATGGGGTCCAGAATGACGGCATAAAGCTTTGGGGCTGAAAGAGATTAGAGAAGGTGAACTTCCAAGGCTGGAAAATCACCTCAAAATGCGTACTGATGCTACAGAAAGGTAGACCATTCCAAATAGATGAAGAGGAATACTACCCACAGAACATGCTGCCTGCTAAACCCATGCACCCACGGAAAAGGTTACCGTCCAGGATGTTACTACTAATCACCTTCACGAATAATCCAAACAGGCCCACGTGTTCCCAAGCTCAGGCAAAAGGTTGGTCCAAAAGTCCAATTCAGGGCCGGCCCTGTGGCGGAGCGGGTAAGTGCCCACGTTCTGCTTGGCCGGCCCAGGCCTCAC
Source organism: Equus asinus (assembly GCF_041296235.1). Classification (NCBI taxonomy): domain Eukaryota; kingdom Metazoa; phylum Chordata; class Mammalia; order Perissodactyla; family Equidae; genus Equus; species Equus asinus. Next base: position 7,762,862 of record NC_091790.1, on the reverse strand, counting down.
TGTTTCACATCACGGGTGCAGATCACATTAGCAGTGTTAGGAAATACAGATTTCATGGTACGGTGCGGACAGGGATCATAAACTAAGTAGCAATGGTGAGGTCACCTTATCAATACGCACCAGAAAAAGAACCGTGAGGCTTTTACAATCCATGAACGCCTCTGGTACACTTCCCCAGAGGAAGAAGGAAGGAAAACATGGGACCTGCCAAGGTGGAATCGGCAGAGTGCTGGGAGATGACACGATCATTGCGCAGCAGAGGATGGCCCGGGCAACTTCAACCTGGGAGGGAGTCCAGGACTTTCTCTGGGGAACGTCCACCCACTTGGCCATCTACATAAAATGTAAGAGGTGAAACCCAGGATAATCTTACAGGACAGAAACCAGTGTCTAGAGAGAATGTAGCAGGCCTTCCAAAGTTCGAGGGGCAAGACAGAAACCGACAAGAAATCGAGAAAAAGGAAAACTATCCTACCAGGAAAGGGTGAGGAGTCAGACTGGCCTGAGATGGCTCTGAAACTCTGTGTGCACGCAGGTTGTCAGGACAACTTCGAATTTTGAGGTTGTTTATGACATCACGAGGATCATGTCCGCCAAGATGGCCGCACGGTTACAGACTGAGGATTGGCCTAGGCTAGGCTATTAAAGGGAGGGATACCCAGAAACAGCTTTGAGAAACAGAAAGCGGACACAGAAACTGGAAGACATAAAACAGACGCTGATTCGAGGGGTAAGAAAGGAATCCTTGGCAAGAAGCGAGAATAGAGGGACAAGCCCCGAGAGGAGAACGTTGTCATCTATTCAAGTCTATGGGGAGGCCATGCTGATTCAAGCTTGCAACTTGATTGGAAGCAAGAGGCCGGACTTGGGCCTTATCAGACCTACGTGGTCCTTCTGCCTTAAGCATAAGCCAAAGTCAAGAATGAGGTCTTGAGGACGTTGAAGAGAAGACTCGATGCCTCCTTTCCTAGGCCCCTGGCATTCTTTGCAGATCAGTCTCACTTTCCATAGCTCTGGCGTCACGGGGGCCCACCGGGTACATGCTAATGTGTCCCAAGAGATGTCTTGGGAGCCTTGAAGGAATGGAGCCCTGTCACGCTTGGGCTATGTCTCTTTGTTTGGAAGTGCTCTACAAGGGTGCTGAAAAGCACCCTTTTCCACAGGCCTTCGTTCCTTCGTGAAGGCTGCCCTCCCAGGCTAGTGTGCTCAGTTTGCCTCCATCGAAATTCTCTCCCCCTACCTCTTGCCGTAGAAGGATTATGGATTATGTGTTTTGACACCACATGTAAGGAAGTGGGCTGAAAATGAGAACATTACAATTCTGTTTCAAGAAAAATAAACAGGCCAGGGCTGAGGATGTAAGGCAAACAAATGGCACAGCCTATAGAAATAAAGTAAGCCCGTATCTAGACGGCACCTGGGGGAACGTTCCAGGATCAGGGGTGAAGTTCGAAACTTCCCAAATCCGGAAAGGAGACAGAAAAATATCTTTCCTGGAGAGAGGGATTCATCAGACTCGTCTAATTTGTCCTGGAAACATTGTGTCTGTAAAGGGGGATGCCAGGACGACCTCGAGTTTGGAGTTTCTGACCTCAGGATGTCAAACCAACCCAGACGACCACGTGTTCCCAGTGCTTAGTTTGACCCAGGCTAAGACAGCAAAGACTCCTTCAAGTGACCGGTGCAAATTCAAAGACAACAACCAAGAGTCACGAAAGCACTCACACCTCGGCCTAGAGAACATACGGTGATTCCAGAAATGCAAAATGAATCACTTGGAATGAAGGGGAACGGACTGATAAGCATGTCTAAGGGGGATAGCTGAGAAATACCATGACGATTCTCCTATGGAAAAGAGACAAAGGTCCCAGAAAATGGAAGGCGAACAGAAATCACACCTGGATAATCCACAATGAAAGATGATGTCCGTCTTTAGACAGACTCTGCTGGAACGTTTGAAAGGCAGAGAAATTCACAAGCCAAAAGACGGCAGCGAAGGTCAAGGCTGGGCTAAGTGGGAAGGGTGAGTTATGAGACTGCTCCAAGCGGGCCAGGAAACCGTGTGTCCGTGAAGCTTGCCGGGACAGCAGAGACACGATTATGACAAATCCTCTGACATCGCAGTGGACCCGAAAAACAACCTGGCCTCATCTACACAGTGCCAGAGTTGGGCTCAAGTAGCATATTCAAGTCCCATTGCCCTCAACTGCAGGTTGCCAACGGAACATGAAAGGGGCCGGCCGGGGGCGCAGCGGTGAGGTCCGCACCTTCTGGGTCGGTGGCCCGTGGTGGGCCGGGTGGACCCTCGGGTGGGCCTGCTCACCACTGCTTCAGGCATTCTGGGGCAGGCGTCCGAGGTAGTGTAGAGGCAGATGGGAAGGGACGTTAGACAGGGCCAGACTTCCACAGCAAATACAGGAGCATTGCCAGCAGATGTGAGCGCAGCGATGCACTTCTGCCAGAACAAAACCGATTCCAAGTTGCAAAGCATAGAGAAACTGAAGCTGAAAAGAAAAAGTGAGAAACTGCATGCCCGTGAGAAGGATGAGATCTCTATGAAGAAACTTAGCAAAACAGGTGAAAGCCATGGCAATGGAAAACTAACCAACGTTGGGGGAAAGAAATTCAAGAAGACACAAGGAGAAAGAAGGAGATTCCAGGATCTAGGAGTGGAAGCATCAACACACTGGAAACGTCCCTACCAGAGCAAGGAATCTCTGGATTCCATGCAATCCCAGTCAAAGTTGCAGCAATGTTTCCCACAGAGACAGAAGAGGGAATGCTAAAGCTTCTAGCCAGCAACAAGACACCCTGACTAGGCAAAGGAATCCTCAGGAAAACGAAAAAAGCAGGACGTGGCACACTTTCCGATTTCAACATATAGGACGAAGCACTAGGTACCGAGACGGCACAGTCTGGGCCCCAAAACAGGCACACAGACCCATGCAACAGAATCGAGAACCCGGAGCCCCACTCAAACGTACATGGACAGCCCATTTTCGACCAGGGAGCCAAGAGGAGACAGCGGAGAAAGGAGAGTCTCTACCATAAACGGTGCTGGGAAGCCTGCACAGCCACATGGAACACAACGAGAGTACACCATGATGTTACACCTGGCACACACACCACCTGAAATGGATCAAAGCCTTCAATGGCAGACTTGAAACCGTGAACCTTGTAGCAGAAGACCTAGGCAGAGTGCTCTTTGCCATCTGTCTGAGCCGCCTGTTTGGAAGAAGCAAGTCCGACTGGGCCAGGGCAACCAAGTCAACAAGAAACCAACGGGACCACGTCAAATGCGGACGCTTCTGCCCAGTGAAGGAAACCATCGACTGAATGCAAAGATAGCACAACGACTGGGGGAGGATGTTTGCAAACCACACATCGGACAAGGGGTGAAAAGCCCAAGGATGCAATCAACTCGCACGTCCCCACAGGAAAAAAAAACAACAACAAGCCAATGAAAACCTGGGCAGAAGATGGAAACAGAGATTTCTGCCAAGAAGATCGAAAGAGGGCCAACGGGTGCATGAACACTTGTTCACCGTCATTAAGTCTCAGGCCAATGCAAATGCAAACTGCAAGGGCACAGCAGCTCACTGTGGTCAGAATGGCTATAAGGAAGCAGACAGGAAGCCACAAGTGTCAGAGAGGAGGTGGAGAGAAGGGAAGCCTCCTGCACCGTTGGTGGGAGTGCAGACCGGTGCAGCCACTACGCCAAGCGGTGTGGAACTGCCTCAGAACTTGAAGAATCCATGTCCCATATCATCCAGCTATTCCTCTGCGGCGTGTTGATCCAAAGAACTCGGAAACACTCCTGCATAAAGACATGTGCACCGCTGAGTTCACCACAGCGTCGCTCCCACGACCCAAGACTTGGAAGCCTCCCTGGAGCCCAGCAAGGGACGAGTGCAGAAGGAAGATGGGCTGTAGCCACGCAATGGCATACCAGTCAGCCGGAACCAAGGATGCAATCCAGCCATTTGTGAGCACCAGAATGGCTGTGAGGGTTTTAGGGAAGTGAAACAAGCCCCAGGGAGCAAGGCAAGTACCGTAGGACCTCACTTAAGAGGAGAAGCAAAAACAAGCGGTCAGGAACAGGTGGCACGGGACATTTGATTGGGGGTTCCCAGAGACAAAGCGGGGAGGTGTGAGAGGGTGAAACAGATGATGAGGCACAAGTGTGTGGTCAGGGCCTGCTATTAGGCTTACGCAGGGGAAGATGATGTCAGCTACACGGAAGTCTACATCGATGAGGATGCAAATCGGAAGGATATAGGATGTTCTAGTGCAGGGTTGTGGCAATAAATTCACCTAAAAGGAAAAAAAATCCAAAATGGGGTCCAGAATGACGGCATAAAGCTTTGGGGCTGAAAGAGATTAGAGAAGGTGAACTTCCAAGGCTGGAAAATCACCTCAAAATGCGTACTGATGCTACAGAAAGGTAGACCATTCCAAATAGATGAAGAGGAATACTACCCACAGAACATGCTGCCTGCTAAACCCATGCACCCACGGAAAAGGTTACCGTCCAGGATGTTACTACTAATCACCTTCACAAATAATCCAAACAGGCCCACGTGTTCCCAAGCTCAGGCAAAAGGTTGGTCCAAAAGTCCAATTCAGGGCCGGCCCTGTGGCGGAGCGGGTAAGTGCCCACGTTCTGCTTGGCCGGCCCAGGCCTCACTGTTTCACATCACGGGTGCAGATCACATTAGCAGTGTTAGGAAATACAGATTTCATGGTACGGTGCGGACAGGGATCATAAACTAAGTAGCAATGGTGAGGTCACCTTATCAATACGCACCAGAAAAAGAACCGTGAGGCTTTTACAATCCATGAACGCCTCTGGTACACTTCCCCAGAGGAAGAAGGAAGGAAAACATGGGACCTGCCAAGGTGGAATCGGCAGAGTGCTGGGAGATGACACGATCATTGCGCAGCAGAGGATGGCCCGGGCAACTTCAACCTGGGAGGGAGTCCAGGACTTTCTCTGGGGAACGTCCACCCACTTGGCCATCTACATAAAATGTAAGAGGTGAAACCCAGGATAATCTTACAGGACAGAAACCAGTGTCTAGAGAGAATGTAGCAGGCCTTCCAAAGTTCGAGGGGCAAGACAGAAACCGACAAGAAATCGAGAAAAAGGAAAACTATCCTACCAGGAAAGGGTGAGGAGTCAGACTGGCCTGAGATGGCTCTGAAACTCTGTGTGCACGCAGGTTGTCAGGACAACTTCGAATTTTGAGGTTGTTTATGACATCACGAGGATCATGTCCGCCAAGATGGCCGCACGGTTACAGACTGAGGATTGGCCTAGGCTAGGCTATTAAAGGGAGGGATACCCAGAAACAGCTTTGAGAAACAGAAAGCGGACACAGAAACTGGAAGACATAAAACAGACGCTGATTCGAGGGGTAAGAAAGGAATCCTTGGCAAGAAGCGAGAATAGAGGGACAAGCCCCGAGAGGAGAACGTTGTCATCTATTCAAGTCTATGGGGAGGCCATGCTGATTCAAGCTTGCAACTTGATTGGAAGCAAGAGGCCGGACTTGGGCCTTATCAGACCTACGTGGTCCTTCTGCCTTAAGCATAAGCCAAAGTCAAGAATGAGGTCTTGAGGACGTTGAAGAGAAGACTCGATGCCTCCTTTCCTAGGCCCCTGGCATTCTTTGCAGATCAGTCTCACTTTCCATAGCTCTGGCGTCACGGGGGCCCACCGGGTACATGCTAATGTGTCCCAAGAGATGTCTTGGGAGCCTTGAAGGAATGGAGCCCTGTCACGCTTGGGCTATGTCTCTTTGTTTGGAAGTGCTCTACAAGGGTGCTGAAAAGCACCCTTTTCCACAGGGCTTCGTTCCTTCGTGAAGGCTGCCCTCCCAGGCTAGTGTGCTCAGTTTGCCTCCATCGAAATTCTCTCCCCCTACCTCTTGCCGTAGAAGGATTATGGATTATGTGTTTTGACACCACATGTAAGGAAGTGGGCTGAAAATGAGAACATTACAATTCTGTTTCAAGAAAAAGAAACAGGCCAGGGCTGAGGATGTAAGGCAAACAAATGGCACAGCCTATAGAAATAAAGTAAGCCCGTATCTAGACGGCACCTGGGGGAACGTTCCAGGATCAGGGGTGAAGTTCGAAACTTCCCAAATCCGGAAAGGAGACAGAAAAATATCTTTCCTGGAGAGAGGGATTCATCAGACTCGTCTAATTTGTCCTGGAAACATTGTGTGTGTAAAGGGGGATGCCAGGACGACCTCGAGTTTGGAGTTTCTGACCTCAGGATGTCAAACCAACCCAGACGACCACGTGTTCCCAGTGCTTAGTTTGACCCAGGCTAGGACAGCAAAGACTCCTTCAAGTGACCGGTGCAAATTCAAAGACAACAACCAAGAGTCACGAAAGCACTCACACCTCGGCCTAGAGAACATACGGTGATTCCAGAAATGCAAAATGAATCACTTGGAATGAAGGGGAACGGACTGATAAGCATGTCTAAGGGGGATAGCTGAGAAATACCATGACGATTCTCCTATGGAAAAGAGACAAAGGTCCCAGAAAATGGAAGGCGAACAGAAATCACACCTGGATAATCCACAATGAAAGATGATGTCCGTCTTTAGACAGACTCTGCTGGAACGTTTGAAAGGCAGAGAAATTCACAAGCCAAAAGACGGCAGCGAAGGTCAAGGCTGGGCTAAGTGGGAAGGGTGAGTTATGAGACTGCTCCAAGCGGGCCAGGAAACCGTGTGTCCGTGAAGCTTGCCGGGACAGCAGAGACACGATTATGACAAATCCTCTGACATCGCAGTGGACCCGAAAAACAACCTGGCCTCATCTACACAGTGCCAGAGTTGGGCTCAAGTAGCATATTCAAGTCCCATTGCCCTCAACTGCAGGTTGCCAACGGAACATGAAAGGGGCCGGCCGGGGGCGCAGCGGTGAGGTCCGCACCTTCTGGGTCGGTGGCCCGTGGTGGGCCGGGTGGACCCTCGGGTGGGCCTGCTCACCACTGCTTCAGGCATTCTGGGGCAGGCGTCCGAGGTAGTGTAGAGGCAGATGGGAAGGGACGTTAGACAGGGCCAGACTTCCACAGCAAATACAGGAGCATTGCCAGCAGATGTGAGCGCAGCGATGCACTTCTGCCAGAACAAAACCGATTCCAAGTTGCAAAGCATAGAGAAACTGAACCTGAAAAGAAAAAGTGAGAAACTGCATGCCCGTGAGAAGGATGAGATCTCTATGAAGAAACTTAGCAAAACAGGTGAAAGCCATGGCAATGGAAAACTAACCAACGTTGGGGGAAAGAAATTCAAGAAGACACAAGGAGAAAGAAGGAGATTCCAGGATCTAGGAGTGGAAGCATCAACACACTGGAAACGTCCCTACCAGAGCAAGGAATCTCTGGATTCCATGCAATCCCAGTCAAAGTTGCAGCAATGTTTCCCACAGAGACAGAAGAGGGAATGCTAAAGCTTCTAGCCAGCAACAAGACACCCTGACTAGGCAAAGGAATCCTCAGGAAAACGAAAAAAGCAGGACGTGGCACACTTTCCGATTTCAACATATAGGACGAAGCACTAGGTACCGAGACGGCACAGTCTGGGCCCCAAAACAGGCACACAGACCCATGCAACAGAATCGAGAACCCGGAGCCCCACTCAAACGTACATGGACAGCCCATTTTCGACCAGGGAGCCAAGAGGAGACAGCGGAGAAAGGAGAGTCTCTACCATAAACGGTGCTGGGAAGCCTGCACAGCCACATGGAACACAACGAGAGTACACCATGATGTTACACCTGGCACACACACCACCTGAAATGGATCAAAGCCTTGAATGGCAGACTTGAAACCGTGAACCTTGTAGCAGAAGACCTAGGCAGAGTGCTCTTTGCCATCTGTCTGAGCCGCCTGTTTGGAAGAAGCAAGTCCGACTGGGCCAGGGCAACCAAGTCAACAAGAAACCAACGGGACCACGTCAAATGCGGACGCTTCTGCCCAGTGAAGGAAACCATCGACTGAATGCAAAGATAGCACAACGACTGGGGGAGGATGTTTGCAAACCACACATCGGACAAGGGGTGAAAAGCCCAAGGATGCAATCAACTCGCACGTCCCCACAGGAAAAAAAAACAACAACAAGCCAATGAAAACCTGGGCAGAAGATGGAAACAGAGATTTCTGCCAAGAAGATCGAAAGAGGGCCAACGGGTGCATGAACACTTGTTCACCGTCATTAAGTCTCAGGCCAATGCAAATGCAAACTGCAAGGGCACAGCAGCTCACTGTGGTCAGAATGGCTATAAGGAAGCAGACAGGAAGCCACAAGTGTCAGAGAGGAGGTGGAGAGAAGGGAAGCCTCCTGCACCGTTGGTGGGAGTGCAGACCGGTGCAGCCACTACGCCAAGCGGTGTGGAACTGCCTCAGAACTTGAAGAATCCATGTCCCATATCATCCAGCTATTCCTCTGCGGCGTGTTGATCCAAAGAACTCGGAAACACTCCTGCATAAAGACATGTGCACCGCTGAGTTCACCACAGCGTCGCTCCCACGACCCAAGACTTGGAAGCCTCCCTGGAGCCCAGCAAGGGACGAGTGCAGAAGGAAGATGGGCTGTAGCCACGCAATGGCATACCAGTCAGCCGGAACCAAGGATGCAATCCAGCCATTTGTGAGCACCAGAATGGCTGTGAGGGTTTTAGGGAAGTGAAACAAGCCCCAGGGAGCAAGGCAAGTACCGTAGGACCTCACTTAAGAGGAGAAGCAAAAACAAGCGGTCAGGAACAGGTGGCACGGGACATTTGATTGGGGGTTCCCAGAGACAAAGCGGGGAGGTGTGAGAGGGTGAAACAGATGATGAGGCACAAGTGTGTGGTCAGGGCCTGCTATTAGGCTTACGCAGGGGAAGATGATGTCAGCTACACGGAAGTCTACATCGATGAGGATGCAAATCGGAAGGATATAGGATGTTCTAGTGCAGGGTTGTGGCAATAAATTCACCTAAAAGGAAAAAAAATCCAAAATGGGGTCCAGAATGACGGCATAAAGCTTTGGGGCTGAAAGAGATTAGAGAAGGTGAACTTCCAAGGCTGGAAAATCACCTCAAAATGCGTAGTGATGCTACAGAAAGGTAGACCATTCCAAATAGATGAAGAGGAATACTACCCACAGAACATGCTGCCTGCTAAACCCATGCACCCACGGAAAAGGTTACCGTCCAGGATGTTACTACTAATCACCTTCACGAATAATCCAAACAGGCCCACGTGTTCCCAAGCTCAGGCAAAAGGTTGGTCCAAAAGTCCAATTCAGGGCCGGCCCTGTGGCGGAGCGGGTAAGTGCCCACGTTCTGCTTGGCCGGCCCAGGCCTCACTGTTTCACATCACGGGTGCAGATCACATTAGCAGTGTTAGGAAATACAGATTTCATGGTACGGTGCGGACAGGGATCATAAACTAAGTAGCAATGGTGAGGTCACCTTATCAATACGCACCAGAAAAAGAACCGTGAGGCTTTTACAATCCATGAACGCCTCTGGTACACTTCCCCAGAGGAAGAAGGAAGGAAAACATGGGACCTGCCAAGGTGGAATCGGCAGAGTGCTGGGAGATGACACGATCATTGCGCAGCAGAGGATGGCCCGGGCAACTTCAACCTGGGAGGGAGTCCAGGACTTTCTCTGGGGAACGTCCACCCACTTGGCCATCTACATAAAATGTAAGAGGTGAAACCCAGGATAATCTTACAGGACAGAAACCAGTGTCTAGAGAGAATGTAGCAGGCCTTCCAAAGTTCGAGGGGCAAGACAGAAACCGACAAGAAATCGAGAAAAAGGAAAACTATCCTACCAGGAAAGGGTGAGGAGTCAGACTGGCCTGAGATGGCTCTGAAACTCTGTGTGCACGCAGGTTGTCAGGACAACTTCGAATTTTGAGGTTGTTTATGACATCACGAGGATCATGTCCGCCAAGATGGCCGCACGGTTACAGACTGAGGATTGGCCTAGGCTAGGCTATTAAAGGGAGGGATACCCAGAAACAGCTTTGAGAAACAGAAAGCGGACACAGAAACTGGAAGACATAAAACAGACGCTGATTCGAGGGGTAAGAAAGGAATCCTTGGCAAGAAGCGAGAATAGAGGGACAAGCCCCGAGAGGAGAACGTTGTCATCTATTCAAGTCTATGGGGAGGCCATGCTGATTCAAGCTTGCAACTTGATTGGAAGCAAGAGGCCGGACTTGGGCCTTATCAGACCTACGTGGTCCTTCTGCCTTAAGCATAAGCCAAAGTCAAGAATGAGGTCTTGAGGACGTTGAAGAGAAGACTCGATGCCTCCTTTCCTAGGCCCCTGGCATTCTTTGCAGATCAGTCTCACTTTCCATAGCTCTGGCGTCACGGGGGCCCACCGGGTACATGCTAATGTGTCCCAAGAGATGTCTTGGGAGCCTTGAAGGAATGGAGCCCTGTCACGCTTGGGCTATGTCTCTTTGTTTGGAAGTGCTCTACAAGGGTGCTGAAAAGCACCCTTTTCCACAGGGCTTCGTTCCTTCGTGAAGGCTGCCCTCCCAGGCTAGTGTGCTCAGTTTGCCTCCATCGAAATTCTCTCCCCCTACCTCTTGCCGTAGAAGGATTATGGATTATGTGTTTTGACACCACATGTAAGGAAGTGGGCTGAAAATGAGAACATTACAATTCTGTTTCAAGAAAAAGAAACAGGCCAGGGCTGAGGATGTAAGGCAAACAAATGGCACAGCCTATAGAAATAAAGTAAGCCCGTATCTAGACGGCACCTGGGGGAACGTTCCAGGATCAGGGGTGAAGTTCGAAACTTCCCAAATCCGGAAAGGAGACAGAAAAATATCTTTCCTGGAGAGAGGGATTCATCAGACTCGTCTAATTTGTCCTGGAAACATTGTGTCTGTAAAGGGGAAGGCCAGGACGACCTCGAGTTTGGAGTTTCTGACCTCAGGATGTCAAACCAACCCAGACGACCACGTGTTCCCAGTGCTTAGTTTGACCCAGGCTAGGACAGCAAAGACTCCTTCAAGTGACCGGTTCAAATTCAAAGACAACAACCAAGAGTCACGAAAGCACTCACACCTCGGCCTAGAGAACATACGGTGATTCCAGAAATGCAAAATGAATCACTTGGAATGAAGGGGAACGGACTGATAAGCATGTCTAAGGGGGATAGCTGAGAAATACCATGACGATTCTCCTATGGAAAAGAGACAAAGGTCCCAGAAAATGGAAGGCGAACAGAAATCACACCTGGATAATCCACAATGAAAGATGATGTCCGTCTTTAGACAGACTCTGCTGGAACGTTTGAAAGGCAGAGAAATTCACAAGCCAAAAGACGGCAGCGAAGGTCAAGGCTGGGCTAAGTGGGAAGGGTGAGTTATGAGACTGCTCCAAGCGGGCCAGGAAACCGTGTGTCCGTGAAGCTTGCCGGGACAGCAGAGACACGATTATGACAAATCCTCTGACATCGCAGTGGACCCGAAAAACAACCTGGCCTCATCTACACAGTGCCAGAGTTGGGCTCAAGTAGCATATTCAAGTCCCATTGCCCTCAACTGCAGGTTGCCAACGGAACATGAAAGGGGCCGGCCGGGGGCGCAGCGGTGAGGTCCGCACCTTCTGGGTCGGTGGCCCGTGGTGGGCCGGGTGGACCCTCGGGTGGGCCTGCTCACCACTGCTTCAGGCATTCTGGGGCAGGCGTCCGAGGTAGTGTAGAGGCAGATGGGAAGGGACGTTAGACAGGGCCAGACTTCCACAGCAAATACAGGAGCATTGCCAGCAGATGTGAGCGCAGCGATGCACTTCTGCCAGAACAAAACCGATTCCAAGTTGCAAAGCATAGAGAAACTGAAGCTGAAAAGAAAAAGTGAGAAACTGCATGCCCGTGAGAAGGATGAGATCTCTATGAAGAAACTTAGCAAAACAGGTGAAAGCCATGGCAATGGAAAACTAACCAACGTTGGGGGAAAGAAATTCAAGAAGACACAAGGAGAAAGAAGGAGATTCCAGGATCTAGGAGTGGAAGCATCAACACACTGGAAACGTCCCTACCAGAGCAAGGAATCTCTGGATTCCATGCAATCCCAGTCAAAGTTGCAGCAATGTTTCCCACAGAGACAGAAGAGGGAATGCTAAAGCTTCTAGCCAGCAACAAGACACCCTGACTAGGCAAAGGAATCCTCAGGAAAACGAAAAAAGCAGGACGTGGCACACTTTCCGAATTCAACATATAGGACGAAGCACTAGGTACCGAGACGGCACAGTCTGGGCCCCAAAACAGGCACACAGACCCATGCAACAGAATCGAGAACCCGGAGCCCCACTCAAACGTACATGGACAGCCCATTTTCGACCATGGAGCCAAGAGGAGACAGCGGAGAAAGGAGAGTCTCTACCATAAACGGTGCTGGGAAGCCTGCACAGCCACATGGAACACAACGAGAGTACACCATGATGTTACACCTGGCACACACACCACCTGAAATGGATCAAAGCCTTCAATGGCAGACTTGAAACCGTGAACCTTGTAGCAGAAGACCTAGGCAGAGTGCTCTTTGCCATCTGTCTGAGCCGCCTGTTTGGAAGAAGCAAGTCCGACTGGGCCAGGGCAACCAAGTCAACAAGAAACCAACGGGACCACGTCAAATGCGGACGCTTCTGCCCAGTGAAGGAAACCATCGACTGAATGCAAAGATAGCACAACGACTGGGGGAGGATGTTTGCAAACCACACATCGGACAAGGGGTGAAAAGCCCAAGGATGCAATCAACTCGCACGTCCCCACAGGAAAAAAAAACAACAACAAGCCAATGAAAACCTGGGCAGAAGATGGAAACAGAGATTTCTGCCAAGAAGATCGAAAGAGGGCCAACGGGTGCATGAACACTTGTTCACCGTCATTAAGTCTCAGGCCAATGCAAATGCAAACTGCAAGGGCACAGCAGCTCACTGTGGTCAGAATGGCTATAAGGAAGCAGACAGGAAGCCACAAGTGTCAGAGAGGAGGTGGAGAGAAGGGAAGCCTCCTGCACCGTTGGTGGGAGTGCAGACCGGTGCAGCCACTACGCCAAGCGGTGTGGAACTGCCTCAGAACTTGAAGAATCCATGTCCCATATCATCCAGCTATTCCTCTGCGGCGTGTTGATCCAAAGAACTCGGAAACACTCCTGCATAAAGACATGTGCACCGCTGAGTTCACCACAGCGTCGCTCCCACGACCCAAGACTTGGAAGCCTCCCTGGAGCCCAGCAAGGGACGAGTGCAGAAGGAAGATGGGCTGTAGCCACGCAATGGCATACCAGTCAGCCGGAACCAAGGATGCAATCCAGCCATTTGTGAGCACCAGAATGGCTGTGAGGGTTTTAGGGAAGTGAAACAAGCCCCAGGGAGCAAGGCAAGTACCGTAGGACCTCACTTAAGAGGAGAAGCAAAAACAAGCGGTCAGGAACAGGTGGCACGGGACATTTGATTGGGGGTTCCCAGAGACAAAGCGGGGAGGTGTGAGAGGGTGAAACAGATGATGAGGCACAAGTGTGTGGTCAGGGCCTGCTATTAGGCTTACGCAGGGGAAGATGATGTCAGCTACACGGAAGTCTACATCGATGAGGATGCAAATCGGAAAGATATAGGATGTTCTAGTGCAGGGTTGTGGCAATAAATTCACCTAAAAGGAAAAAAAATCCAAAATGGGGTCCAGAATGACGGCATAAAGCTTTGGGGCTGAAAGAGATTAGAGAAGGTGAACTTCCAAGGCTGGAAAATCACCTCAAAATGCGTACTGATGCTACAGAAAGGTAGACCATTCCAAATAGATGAAGAGGAATACTACCCACAGAACATGCTGCCTGCTAAACCCATGCACCCACGGAAAAGGTTACCGTCCAGGATGTTACTACTAATCACCTTCACGAATAATCCAAACAGGCCCACGTGTTCCCAAGCTCAGGCAAAAGGTTGGTCCAAAAGTCCAATTCAGGGCCGGCCCTGTGGCGGAGCGGGTAAGTGCCCACGTTCTGCTTGGCCGGCCCAGGCCTCACTGTTTCACATCACGGGTGCAGATCACATTAGCAGTGTTAGGAAATACAGATTTCATGGTACGGTGTGGACAGGGATCATAAACTAAGTAGCAATGGTGAGGTCACCTTATCAATACGCACCAGAAAAAGAACCGTGAGGCTTTTACAATCCATGAACGCCTCTGGTACACTTCCCCAGAGGAAGAAGGAAGGAAAACATGGGACCTGCCAAGGTGGAATCGGCAGAGTGCTAGGAGATGACACGATCATTGCGCATCAGAGGATGGCCCGGGCAACTTCAACCTGGGAGGGAGTCCAGGACTTTCTCTGGGGAACGTCCACCCACTTGGCCATCTACATAAAATGTAAGAGGTGAAACCCAGGATAATCTTACAGGACAGAAACCAGTGTCTAGAGAGAATGTAGCAGGCCTTCCAAAGTTCGAGGGGCAAGACAGAAACCGACAAGAAATCGAGAAAAAGGAAAACTATCCTACCAGGAAAGGGTGAGGAGTCAGACTGGCCTGAGATGGCTCTGAAACTCTGTGTGCACGCAGGTTGTCAGGACAACTTCGAATTTTGAGGTTGTTTATGACATCACGAGGATCATGTCCGCCAAGATGGCCGCACGGTTACAGACTGAGGATTGGCCTAGGCTAGGCTATTAAAGGGAGGGATACCCAGAAACAGCTTTGAGAAACAGAAAGCGGACACAGAAACTGGAAGACATAAAACAGACGCTGATTCGAGGGGTAAGAAAGGAATCCTTGGCAAGAAGCGAGAATAGAGGGACAAGCCCCGAGAGGAGAACGTTGTCATCTATTCAAGTCTATGGGGAGGCCATGCTGATTCAAGCTTGCAACTTGATTGGAAGCAAGAGGCCGGACTTGGGCCTTATCAGACCTACGTGGTCCTTCTGCCTTAAGCATAAGCCAAAGTCAAGAATGAGGTCTTGAGGACGTTGAAGAGAAGACTCGATGCCTCCTTTCCTAGGCCCCTGGCATTCTTTGCAGATCAGTCTCATTTTCCATAGCTCTGGCGTCACGGGGGCCCACCGGGTACATGCTAATGTGTCCCAAGAGATGTCTTGGGAGCCTTGAAGGAATGGAGCCCTGTCACGCTTGGGCTATGTCTCTTTGTTTGGAAGTGCTCTACAAGGGTGCTGAAAAGCACCCTTTTCCACAGGGCTTCGTTCCTTCGTGAAGGCTGCCCTCCCAGGCTAGTGTGCTCAGTTTGCCTCCATCGAAATTCTCTCCCCCTACCTCTTGCCGTAGAAGGATTATGGATTATGTGTTTTGACACCACATGTAAGGAAGTGGGCTGAAAATGAGAACATTACAATTCTGTTTCAAGAAAAATAAACAGGCCAGGGCTGAGGATGTAAGGCAAACAAATGGCACAGCCTATAGAAATAAAGTAAGCCCGTATCTAGACGGCACCTGGGGGAACGTTCCAGGATCAGGGGTGAAGTTCGAAACTTCCCAAATCCGGAAAGGAGACAGAAAAATATCTTTCCTGGAGAGAGGGATTCATCAGACTCGTCTAATTTGTCCTGGAAACATTGTGTCTGTAAAGGGGGAAGGCCAGGACGACCTCGAGTTTGGAGTTTCTGACCTCAGGATGTCAAACCAACCCAGACGACCACGTGTTCCCAGTGCTTAGTTTGACCCAGGCTAGGACAGCAAAGACTCCTTCAAGTGACCGGTGCAAATTCAAAGACAACAACCAAGAGTCACGAAAGCACTCACACCTCGGCCTAGAGAACATACGGTGATTCCAGAAATGCAAAATGAATCACTTGGAATGAAGGGGAACGGACTGATAAGCATGTCTAAGGGGGATAGCTGAGAAATACCATGACGATTCTCCTATGGAAAAGAGACAAAGGTCCCAGAAAATGGAAGGCGAACAGAAATCACACCTGGATAATCCACAATGAAAGATGATGTCCGTCTTTAGACAGACTCTGCTGGAACGTTTGAAAGGCAGAGAAATTCACAAGCCAAAAGACGGCAGCGAAGGTCAAGGCTGGGCTAAGTGGGAAGGGTGAGTTATGAGACTGCTCCAAGCGGGCCAGGAAACCGTGTGTCCGTGAAGCTTGCCGGGACAGCAGAGACACGATTATGACAAATCCTCTGACATCGCAGTGGACCCGAAAAACAACCTGGCCTCATCTACACAGTGCCAGAGTTGGGCTCAAGTAGCATATTCAAGTCCCATTGCCCTCAACTTCAGGTTGCCAACGGAACATGAAAGGGGCCGGCCGGGGGCGCAGCGGTGAGGTCCGCACCTTCTGGGTCGGTGGCCCGTGGTGGGCCGGGTGGACCCTCGGGTGGGCCTGCTCACCACTGCTTCAGGCATTCTGGGGCAGGCGTCCGAGGTAGTGTAGAGGCAGATGGGAAGGGACGTTAGACAGGGCCAGACTTCCACAGCAAATACAGGAGCATTGCCAGCAGATGTGAGCGCAGCGATGCACTTCTGCCAGAACAAAACCGATTCCAAGTTGCAAAGCATAGAGAAACTGAAGCTGAAAAGAAAAAGTGAGAAAATGCATGCCCGTGAGAAGGATGAGATCTCTATGAAGAAACTTAGCAAAACAGGTGAAAGCCATGGCAATGGAAAACTAACCAACGTTGGGGGAAAGAAATTCAAGAAGACACAAGGAGAAAGAAGGAGATTCCAGGATCTAGGAGTGGAAGCATCAACACACTGGAAACGTCCCTACCAGAGCAAGGAATCTCTGGATTCCATGCAATCCCAGTCAAAGTTGCAGCAATGTTTCCCACAGAGACAGAAGAGGGAATGCTAAAGCTTCTAGCCAGCAACAAGACACCCTGACTAGGCAAAGGAATCCTCAGGAAAACGAAAAAAGCAGGACGTGGCACACTTTCCGAATTCAACATATAGGACGAAGCACTAGGTACCGAGACGGCACAGTCTGGGCCCCAAAACAGGCACACAGACCCATGCAACAGAATCGAGAACCCGGAGCCCCACTCAAACGTACATGGACAGCCCATTTTCGACCATGGAGCCAAGAGGAGACAGCGGAGAAAGGAGAGTCTCTACCATAAACGGTGCTGGGAAGCCTGCACAGCCACATGGAACACAACGAGAGTACACCATGATGTTACACCTGGCACACACACCACCTGAAATGGATCAAAGCCTTCAATGGCAGACTTGAAACCGTGAACCTTGTAGCAGAAGACCTAGGCAGAGTGCTCTTTGCCATCTGTCTGAGCCGCCTGTTTGGAAGAAGCAAGTCCGACTGGGCCAGGGCAACCAAGTCAACAAGAAACCAACGGGACCACGTCAAATGCGGACGCTTCTGCCCAGTGAAGGAAACCATCGACTGAATGCAAAGATAGCACAACGACTGGGGGAGGATGTTTGCAAACCACACATCGGACAAGGGGTGAAAAGCCCAAGGATGCAATCAACTCGCACGTCCCCACAGGAAAAAAAAACAACAACAAGCCAATGAAAACCTGGGCAGAAGATGGAAACAGAGATTTCTGCCAAGAAGATCGAAAGAGGGCCAACGGGTGCATGAACACTTGTTCACCGTCATTAAGTCTCAGGCCAATGCAAATGCAAACTGCAAGGGCACAGCAGCTCACTGTGGTCAGAATGGCTATAAGGAAGCAGACAGGAAGCCACAAGTGTCAGAGAGGAGGTGGAGAGAAGGGAAGCCTCCTGCACCGTTGGTGGGAGTGCAGACCGGTGCAGCCACTACGCCAAGCGGTGTGGAACTGCCTCAGAACTTGAAGAATCCATGTCCCATATCATCCAGCTATTCCTCTGCGGCGTGTTGATCCAAAGAACTCGGAAACACTCCTGCATAAAGACATGTGCACCGCTGAGTTCACCACAGCGTCGCTCCCACGACCCAAGACTTGGAAGCCTCCCTGGAGCCCAGCAAGGGACGAGTGCAGAAGGAAGATGGGCTGTAGCCACGCAATGGCATACCAGTCAGCCGGAACCAAGGATGCAATCCAGCCATTTGTGAGCACCAGAATGGCTGTGAGGGTTTTAGGGAAGTGAAACAAGCCCCAGGGAGCAAGGCAAGTACCGTAGGACCTCACTTAAGAGGAGAAGCAAAAACAAGCGGTCAGGAACAGGTGGCACGGGACATTTGATTGGGGGTTCCCAGAGACAAAGCGGGGAGGTGTGAGAGGGTGAAACAGATGATGAGGCACAAGTGTGTGGTCAGGGCCTGCTATTAGGCTTACGCAGGGGAAGATGATGTCAGCTACACGGAAGTCTACATCGATGAGGATGCAAATCGGAAAGATATAGGATGTTCTAGTGCAGGGTTGTGGCAATAAATTCACCTAAAAGGAAAAAAAATCCAAAATGGGGTCCAGAATGACGGCATAAAGCTTTGGGGCTGAAAGAGATTAGAGAAGGTGAACTTCCAAGGCTGGAAAATCACCTCAAAATGCGTACTGATGCTACAGAAAGGTAGACCATTCCAAATAGATGAAGAGGAATACTACCCACAGAACATGCTGCCTGCTAAACCCATGCACCCACGGAAAAGGTTACCGTCCAGGATGTTACTACTAATCACCTTCACGAATAATCCAAACAGGCCCACGTGTTCCCAAGCTCAGGCAAAAGGTTGGTCCAAAAGTCCAATTCAGGGCCGGCCCTGTGGCGGAGCGGGTAAGTGCCCACGTTCTGCTTGGCCGGCCCAGGCCTCACTGTTTCACATCACGGGTGCAGATCACATTAGCAGTGTTAGGAAATACAGATTTCATGGTACGGTGTGGACAGGGATCATAAACTAAGTAGCAATGGTGAGGTCACCTTATCAATACGCACCAGAAAAAGAACCGTGAGGCTTTTACAATCCATGAACGCCTCTGGTACACTTCCCCAGAGGAAGAAGGAAGGAAAACATGGGACCTGCCAAGGTGGAATCGGCAGAGTGCTAGGAGATGACACGATCATTGCGCATCAGAGGATGGCCCGGGCAACTTCAACCTGGGAGGGAGTCCAGGACTTTCTCTGGGGAACGTCCACCCACTTGGCCATCTACATAAAATGTAAGAGGTGAAACCCAGGATAATCTTACAGGACAGAAACCAGTGTCTAGAGAGAATGTAGCAGGCCTTCCAAAGTTCGAGGGGCAAGACAGAAACCGACAAGAAATCGAGAAAAAGGAAAACTATCCTACCAGGAAAGGGTGAGGAGTCAGACTGGCCTGAGATGGCTCTGAAACTCTGTGTGCACGCAGGTTGTCAGGACAACTTCGAATTTTGAGGTTGTTTATGACATCACGAGGATCATGTCCGCCAAGATGGCCGCACGGTTACAGACTGAGGATTGGCCTAGGCTAGGCTATTAAAGGGAGGGATACCCAGAAACAGCTTTGAGAAACAGAAAGCGGACACAGAAACTGGAAGACATAAAACAGACGCTGATTCGAGGGGTAAGAAAGGAATCCTTGGCAAGAAGCGAGAATAGAGGGACAAGCCCCGAGAGGAGAACGTTGTCATCTATTCAAGTCTATGGGGAGGCCATGCTGATTCAAGCTTGCAACTTGATTGGAAGCAAGAGGCCGGACTTGGGCCTTATCAGACCTACGTGGTCCTTCTGCCTTAAGCATAAGCCAAAGTCAAGAATGAGGTCTTGAGGACGTTGAAGAGAAGACTCGATGCCTCCTTTCCTAGGCCCCTGGCATTCTTTGCAGATCAGTCTCATTTTCCATAGCTCTGGCGTCACGGGGGCCCACCGGGTACATGCTAATGTGTCCCAAGAGATGTCTTGGGAGCCTTGAAGGAATGGAGCCCTGTCACGCTTGGGCTATGTCTCTTTGTTTGGAAGTGCTCTACAAGGGTGCTGAAAAGCACCCTTTTCCACAGGGCTTCGTTCCTTCGTGAAGGCTGCCCTCCCAGGCTAGTGTGCTCAGTTTGCCTCCATCGAAATTCTCTCCCCCTACCTCTTGCCGTAGAAGGATTATGGATTATGTGTTTTGACACCACATGTAAGGAAGTGGGCTGAAAATGAGAACATTACAATTCTGTTTCAAGAAAAATAAACAGGCCAGGGCTGAGGATGTAAGGCAAACAAATGGCACAGCCTATAGAAATAAAGTAAGCCCGTATCTAGACGGCACCTGGGGGAACGTTCCAGGATCAGGGGTGAAGTTCGAAACTTCCCAAATCCGGAAAGGAGACAGAAAAATATCTTTCCTGGAGAGAGGGATTCATCAGACTCGTCTAATTTGTCCTGGAAACATTGTGTCTGTAAAGGGGGAAGGCCAGGACGACCTCGAGTTTGGAGTTTCTGACCTCAGGATGTCAAACCAACCCAGACGACCACGTGTTCCCAGTGCTTAGTTTGACCCAGGCTAGGACAGCAAAGACTCCTTCAAGTGACCGGTGCAAATTCAAAGACAACAACCAAGAGTCACGAAAGCACTCACACCTCGGCCTAGAGAACATACGGTGATTCCAGAAATGCAAAATGAATCACTTGGAATGAAGGGGAACGGACTGATAAGCATGTCTAAGGGGGATAGCTGAGAAATACCATGACGATTCTCCTATGGAAAAGAGACAAAGGTCCCAGAAAATGGAAGGCGAACAGAAATCACACCTGGATAATCCACAATGAAAGATGATGTCCGTCTTTAGACAGACTCTGCTGGAACGTTTGAAAGGCAGAGAAATTCACAAGCCAAAAGACGGCAGCGAAGGTCAAGGCTGGGCTAAGTGGGAAGGGTGAGTTATGAGACTGCTCCAAGCGGGCCAGGAAACCGTGTGTCCGTGAAGCTTGCCGGGACAGCAGAGACACGATTATGACAAATCCTCTGACATCGCAGTGGACCCGAAAAACAACCTGGCCTCATCTACACAGTGCCAGAGTTGGGCTCAAGTAGCATATTCAAGTCCCATTGCCCTCAACTTCAGGTTGCCAACGGAACATGAAAGGGGCCGGCCGGGGGCGCAGCGGTGAGGTCCGCACCTTCTGGGTCGGTGGCCCGTGGTGGGCCGGGTGGACCCTCGGGTGGGCCTGCTCACCACTGCTTCAGGCATTCTGGGGCAGGCGTCCGAGGTAGTGTAGAGGCAGATGGGAAGGGACGTTAGACAGGGCCAGACATCCACAGCAAATACAGGAGCATTGCCAGCAGATGTGAGCGCAGCGATGCACTTCTGCCAGAACAAAACCGATTCCAAGTTGCAAAGCATAGAGAAACTGAAGCTGAAAAGAAAAAGTGAGAAACAGCATGCCCGTGAGAAGGATGAGATCTCTATGAAGAAACTTAGCAAAACAGGTGAAAGCCATGGCAATGGAAAACTAACCAACGTTGGGGGAAAGAAATTCAAGAAGACACAAGGAGAAAGAAGGAGATTCCAGGATCTAGGAGTGGAAGCATCAACACACTGGAAACGTCCCTACCAGAGCAAGGAATCTCTGGATTCCATGCAATCCCAGTCAAAGTTGCAGCAATGTTTCCCACAGAGACAGAAGAGGGAATGCTAAAGCTTCTAGCCAGCAACAAGACACCCTGACTAGGCAAAGGAATCCTCAGGAAAACGAAAAAAGCAGGACGTGGCACACTTTCCGATTTCAACATATAGGACGAAGCACTAGGTACCGAGACGGCACAGTCTGGGCCCCAAAACAGGCACACAGACCCATGCAACAGAATCGAGAACCCGGAGCCCCACTCAAACGTACATGGACAGCCCATTTTCGACCAGGGAGCCAAGAGGAGACAGCGGAGAAAGGAGAGTCTCTACCATAAACGGTGCTGGGAAGCCTGCACAGCCACATGGAACACAACGAGAGTACACCATGATGTTACACCTGGCACACACACCACCTGAAATGGATCAAAGCCTTCAATGGCAGACTTGAAACCGTGAACCTTGTAGCAGAAGACCTAGGCAGAGTGCTCTTTGCCATCTGTCTGAGCCGCCTGTTTGGAAGAAGCAAGTCCGACTGGGCCAGGGCAACCAAGTCAACAAGAAACCAACGGGACCACGTCAAATGCGGACGCTTCTGCCCAGTGAAGGAAACCATCGACTGAATGCAAAGATAGCACAACGACTGGGGGAGGATGTTTGCAAACCACACATCGGACAAGGGGTGAAAAGCCCAAGGATGCAATCAACTCGCACGTCCCCACAGGAAAAAAAAACAACAACAAGCCAATGAAAACCTGGGCAGAAGATGGAAACAGAGATTTCTGCCAAGAAGATCGAAAGAGGGCCAACGGGTGCATGAACACTTGTTCACCGTCATTAAGTCTCAGGCCAATGCAAATGCAAACTGCAAGGGCACAGCAGCTCACTGTGGTCAGAATGGCTATAAGGAAGCAGACAGGAAGCCACAAGTGTCAGAGAGGAGGTGGAGAGAAGGGAAGCCTCCTGCACCGTTGGTGGGAGTGCAGACCGGTGCAGCCACTACGCCAAGCGGTGTGGAACTGCCTCAGAACTTGAAGAATCCATGTCCCATATCATCCAGCTATTCCTCTGCGGCG
The DNA here is from genome assembly GCF_041296235.1 of Equus asinus. NCBI lineage: Eukaryota > Metazoa > Chordata > Mammalia > Perissodactyla > Equidae > Equus > Equus asinus. The sequence continues at coordinate 7,740,323 of NC_091790.1, read as the reverse complement.
TGTTGATCCAAAGAACTCGGAAACACTCCTGCATAAAGACATGTGCACCGCTGAGTTCACCACAGCGTCGCTCCCACGACCCAAGACTTGGAAGCCTCCCTGGAGCCCAGCAAGGGACGAGTGCAGAAGGAAGATGGGCTGTAGCCACGCAATGGCATACCAGTCAGCCGGAACCAAGGATGCAATCCAGCCATTTGTGAGCACCAGAATGGCTGTGAGGGTTTTAGGGAAGTGAAACAAGCCCCAGGGAGCAAGGCAAGTACCGTAGGACCTCACTTAAGAGGAGAAGCAAAAACAAGCGGTCAGGAACAGGTGGCACGGGACATTTGATTGGGGGTTCCCAGAGACAAAGCGGGGAGGTGTGAGAGGGTGAAACAGATGATGAGGCACAAGTGTGTGGTCAGGGCCTGCTATTAGGCTTACGCAGGGGAAGATGATGTCAGCTACACGGAAGTCTACATCGATGAGGATGCAAATCGGAAAGATATAGGATGTTCTAGTGCAGGGTTGTGGCAATAAATTCACCTAAAAGGAAAAAAAATCCAAAATGGGGTCCAGAATGACGGCATAAAGCTTTGGGGCTGAAAGAGATTAGAGAAGGTGAACTTCCAAGGCTGGAAAATCACCTCAAAATGCGTACTGATGCTACAGAAAGGTAGACCATTCCAAATAGATGAAGAGGAATACTACCCACAGAACATGCTGCCTGCTAAACCCATGCACCCACGGAAAAGGTTACCGTCCAGGATGTTACTACTAATCACCTTCACAAATAATCCAAACAGGCCCACGTGTTCCCAAGCTCAGGCAAAAGGTTGGTCCAAAAGTCCAATTCAGGGCCGGCCCTGTGGCGGAGCGGGTAAGTGCCCACGTTCTGCTTGGCCGGCCCAGGCCTCACTGTTTCACATCACGGGTGCAGATCACATTAGCAGTGTTAGGAAATACAGATTTCATGGTACGGTGCGGACAGGGATCATAAACTAAGTAGCAATGGTGAGGTCACCTTATCAATACGCACCAGAAAAAGAACCGTGAGGCTTTTACAATCCATGAACGCCTCTGGTACACTTCCCCAGAGGAAGAAGGAAGGAAAACATGGGACCTGCCAAGGTGGAATCGGCAGAGTGCTGGGAGATGACACGATCATTGCGCAGCAGAGGATGGCCCGGGCAACTTCAACCTGGGAGGGAGTCCAGGACTTTCTCTGGGGAACGTCCACCCACTTGGCCATCTACATAAAATGTAAGAGGTGAAACCCAGGATAATCTTACAGGACAGAAACCAGTGTCTAGAGAGAATGTAGCAGGCCTTCCAAAGTTCGAGGGGCAAGACAGAAACCGACAAGAAATCGAGAAAAAGGAAAACTATCCTACCAGGAAAGGGTGAGGAGTCAGACTGGCCTGAGATGGCTCTGAAACTCTGTGTGCACGCAGGTTGTCAGGACAACTTCGAATTTTGAGGTTGTTTATGACATCACGAGGATCATGTCCGCCAAGATGGCCGCACGGTTACAGACTGAGGATTGGCCTAGGCTAGGCTATTAAAGGGAGGGATACCCAGAAACAGCTTTGAGAAACAGAAAGCGGACACAGAAACTGGAAGACATAAAACAGACGCTGATTCGAGGGGTAAGAAAGGAATCCTTGGCAAGAAGCGAGAATAGAGGGACAAGCCCCGAGAGGAGAACGTTGTCATCTATTCAAGTCTATGGGGAGGCCATGCTGATTCAAGCTTGCAACTTGATTGGAAGCAAGAGGCCGGACTTGGGCCTTATCAGACCTACGTGGTCCTTCTGCCTTAAGCATAAGCCAAAGTCAAGAATGAGGTCTTGAGGACGTTGAAGAGAAGACTCGATGCCTCCTTTCCTAGGCCCCTGGCATTCTTTGCAGATCAGTCTCACTTTCCATAGCTCTGGCGTCACGGGGGCCCACCGGGTACATGCTAATGTGTCCCAAGAGATGTCTTGGGAGCCTTGAAGGAATGGAGCCCTGTCACGCTTGGGCTATGTCTCTTTGTTTGGAAGTGCTCTACAAGGGTGCTGAAAAGCACCCTTTTCCACAGGGCTTCGTTCCTTCGTGAAGGCTGCCCTCCCAGGCTAGTGTGCTCAGTTTGCCTCCATCGAAATTCTCTCCCCCTACCTCTTGCCGTAGAAGGATTATGGATTATGTGTTTTGACACCACATGTAAGGAAGTGGGCTGAAAATGAGAACATTACAATTCTGTTTCAAGAAAAAGAAACAGGCCAGGGCTGAGGATGTAAGGCAAACAAATGGCACAGCCTATAGAAATAAAGTAAGCCCGTATCTAGACGGCACCTGGGGGAACGTTCCAGGATCAGGGGTGAAGTTCGAAACTTCCCAAATCCGGAAAGGAGACAGAAAAATATCTTTCCTGGAGAGAGGGATTCATCAGACTCGTCTAATTTGTCCTGGAAACATTGTGTCTGTAAAGGGGGATGCCAGGACGACCTCGAGTTTGGAGTTTCTGACCTCAGGATGTCAAACCAACCCAGACGACCACGTGTTCCCAGTGCTTAGTTTGACCCAGGCTAGGACAGCAAAGACTCCTTCAAGTGACCGGTTCAAATTCAAAGACAACAACCAAGAGTCACGAAAGCACTCACACCTCGGCCTAGAGAACATACGGTGATTCCAGAAATGCAAAATGAATCACTTGGAATGAAGGGGAACGGACTGATAAGCATGTCTAAGGGGGATAGCTGAGAAATACCATGACGATTCTCCTATGGAAAAGAGACAAAGGTCCCAGAAAATGGAAGGCGAACAGAAATCACACCTGGATAATCCACAATGAAAGATGATGTCCGTCTTTAGACAGACTCTGCTGGAACGTTTGAAAGGCAGAGAAATTCACAAGCCAAAAGACGGCAGCGAAGGTCAAGGCTGGGCTAAGTGGGAAGGGTGAGTTATGAGACTGCTCCAAGCGGGCCAGGAAACCGTGTGTCCGTGAAGCTTGCCGGGACAGCAGAGACACGATTATGACAAATCCTCTGACATCGCAGTGGACCCGAAAAACAACCTGGCCTCATCTACACAGTGCCAGAGTTGGGCTCAAGTAGCATATTCAAGTCCCATTGCCCTCAACTTCAGGTTGCCAACGGAACATGAAAGGGGCCGGCCGGGGGCGCAGCGGTGAGGTCCGCACCTTCTGGGTCGGTGGCCCGTGGTGGGCCGGGTGGACCCTCGGGTGGGCCTGCTCACCACTGCTTCAGGCATTCTGGGGCAGGCGTCCGAGGTAGTGTAGAGGCAGATGGGAAGGGACGTTAGACAGGGCCAGACTTCCACAGCAAATACAGGAGCATTGCCAGCAGATGTGAGCGCAGCGATGCACTTCTGCCAGAACAAAACCGATTCCAAGTTGCAAAGCATAGAGAAACTGAAGCTGAAAAGAAAAAGTGAGAAACTGCATGCCCGTGAGAAGGATGAGATCTCTATGAAGAAACTTAGCAAAACAGGTGAAAGCCATGGCAATGGAAAACTAACCAACGTTGGGGGAAAGAAATTCAAGAAGACACAAGGAGAAAGAAGGAGATTCCAGGATCTAGGAGTGGAAGCATCAACACACTGGAAACGTCCCTACCAGAGCAAGGAATCTCTGGATTCCATGCAATCCCAGTCAAAGTTGCAGCAATGTTTCCCACAGAGACAGAAGAGGGAATGCTAAAGCTTCTAGCCAGCAACAAGACACCCTGACTAGGCAAAGGAATCCTCAGGAAAACGAAAAAAGCAGGACGTGGCACACTTTCCGATTTCAACATATAGGACGAAGCACTAGGTACCGAGACGGCACAGTCTGGGCCCCAAAACAGGCACACAGACCCATGCAACAGAATCGAGAACCCGGAGCCCCACTCAAACGTACATGGACAGCCCATTTTCGACCAGGGAGCCAAGAGGAGACAGCGGAGAAAGGAGAGTCTCTACCATAAACGGTGCTGGGAAGCCTGCACAGCCACATGGAACACAACGAGAGTACACCATGATGTTACACCTGGCACACACACCACCTGAAATGGATCAAAGCCTTCAATGGCAGACTTGAAACCGTGAACCTTGTAGCAGAAGACCTAGGCAGAGTGCTCTTTGCCATCTGTCTGAGCCGCCTGTTTGGAAGAAGCAAGTCCGACTGGGCCAGGGCAACCAAGTCAACAAGAAACCAACGGGACCACGTCAAATGCGGACGCTTCTGCCCAGTGAAGGAAACCATCGACTGAATGCAAAGATAGCACAACGACTGGGGGAGGATGTTTGCAAACCACACATCGGACAAGGGGTGAAAAGCCCAAGGATGCAATCAACTCGCACGTCCCCACAGGAAAAAAAAACAACAACAAGCCAATGAAAACCTGGGCAGAAGATGGAAACAGAGATTTCTGCCAAGAAGATCGAAAGAGGGCCAACGGGTGCATGAACACTTGTTCACCGTCATTAAGTCTCAGGCCAATGCAAATGCAAACTGCAAGGGCACAGCAGCTCACTGTGGTCAGAATGGCTATAAGGAAGCAGACAGGAAGCCACAAGTGTCAGAGAGGAGGTGGAGAGAAGGGAAGCCTCCTGCACCGTTGGTGGGAGTGCAGACCGGTGCAGCCACTACGCCAAGCGGTGTGGAACTGCCTCAGAACTTGAAGAATCCATGTCCCATATCATCCAGCTATTCCTCTGCGGCGTGTTGATCCAAAGAACTCGGAAACACTCCTGCATAAAGACATGTGCACCGCTGAGTTCACCACAGCGTCGCTCCCACGACCCAAGACTTGGAAGCCTCCCTGGAGCCCAGCAAGGGACGAGTGCAGAAGGAAGATGGGCTGTAGCCACGCAATGGCATACCAGTCAGCCGGAACCAAGGATGCAATCCAGCCATTTGTGAGCACCAGAATGGCTGTGAGGGTTTTAGGGAAGTGAAACAAGCCCCAGGGAGCAAGGCAAGTACCGTAGGACCTCACTTAAGAGGAGAAGCAAAAACAAGCGGTCAGGAACAGGTGGCACGGGACATTTGATTGGGGGTTCCCAGAGACAAAGCGGGGAGGTGTGAGAGGGTGAAACAGATGATGAGGCACAAGTGTGTGGTCAGGGCCTGCTATTAGGCTTACGCAGGGGAAGATGATGTCAGCTACACGGAAGTCTACATCGATGAGGATGCAAATCGGAAGGATATAGGATGTTCTAGTGCAGGGTTGTGGCAATAAATTCACCTAAAAGGAAAAAAAATCCAAAATGGGGTCCAGAATGACGGCATAAAGCTTTGGGGCTGAAAGAGATTAGAGAAGGTGAACTTCCAAGGCTGGAAAATCACCTCAAAATGCGTACTGATGCTACAGAAAGGTAGACCATTCCAAATAGATGAAGAGGAATACTACCCACAGAACATGCTGCCTGCTAAACCCATGCACCCACGGAAAAGGTTACCGTCCAGGATGTTACTACTAATCACCTTCACGAATAATCCAAACAGGCCCACGTGTTCCCAAGCTCAGGCAAAAGGTTGGTCCAAAAGTCCAATTCAGGGCCGGCCCTGTGGCGGAGCGGGTAAGTGCCCACGTTCTGCTTGGCCGGCCCAGGCCTCACTGTTTCACATCACGGGTGCAGATCACATTAGCAGTGTTAGGAAATACAGATTTCATGGTACGGTGCGGACAGGGATCATAAACTAAGTAGCAATGGTGAGGTCACCTTATCAATACGCACCAGAAAAAGAACCGTGAGGCTTTTACAATCCATGAACGCCTCTGGTACACTTCCCCAGAGGAAGAAGGAAGGAAAACATGGGACCTGCCAAGGTGGAATCGGCAGAGTGCTGGGAGATGACACGATCATTGCGCAGCAGAGGATGGCCCGGGCAACTTCAACCTGGGAGGGAGTCCAGGACTTTCTCTGGGGAACGTCCACCCACTTGGCCATCTACATAAAATGTAAGAGGTGAAACCCAGGATAATCTTACAGGACAGAAACCAGTGTCTAGAGAGAATGTAGCAGGCCTTCCAAAGTTCGAGGGGCAAGACAGAAACCGACAAGAAATCGAGAAAAAGGAAAACTATCCTACCAGGAAAGGGTGAGGAGTCAGACTGGCCTGAGATGGCTCTGAAACTCTGTGTGCACGCAGGTTGTCAGGACAACTTCGAATTTTGAGGTTGTTTATGACATCACGAGGATCATGTCCGCCAAGATGGCCGCACGGTTACAGACTGAGGATTGGCCTAGGCTAGGCTATTAAAGGGAGGGATACCCAGAAACAGCTTTGAGAAACAGAAAGCGGACACAGAAACTGGAAGACATAAAACAGACGCTGATTCGAGGGGTAAGAAAGGAATCCTTGGCAAGAAGCGAGAATAGAGGGACAAGCCCCGAGAGGAGAACGTTGTCATCTATTCAAGTCTATGGGGAGGCCATGCTGATTCAAGCTTGCAACTTGATTGGAAGCAAGAGGCCGGACTTGGGCCTTATCAGACCTACGTGGTCCTTCTGCCTTAAGCATAAGCCAAAGTCAAGAATGAGGTCTTGAGGACGTTGAAGAGAAGACTCGATGCCTCCTTTCCTAGGCCCCTGGCATTCTTTGCAGATCAGTCTCACTTTCCATAGCTCTGGCGTCACGGGGGCCCACCGGGTACATGCTAATGTGTCCCAAGAGATGTCTTGGGAGCCTTGAAGGAATGGAGCCCTGTCACGCTTGGGCTATGTCTCTTTGTTTGGAAGTGCTCTACAAGGGTGCTGAAAAGCACCCTTTTCCACAGGGCTTCGTTCCTTCGTGAAGGCTGCCCTCCCAGGCTAGTGTGCTCAGTTTGCCTCCATCGAAATTCTCTCCCCCTACCTCTTGCCGTAGAAGGATTATGGATTATGTGTTTTGACACCACATGTAAGGAAGTGGGCTGAAAATGAGAACATTACAATTCTGTTTCAAGAAAAAGAAACAGGCCAGGGCTGAGGATGTAAGGCAAACAAATGGCACAGCCTATAGAAATAAAGTAAGCCCGTATCTAGACGGCACCTGGGGGAACGTTCCAGGATCAGGGGTGAAGTTCGAAACTTCCCAAATCCGGAAAGGAGACAGAAAAATATCTTTCCTGGAGAGAGGGATTCATCAGACTCGTCTAATTTGTCCTGGAAACATTGTGTCTGTAAAGGGGGATGCCAGGACGACCTCGAGTTTGGAGTTTCTGACCTCAGGATGTCAAACCAACCCAGACGACCACGTGTTCCCAGTGCTTAGTTTGACCCAGGCTAGGACAGCAAAGACTCCTTCAAGTGACCGGTGCAAATTCAAAGACAACAACCAAGAGTCACGAAAGCACTCACACCTCGGCCTAGAGAACATACGGTGATTCCAGAAATGCAAAATGAATCACTTGGAATGAAGGGGAACGGACTGATAAGCATGTCTAAGGGGGATAGCTGAGAAATACCATGACGATTCTCCTATGGAAAAGAGACAAAGGTCCCAGAAAATGGAAGGCGAACAGAAATCACACCTGGATAATCCACAATGAAAGATGATGTCCGTCTTTAGACAGACTCTGCTGGAACGTTTGAAAGGCAGAGAAATTCACAAGCCAAAAGACGGCAGCGAAGGTCAAGGCTGGGCTAAGTGGGAAGGGTGAGTTATGAGACTGCTCCAAGCGGGCCAGGAAACCGTGTGTCCGTGAAGCTTGCCGGGACAGCAGAGACACGATTATGACAAATCCTCTGACATCGCAGTGGACCCGAAAAACAACCTGGCCTCATCTACACAGTGCCAGAGTTGGGCTCAAGTAGCATATTCAAGTCCCATTGCCCTCAACTTCAGGTTGCCAACGGAACATGAAAGGGGCCGGCCGGGGGCGCAGCGGTGAGGTCCGCACCTTCTGGGTCGGTGGCCCGTGGTGGGCCGGGTGGACCCTCGGGTGGGCCTGCTCACCACTGCTTCAGGCATTCTGGGGCAGGCGTCCGAGGTAGTGTAGAGGCAGATGGGAAGGGACGTTAGACAGGGCCAGACTTCCACAGCAAATACAGGAGCATTGCCAGCAGATGTGAGCGCAGCGATGCACTTCTGCCAGAACAAAACCGATTCCAAGTTGCAAAGCATAGAGAAACTGAAGCTGAAAAGAAAAAGTGAGAAACTGCATGCCCGTGAGAAGGATGAGATCTCTATGAAGAAACTTAGCAAAACAGGTGAAAGCCATGGCAATGGAAAACTAACCAACGTTGGGGGAAAGAAATTCAAGAAGACACAAGGAGAAAGAAGGAGATTCCAGGATCTAGGAGTGGAAGCATCAACACACTGGAAACGTCCCTACCAGAGCAAGGAATCTCTGGATTCCATGCAATCCCAGTCAAAGTTGCAGCAATGTTTCCCACAGAGACAGAAGAGGGAATGCTAAAGCTTCTAGCCAGCAACAAGACACCCTGACTAGGCAAAGGAATCCTCAGGAAAACGAAAAAAGCAGGACGTGGCACACTTTCCGATTTCAACATATAGGACGAAGCACTAGGTACCGAGACGGCACAGTCTGGGCCCCAAAACAGGCACACAGACCCATGCAACAGAATCGAGAACCCGGAGCCCCACTCAAACGTACATGGACAGCCCATTTTCGACCAGGGAGCCAAGAGGAGACAGCGGAGAAAGGAGAGTCTCTACCATAAACGGTGCTGGGAAGCCTGCACAGCCACATGGAACACAACGAGAGTACACCATGATGTTACACCTGGCACACACACCACCTGAAATGGATCAAAGCCTTCAATGGCAGACTTGAAACCGTGAACCTTGTAGCAGAAGACCTAGGCAGAGTGCTCTTTGCCATCTGTCTGAGCCGCCTGTTTGGAAGAAGCAAGTCCGACTGGGCCAGGGCAACCAAGTCAACAAGAAACCAACGGGACCACGTCAAATGCGGACGCTTCTGCCCAGTGAAGGAAACCATCGACTGAATGCAAAGATAGCACAACGACTGGGGGAGGATGTTTGCAAACCACACATCGGACAAGGGGTGAAAAGCCCAAGGATGCAATCAACTCGCACGTCCCCACAGGAAAAAAAAACAACAACAAGCCAATGAAAACCTGGGCAGAAGATGGAAACAGAGATTTCTGCCAAGAAGATCGAAAGAGGGCCAACGGGTGCATGAACACTTGTTCACCGTCATTAAGTCTCAGGCCAATGCAAATGCAAACTGCAAGGGCACAGCAGCTCACTGTGGTCAGAATGGCTATAAGGAAGCAGACAGGAAGCCACAAGTGTCAGAGAGGAGGTGGAGAGAAGGGAAGCCTCCTGCACCGTTGGTGGGAGTGCAGACCGGTGCAGCCACTACGCCAAGCGGTGTGGAACTGCCTCAGAACTTGAAGAATCCATGTCCCATATCATCCAGCTATTCCTCTGCGGCGTGTTGATCCAAAGAACTCGGAAACACTCCTGCATAAAGACATGTGCACCGCTGAGTTCACCACAGCGTCGCTCCCACGACCCAAGACTTGGAAGCCTCCCTGGAGCCCAGCAAGGGACGAGTGCAGAAGGAAGATGGGCTGTAGCCACGCAATGGCATACCAGTCAGCCGGAACCAAGGATGCAATCCAGCCATTTGTGAGCACCAGAATGGCTGTGAGGGTTTTAGGGAAGTGAAACAAGCCCCAGGGAGCAAGGCAAGTACCGTAGGACCTCACTTAAGAGGAGAAGCAAAAACAAGCGGTCAGGAACAGGTGGCACGGGACATTTGATTGGGGGTTCCCAGAGACAAAGCGGGGAGGTGTGAGAGGGTGAAACAGATGATGAGGCACAAGTGTGTGGTCAGGGCCTGCTATTAGGCTTACGCAGGGGAAGATGATGTCAGCTACACGGAAGTCTACATCGATGAGGATGCAAATCGGAAGGATATAGGATGTTCTAGTGCAGGGTTGTGGCAATAAATTCACCTAAAAGGAAAAAAAATCCAAAATGGGGTCCAGAATGACGGCATAAAGCTTTGGGGCTGAAAGAGATTAGAGAAGGTGAACTTCCAAGGCTGGAAAATCACCTCAAAATGCGTACTGATGCTACAGAAAGGTAGACCATTCCAAATAGATGAAGAGGAATACTACCCACAGAACATGCTGCCTGCTAAACCCATGCACCCACGGAAAAGGTTACCGTCCAGGATGTTACTACTAATCACCTTCACGAATAATCCAAACAGGCCCACGTGTTCCCAAGCTCAGGCAAAAGGTTGGTCCAAAAGTCCAATTCAGGGCCGGCCCTGTGGCGGAGCGGGTAAGTGCCCACGTTCTGCTTGGCCGGCCCAGGCCTCACTGTTTCACATCACGGGTGCAGATCACATTAGCAGTGTTAGGAAATACAGATTTCATGGTACGGTGCGGACAGGGATCATAAACTAAGTAGCAATGGTGAGGTCACCTTATCAATACGCACCAGAAAAAGAACCGTGAGGCTTTTACAATCCATGAACGCCTCTGGTACACTTCCCCAGAGGAAGAAGGAAGGAAAACATGGGACCTGCCAAGGTGGAATCGGCAGAGTGCTGGGAGATGACACGATCATTGCGCAGCAGAGGATGGCCCGGGCAACTTCAACCTGGGAGGGAGTCCAGGACTTTCTCTGGGGAACGTCCACCCACTTGGCCATCTACATAAAATGTAAGAGGTGAAACCCAGGATAATCTTACAGGACAGAAACCAGTGTCTAGAGAGAATGTAGCAGGCCTTCCAAAGTTCGAGGGGCAAGACAGAAACCGACAAGAAATCGAGAAAAAGGAAAACTATCCTACCAGGAAAGGGTGAGGAGTCAGACTGGCCTGAGATGGCTCTGAAACTCTGTGTGCACGCAGGTTGTCAGGACAACTTCGAATTTTGAGGTTGTTTATGACATCACGAGGATCATGTCCGCCAAGATGGCCGCACGGTTACAGACTGAGGATTGGCCTAGGCTAGGCTATTAAAGGGAGGGATACCCAGAAACAGCTTTGAGAAACAGAAAGCGGACACAGAAACTGGAAGACATAAAACAGACGCTGATTCGAGGGGTAAGAAAGGAATCCTTGGCAAGAAGCGAGAATAGAGGGACAAGCCCCGAGAGGAGAACGTTGTCATCTATTCAAGTCTATGGGGAGGCCATGCTGATTCAAGCTTGCAACTTGATTGGAAGCAAGAGGCCGGACTTGGGCCTTATCAGACCTACGTGGTCCTTCTGCCTTAAGCATAAGCCAAAGTCAAGAATGAGGTCTTGAGGACGTTGAAGAGAAGACTCGATGCCTCCTTTCCTAGGCCCCTGGCATTCTTTGCAGATCAGTCTCACTTTCCATAGCTCTGGCGTCACGGGGGCCCACCGGGTACATGCTAATGTGTCCCAAGAGATGTCTTGGGAGCCTTGAAGGAATGGAGCCCTGTCACGCTTGGGCTATGTCTCTTTGTTTGGAAGTGCTCTACAAGGGTGCTGAAAAGCACCCTTTTCCACAGGGCTTCGTTCCTTCGTGAAGGCTGCCCTCCCAGGCTAGTGTGCTCAGTTTGCCTCCATCGAAATTCTCTCCCCCTACCTCTTGCCGTAGAAGGATTATGGATTATGTGTTTTGACACCACATGTAAGGAAGTGGGCTGAAAATGAGAACATTACAATTCTGTTTCAAGAAAAAGAAACAGGCCAGGGCTGAGGATGTAAGGCAAACAAATGGCACAGCCTATAGAAATAAAGTAAGCCCGTATCTAGACGGCACCTGGGGGAACGTTCCAGGATCAGGGGTGAAGTTCGAAACTTCCCAAATCCGGAAAGGAGACAGAAAAATATCTTTCCTGGAGAGAGGGATTCATCAGACTCGTCTAATTTGTCCTGGAAACATTGTGTCTGTAAAGGGGAAGGCCAGGACGACCTCGAGTTTGGAGTTTCTGACCTCAGGATGTCAAACCAACCCAGACGACCACGTGTTCCCAGTGCTTAGTTTGACCCAGGCTAGGACAGCAAAGACTCCTTCAAGTGACCGGTGCAAATTCAAAGACAACAACCAAGAGTCACGAAAGCACTCACACCTCGGCCTAGAGAACATACGGTGATTCCAGAAATGCAAAATGAATCACTTGGAATGAAGGGGAACGGACTGATAAGCATGTCTAAGGGGGATAGCTGAGAAATACCATGACGATTCTCCTATGGAAAAGAGACAAAGGTCCCAGAAAATGGAAGGCGAACAGAAATCACACCTGGATAATCCACAATGAAAGATGATGTCCGTCTTTAGACAGACTCTGCTGGAACGTTTGAAAGGCAGAGAAATTCACAAGCCAAAAGACGGCAGCGAAGGTCAAGGCTGGGCTAAGTGGGAAGGGTGAGTTATGAGACTGCTCCAAGCGGGCCAGGAAACCGTGTGTCCGTGAAGCTTGCCGGGACAGCAGAGACACGATTATGACAAATCCTCTGACATCGCAGTGGACCCGAAAAACAACCTGGCCTCATCTACACAGTGCCAGAGTTGGGCTCAAGTAGCATATTCAAGTCCCATTGCCCTCAACTGCAGGTTGCCAACGGAACATGAAAGGGGCCGGCCGGGGGCGCAGCGGTGAGGTCCGCACCTTCTGGGTCGGTGGCCCGTGGTGGGCCGGGTGGACCCTCGGGTGGGCCTGCTCACCACTGCTTCAGGCATTCTGGGGCAGGCGTCCGAGGTAGTGTAGAGGCAGATGGGAAGGGACGTTAGACAGGGCCAGACTTCCACAGCAAATACAGGAGCATTGCCAGCAGATGTGAGCGCAGCGATGCACTTCTGCCAGAACAAAACCGATTCCAAGTTGCAAAGCATAGAGAAACTGAAGCTGAAAAGAAAAAGTGAGAAAATGCATGCCCGTGAGAAGGATGAGATCTCTATGAAGAAACTTAGCAAAACAGGTGAAAGCCATGGCAATGGAAAACTAACCAACGTTGGGGGAAAGAAATTCAAGAAGACACAAGGAGAAAGAAGGAGATTCCAGGATCTAGGAGTGGAAGCATCAACACACTGGAAACGTCCCTACCAGAGCAAGGAATCTCTGGATTCCATGCAATCCCAGTCAAAGTTGCAGCAATGTTTCCCACAGAGACAGAAGAGGGAATGCTAAAGCTTCTAGCCAGCAACAAGACACCCTGACTAGGCAAAGGAATCCTCAGGAAAACGAAAAAAGCAGGACGTGGCACACTTTCCGAATTCAACATATAGGACGAAGCACTAGGTACCGAGACGGCACAGTCTGGGCCCCAAAACAGGCACACAGACCCATGCAACAGAATCGAGAACCCGGAGCCCCACTCAAACGTACATGGACAGCCCATTTTCGACCATGGAGCCAAGAGGAGACAGCGGAGAAAGGAGAGTCTCTACCATAAACGGTGCTGGGAAGCCTGCACAGCCACATGGAACACAACGAGAGTACACCATGATGTTACACCTGGCACACACACCACCTGAAATGGATCAAAGCCTTCAATGGCAGACTTGAAACCGTGAACCTTGTAGCAGAAGACCTAGGCAGAGTGCTCTTTGCCATCTGTCTGAGCCGCCTGTTTGGAAGAAGCAAGTCCGACTGGGCCAGGGCAACCAAGTCAACAAGAAACCAACGGGACCACGTCAAATGCGGACGCTTCTGCCCAGTGAAGGAAACCATCGACTGAATGCAAAGATAGCACAACGACTGGGGGAGGATGTTTGCAAACCACACATCGGACAAGGGGTGAAAAGCCCAAGGATGCAATCAACTCGCACGTCCCCACAGGAAAAAAAAACAACAACAAGCCAATGAAAACCTGGGCAGAAGATGGAAACAGAGATTTCTGCCAAGAAGATCGAAAGAGGGCCAACGGGTGCATGAACACTTGTTCACCGTCATTAAGTCTCAGGCCAATGCAAATGCAAACTGCAAGGGCACAGCAGCTCACTGTGGTCAGAATGGCTATAAGGAAGCAGACAGGAAGCCACAAGTGTCAGAGAGGAGGTGGAGAGAAGGGAAGCCTCCTGCACCGTTGGTGGGAGTGCAGACCGGTGCAGCCACTACGCCAAGCGGTGTGGAACTGCCTCAGAAATTGAAGAATCCATGTCCCATATCATCCAGCTATTCCTCTGCGGCGTGTTGATCCAAAGAACTCGGAAACACTCCTGCATAAAGACATGTGCACCGCTGAGTTCACCACAGCGTCGCTCCCACGACCCAAGACTTGGAAGCCTCCCTGGAGCCCAGCAAGGGACGAGTGCAGAAGGAAGATGGGCTGTAGCCACGCAATGGCATACCAGTCAGCCGGAACCAAGGATGCAATCCAGCCATTTGTGAGCACCAGAATGGCTGTGAGGGTTTTAGGGAAGTGAAACAAGCCCCAGGGAGCAAGGCAAGTACCGTAGGACCTCACTTAAGAGGAGAAGCAAAAACAAGCGGTCAGGAACAGGTGGCACGGGACATTTGATTGGGGGTTCCCAGAGACAAAGCGGGGAGGTGTGAGAGGGTGAAACAGATGATGAGGCACAAGTGTGTGGTCAGGGCCTGCTATTAGGCTTACGCAGGGGAAGATGATGTCAGCTACACGGAAGTCTACATCGATGAGGATGCAAATCGGAAAGATATAGGATGTTCTAGTGCAGGGTTGTGGCAATAAATTCACCTAAAAGGAAAAAAAATCCAAAATGGGGTCCAGAATGACGGCATAAAGCTTTGGGGCTGAAAGAGATTAGAGAAGGTGAACTTCCAAGGCTGGAAAATCACCTCAAAATGCGTACTGATGCTACAGAAAGGTAGACCATTCCAAATAGATGAAGAGGAATACTACCCACAGAACATGCTGCCTGCTAAACCCATGCACCCACGGAAAAGGTTACCGTCCAGGATGTTACTACTAATCACCTTCACGAATAATCCAAACAGGCCCACGTGTTCCCAAGCTCAGGCAAAAGGTTGGTCCAAAAGTCCAATTCAGGGCCGGCCCTGTGGCGGAGCGGGTAAGTGCCCACGTTCTGCTTGGCCGGCCCAGGCCTCACTGTTTCACATCACGGGTGCAGATCACATTAGCAGTGTTAGGAAATACAGATTTCATGGTACGGTGTGGACAGGGATCATAAACTAAGTAGCAATGGTGAGGTCACCTTATCAATACGCACCAGAAAAAGAACCGTGAGGCTTTTACAATCCATGAACGCCTCTGGTACACTTCCCCAGAGGAAGAAGGAAGGAAAACATGGGACCTGCCAAGGTGGAATCGGCAGAGTGCTAGGAGATGACACGATCATTGCGCATCAGAGGATGGCCCGGGCAACTTCAACCTGGGAGGGAGTCCAGGACTTTCTCTGGGGAACGTCCACCCACTTGGCCATCTACATAAAATGTAAGAGGTGAAACCCAGGATAATCTTACAGGACAGAAACCAGTGTCTAGAGAGAATGTAGCAGGCCTTCCAAAGTTCGAGGGGCAAGACAGAAACCGACAAGAAATCGAGAAAAAGGAAAACTATCCTACCAGGAAAGGGTGAGGAGTCAGACTGGCCTGAGATGGCTCTGAAACTCTGTGTGCACGCAGGTTGTCAGGACAACTTCGAATTTTGAGGTTGTTTATGACATCACGAGGATCATGTCCGCCAAGATGGCCGCACGGTTACAGACTGAGGATTGGCCTAGGCTAGGCTATTAAAGGGAGGGATACCCAGAAACAGCTTTGAGAAACAGAAAGCGGACACAGAAACTGGAAGACATAAAACAGACGCTGATTCGAGGGGTAAGAAAGGAATCCTTGGCAAGAAGCGAGAATAGAGGGACAAGCCCCGAGAGGAGAACGTTGTCATCTATTCAAGTCTATGGGGAGGCCATGCTGATTCAAGCTTGCAACTTGATTGGAAGCAAGAGGCCGGACTTGGGCCTTATCAGACCTACGTGGTCCTTCTGCCTTAAGCATAAGCCAAAGTCAAGAATGAGGTCTTGAGGACGTTGAAGAGAAGACTCGATGCCTCCTTTCCTAGGCCCCTGGCATTCTTTGCAGATCAGTCTCATTTTCCATAGCTCTGGCGTCACGGGGGCCCACCGGGTACATGCTAATGTGTCCCAAGAGATGTCTTGGGAGCCTTGAAGGAATGGAGCCCTGTCACGCTTGGGCTATGTCTCTTTGTTTGGAAGTGCTCTACAAGGGTGCTGAAAAGCACCCTTTTCCACAGGGCTTCGTTCCTTCGTGAAGGCTGCCCTCCCAGGCTAGTGTGCTCAGTTTGCCTCCATCGAAATTCTCTCCCCCTACCTCTTGCCGTAGAAGGATTATGGATTATGTGTTTTGACACCACATGTAAGGAAGTGGGCTG
Source organism: Equus asinus (assembly GCF_041296235.1). Classification (NCBI taxonomy): domain Eukaryota; kingdom Metazoa; phylum Chordata; class Mammalia; order Perissodactyla; family Equidae; genus Equus; species Equus asinus. The sequence goes on along the minus strand of NC_091790.1, from coordinate 7,724,063 downwards.
AAAATGAGAACATTACAATTCTGTTTCAAGAAAAATAAACAGGCCAGGGCTGAGGATGTAAGGCAAACAAATGGCACAGCCTATAGAAATAAAGTAAGCCCGTATCTAGACGGCACCTGGGGGAACGTTCCAGGATCAGGGGTGAAGTTCGAAACTTCCCAAATCCGGAAAGGAGACAGAAAAATATCTTTCCTGGAGAGAGGGATTCATCAGACTCGTCTAATTTGTCCTGGAAACATTGTGTCTGTAAAGGGGGAAGGCCAGGACGACCTCGAGTTTGGAGTTTCTGACCTCAGGATGTCAAACCAACCCAGACGACCACGTGTTCCCAGTGCTTAGTTTGACCCAGGCTAGGACAGCAAAGACTCCTTCAAGTGACCGGTGCAAATTCAAAGACAACAACCAAGAGTCACGAAAGCACTCACACCTCGGCCTAGAGAACATACGGTGATTCCAGAAATGCAAAATGAATCACTTGGAATGAAGGGGAACGGACTGATAAGCATGTCTAAGGGGGATAGCTGAGAAATACCATGACGATTCTCCTATGGAAAAGAGACAAAGGTCCCAGAAAATGGAAGGCGAACAGAAATCACACCTGGATAATCCACAATGAAAGATGATGTCCGTCTTTAGACAGACTCTGCTGGAACGTTTGAAAGGCAGAGAAATTCACAAGCCAAAAGACGGCAGCGAAGGTCAAGGCTGGGCTAAGTGGGAAGGGTGAGTTATGAGACTGCTCCAAGCGGGCCAGGAAACCGTGTGTCCGTGAAGCTTGCCGGGACAGCAGAGACACGATTATGACAAATCCTCTGACATCGCAGTGGACCCGAAAAACAACCTGGCCTCATCTACACAGTGCCAGAGTTGGGCTCAAGTAGCATATTCAAGTCCCATTGCCCTCAACTGCAGGTTGCCAACGGAACATGAAAGGGGCCGGCCGGGGGCGCAGCGGTGAGGTCCGCACCTTCTGGGTCGGTGGCCCGTGGTGGGCCGGGTGGACCCTCGGGTGGGCCTGCTCACCACTGCTTCAGGCATTCTGGGGCAGGCGTCCGAGGTAGTGTAGAGGCAGATGGGAAGGGACGTTAGACAGGGCCAGACTTCCACAGCAAATACAGGAGCATTGCCAGCAGATGTGAGCGCAGCGATGCACTTCTGCCAGAACAAAACCGATTCCAAGTTGCAAAGCATAGAGAAACTGAAGCTGAAAAGAAAAAGTGAGAAAATGCATGCCCGTGAGAAGGATGAGATCTCTATGAAGAAACTTAGCAAAACAGGTGAAAGCCATGGCAATGGAAAACTAACCAACGTTGGGGGAAAGAAATTCAAGAAGACACAAGGAGAAAGAAGGAGATTCCAGGATCTAGGAGTGGAAGCATCAACACACTGGAAACGTCCCTACCAGAGCAAGGAATCTCTGGATTCCATGCAATCCCAGTCAAAGTTGCAGCAATGTTTCCCACAGAGACAGAAGAGGGAATGCTAAAGCTTCTAGCCAGCAACAAGACACCCTGACTAGGCAAAGGAATCCTCAGGAAAACGAAAAAAGCAGGACGTGGCACACTTTCCGAATTCAACATATAGGACGAAGCACTAGGTACCGAGACGGCACAGTCTGGGCCCCAAAACAGGCACACAGACCCATGCAACAGAATCGAGAACCCGGAGCCCCACTCAAACGTACATGGACAGCCCATTTTCGACCAGGGAGCCAAGAGGAGACAGCGGAGAAAGGAGAGTCTCTACCATAAACGGTGCTGGGAAGCCTGCACAGCCACATGGAACACAACGAGAGTACACCATGATGTTACACCTGGCACACACACCACCTGAAATGGATCAAAGCCTTCAATGGCAGACTTGAAACCGTGAACCTTGTAGCAGAAGACCTAGGCAGAGTGCTCTTTGCCATCTGTCTGAGCCGCCTGTTTGGAAGAAGCAAGTCCGACTGGGCCAGGGCAACCAAGTCAACAAGAAACCAACGGGACCACGTCAAATGCGGACGCTTCTGCCCAGTGAAGGAAACCATCGACTGAATGCAAAGATAGCACAACGACTGGGGGAGGATGTTTGCAAACCACACATCGGACAAGGGGTGAAAAGCCCAAGGATGCAATCAACTCGCACGTCCCCACAGGAAAAAAAAACAACAACAAGCCAATGAAAACCTGGGCAGAAGATGGAAACAGAGATTTCTGCCAAGAAGATCGAAAGAGGGCCAACGGGTGCATGAACACTTGTTCACCGTCATTAAGTCTCAGGCCAATGCAAATGCAAACTGCAAGGGCACAGCAGCTCACTGTGGTCAGAATGGCTATAAGGAAGCAGACAGGAAGCCACAAGTGTCAGAGAGGAGGTGGAGAGAAGGGAAGCCTCCTGCACCGTTGGTGGGAGTGCAGACCGGTGCAGCCACTACGCCAAGCGGTGTGGAACTGCCTCAGAACTTGAAGAATCCATGTCCCATATCATCCAGCTATTCCTCTGCGGCGTGTTGATCCAAAGAACTCGGAAACACTCCTGCATAAAGACATGTGCACCGCTGAGTTCACCACAGCGTCGCTCCCACGACCCAAGACTTGGAAGCCTCCCTGGAGCCCAGCAAGGGACGAGTGCAGAAGGAAGATGGGCTGTAGCCACGCAATGGCATACCAGTCAGCCGGAACCAAGGATGCAATCCAGCCATTTGTGAGCACCAGAATGGCTGTGAGGGTTTTAGGGAAGTGAAACAAGCCCCAGGGAGCAAGGCAAGTACCGTAGGACCTCACTTAAGAGGAGAAGCAAAAACAAGCGGTCAGGAACAGGTGGCACGGGACATTTGATTGGGGGTTCCCAGAGACAAAGCGGGGAGGTGTGAGAGGGTGAAACAGATGATGAGGCACAAGTGTGTGGTCAGGGCCTGCTATTAGGCTTACGCAGGGGAAGATGATGTCAGCTACACGGAAGTCTACATCGATGAGGATGCAAATCGGAAAGATATAGGATGTTCTAGTGCAGGGTTGTGGCAATAAATTCACCTAAAAGGAAAAAAAATCCAAAATGGGGTCCAGAATGACGGCATAAAGCTTTGGGGCTGAAAGAGATTAGAGAAGGTGAACTTCCAAGGCTGGAAAATCACCTCAAAATGCGTACTGATGCTACAGAAAGGTAGACCATTCCAAATAGATGAAGAGGAATACTACCCACAGAACATGCTGCCTGCTAAACCCATGCACCCACGGAAAAGGTTACCGTCCAGGATGTTACTACTAATCACCTTCACGAATAATCCAAACAGGCCCACGTGTTCCCAAGCTCAGGCAAAAGGTTGGTCCAAAAGTCCAATTCAGGGCCGGCCCTGTGGCGGAGCGGGTAAGTGCCCACGTTCTGCTTGGCCGGCCCAGGCCTCACTGTTTCACATCACGGGTGCAGATCACATTAGCAGTGTTAGGAAATACAGATTTCATGGTACGGTGTGGACAGGGATCATAAACTAAGTAGCAATGGTGAGGTCACCTTATCAATACGCACCAGAAAAAGAACCGTGAGGCTTTTACAATCCATGAACGCCTCTGGTACACTTCCCCAGAGGAAGAAGGAAGGAAAACATGGGACCTGCCAAGGTGGAATCGGCAGAGTGCTAGGAGATGACACGATCATTGCGCATCAGAGGATGGCCCGGGCAACTTCAACCTGGGAGGGAGTCCAGGACTTTCTCTGGGGAACGTCCACCCACTTGGCCATCTACATAAAATGTAAGAGGTGAAACCCAGGATAATCTTACAGGACAGAAACCAGTGTCTAGAGAGAATGTAGCAGGCCTTCCAAAGTTCGAGGGGCAAGACAGAAACCGACAAGAAATCGAGAAAAAGGAAAACTATCCTACCAGGAAAGGGTGAGGAGTCAGACTGGCCTGAGATGGCTCTGAAACTCTGTGTGCACGCAGGTTGTCAGGACAACTTCGAATTTTGAGGTTGTTTATGACATCACGAGGATCATGTCCGCCAAGATGGCCGCACGGTTACAGACTGAGGATTGGCCTAGGCTAGGCTATTAAAGGGAGGGATACCCAGAAACAGCTTTGAGAAACAGAAAGCGGACACAGAAACTGGAAGACATAAAACAGACGCTGATTCGAGGGGTAAGAAAGGAATCCTTGGCAAGAAGCGAGAATAGAGGGACAAGCCCCGAGAGGAGAACGTTGTCATCTATTCAAGTCTATGGGGAGGCCATGCTGATTCAAGCTTGCAACTTGATTGGAAGCAAGAGGCCGGACTTGGGCCTTATCAGACCTACGTGGTCCTTCTGCCTTAAGCATAAGCCAAAGTCAAGAATGAGGTCTTGAGGACGTTGAAGAGAAGACTCGATGCCTCCTTTCCTAGGCCCCTGGCATTCTTTGCAGATCAGTCTCATTTTCCATAGCTCTGGCGTCACGGGGGCCCACCGGGTACATGCTAATGTGTCCCAAGAGATGTCTTGGGAGCCTTGAAGGAATGGAGCCCTGTCACGCTTGGGCTATGTCTCTTTGTTTGGAAGTGCTCTACAAGGGTGCTGAAAAGCACCCTTTTCCACAGGGCTTCGTTCCTTCGTGAAGGCTGCCCTCCCAGGCTAGTGTGCTCAGTTTGCCTCCATCGAAATTCTCTCCCCCTACCTCTTGCCGTAGAAGGATTATGGATTATGTGTTTTGACACCACATGTAAGGAAGTGGGCTGAAAATGAGAACATTACAATTCTGTTTCAAGAAAAATAAACAGGCCAGGGCTGAGGATGTAAGGCAAACAAATGGCACAGCCTATAGAAATAAAGTAAGCCCGTATCTAGACGGCACCTGGGGGAACGTTCCAGGATCAGGGGTGAAGTTCGAAACTTCCCAAATCCGGAAAGGAGACAGAAAAATATCTTTCCTGGAGAGAGGGATTCATCAGACTCGTCTAATTTGTCCTGGAAACATTGTGTCTGTAAAGGGGGAAGGCCAGGACGACCTCGAGTTTGGAGTTTCTGACCTCAGGATGTCAAACCAACCCAGACGACCACGTGTTCCCAGTGCTTAGTTTGACCCAGGCTAGGACAGCAAAGACTCCTTCAAGTGACCGGTGCAAATTCAAAGACAACAACCAAGAGTCACGAAAGCACTCACACCTCGGCCTAGAGAACATACGGTGATTCCAGAAATGCAAAATGAATCACTTGGAATGAAGGGGAACGGACTGATAAGCATGTCTAAGGGGGATAGCTGAGAAATACCATGACGATTCTCCTATGGAAAAGAGACAAAGGTCCCAGAAAATGGAAGGCGAACAGAAATCACACCTGGATAATCCACAATGAAAGATGATGTCCGTCTTTAGACAGACTCTGCTGGAACGTTTGAAAGGCAGAGAAATTCACAAGCCAAAAGACGGCAGCGAAGGTCAAGGCTGGGCTAAGTGGGAAGGGTGAGTTATGAGACTGCTCCAAGCGGGCCAGGAAACCGTGTGTCCGTGAAGCTTGCCGGGACAGCAGAGACACGATTATGACAAATCCTCTGACATCGCAGTGGACCCGAAAAACAACCTGGCCTCATCTACACAGTGCCAGAGTTGGGCTCAAGTAGCATATTCAAGTCCCATTGCCCTCAACTGCAGGTTGCCAACGGAACATGAAAGGGGCCGGCCGGGGGCGCAGCGGTGAGGTCCGCACCTTCTGGGTCGGTGGCCCGTGGTGGGCCGGGTGGACCCTCGGGTGGGCCTGCTCACCACTGCTTCAGGCATTCTGGGGCAGGCGTCCGAGGTAGTGTAGAGGCAGATGGGAAGGGACGTTAGACAGGGCCAGACTTCCACAGCAAATACAGGAGCATTGCCAGCAGATGTGAGCGCAGCGATGCACTTCTGCCAGAACAAAACCGATTCCAAGTTGCAAAGCATAGAGAAACTGAAGCTGAAAAGAAAAAGTGAGAAAATGCATGCCCGTGAGAAGGATGAGATCTCTATGAAGAAACTTAGCAAAACAGGTGAAAGCCATGGCAATGGAAAACTAACCAACGTTGGGGGAAAGAAATTCAAGAAGACACAAGGAGAAAGAAGGAGATTCCAGGATCTAGGAGTGGAAGCATCAACACACTGGAAACGTCCCTACCAGAGCAAGGAATCTCTGGATTCCATGCAATCCCAGTCAAAGTTGCAGCAATGTTTCCCACAGAGACAGAAGAGGGAATGCTAAAGCTTCTAGCCAGCAACAAGACACCCTGACTAGGCAAAGGAATCCTCAGGAAAACGAAAAAAGCAGGACGTGGCACACTTTCCGAATTCAACATATAGGACGAAGCACTAGGTACCGAGACGGCACAGTCTGGGCCCCAAAACAGGCACACAGACCCATGCAACAGAATCGAGAACCCGGAGCCCCACTCAAACGTACATGGACAGCCCATTTTCGACCAGGGAGCCAAGAGGAGACAGCGGAGAAAGGAGAGTCTCTACCATAAACGGTGCTGGGAAGCCTGCACAGCCACATGGAACACAACGAGAGTACACCATGATGTTACACCTGGCACACACACCACCTGAAATGGATCAAAGCCTTCAATGGCAGACTTGAAACCGTGAACCTTGTAGCAGAAGACCTAGGCAGAGTGCTCTTTGCCATCTGTCTGAGCCGCCTGTTTGGAAGAAGCAAGTCCGACTGGGCCAGGGCAACCAAGTCAACAAGAAACCAACGGGACCACGTCAAATGCGGACGCTTCTGCCCAGTGAAGGAAACCATCGACTGAATGCAAAGATAGCACAACGACTGGGGGAGGATGTTTGCAAACCACACATCGGACAAGGGGTGAAAAGCCCAAGGATGCAATCAACTCGCACGTCCCCACAGGAAAAAAAAACAACAACAAGCCAATGAAAACCTGGGCAGAAGATGGAAACAGAGATTTCTGCCAAGAAGATCGAAAGAGGGCCAACGGGTGCATGAACACTTGTTCACCGTCATTAAGTCTCAGGCCAATGCAAATGCAAACTGCAAGGGCACAGCAGCTCACTGTGGTCAGAATGGCTATAAGGAAGCAGACAGGAAGCCACAAGTGTCAGAGAGGAGGTGGAGAGAAGGGAAGCCTCCTGCACCGTTGGTGGGAGTGCAGACCGGTGCAGCCACTACGCCAAGCGGTGTGGAACTGCCTCAGAACTTGAAGAATCCATGTCCCATATCATCCAGCTATTCCTCTGCGGCGTGTTGATCCAAAGAACTCGGAAACACTCCTGCATAAAGACATGTGCACCGCTGAGTTCACCACAGCGTCGCTCCCACGACCCAAGACTTGGAAGCCTCCCTGGAGCCCAGCAAGGGACGAGTGCAGAAGGAAGATGGGCTGTAGCCACGCAATGGCATACCAGTCAGCCGGAACCAAGGATGCAATCCAGCCATTTGTGAGCACCAGAATGGCTGTGAGGGTTTTAGGGAAGTGAAACAAGCCCCAGGGAGCAAGGCAAGTACCGTAGGACCTCACTTAAGAGGAGAAGCAAAAACAAGCGGTCAGGAACAGGTGGCACGGGACATTTGATTGGGGGTTCCCAGAGACAAAGCGGGGAGGTGTGAGAGGGTGAAACAGATGATGAGGCACAAGTGTGTGGTCAGGGCCTGCTATTAGGCTTACGCAGGGGAAGATGATGTCAGCTACACGGAAGTCTACATCGATGAGGATGCAAATCGGAAAGATATAGGATGTTCTAGTGCAGGGTTGTGGCAATAAATTCACCTAAAAGGAAAAAAAATCCAAAATGGGGTCCAGAATGACGGCATAAAGCTTTGGGGCTGAAAGAGATTAGAGAAGGTGAACTTCCAAGGCTGGAAAATCACCTCAAAATGCGTACTGATGCTACAGAAAGGTAGACCATTCCAAATAGATGAAGAGGAATACTACCCACAGAACATGCTGCCTGCTAAACCCATGCACCCACGGAAAAGGTTACCGTCCAGGATGTTACTACTAATCACCTTCACGAATAATCCAAACAGGCCCACGTGTTCCCAAGCTCAGGCAAAAGGTTGGTCCAAAAGTCCAATTCAGGGCCGGCCCTGTGGCGGAGCGGGTAAGTGCCCACGTTCTGCTTGGCCGGCCCAGGCCTCACTGTTTCACATCACGGGTGCAGATCACATTAGCAGTGTTAGGAAATACAGATTTCATGGTACGGTGCGGACAGGGATCATAAACTAAGTAGCAATGGTGAGGTCACCTTATCAATACGCACCAGAAAAAGAACCGTGAGGCTTTTACAATCCATGAACACCTCTGGTACACTTCCCCAGAGGAAGAAGGAAGGAAAACATGGGACCTGCCAAGGTGGAATCGGCAGAGTGCTAGGAGATGACACGATCATTGCGCATCAGAGGATGGCCCGGGCAACTTCAACCTGGGAGGGAGTCCAGGACTTTCTCTGGGGAACGTCCACCCACTTGGCCATCTACATAAAATGTAAGAGGTGAAACCCAGGATAATCTTACAGGACAGAAACCAGTGTCTAGAGAGAATGTAGCAGGCCTTCCAAAGTTCGAGGGGCAAGACAGAAACCGACAAGAAATCGAGAAAAAGGAAAACTATCCTACCAGGAAAGGGTGAGGAGTCAGCCTGGCCTGAGATGGCTCTGAAACTCTGTGTGCACGCAGGTTGTCAGGACAACTTCGAATTTTGAGGTTGTTTATGACATCACGAGGATCATGTCCGCCAAGATGGCCGCACGGTTACAGACTGAGGATTGGCCTAGGCTAGGCTATTAAAGGGAGGGATACCCAGAAACAGCTTTGAGAAACAGAAAGCGGACACAGAAACTGGAAGACATAAAACAGACGCTGATTCGAGGGGTAAGAAAGGAATCCTTGGCAAGAAGCGAGAATAGAGGGACAAGCCCCGAGAGGAGAACGTTGTCATCTATTCAAGTCTATGGGGAGGCCATGCTGATTCAAGCTTGCAACTTGATTGGAAGCAAGAGGCCGGACTTGGGCCTTATCAGACCTACGTGGTCCTTCTGCCTTAAGCATAAGCCAAAGTCAAGAATGAGGTCTTGAGGACGTTGAAGAGAAGACTCGATGCCTCCTTTCCTAGGCCCCTGGCATTCTTTGCAGATCAGTCTCACTTTCCATAGCTCTGGCGTCACGGGGGCCCACCGGGTACATGCTAATGTGTCCCAAGAGATGTCTTGGGAGCCTTGAAGGAATGGAGCCCTGTCACGCTTGGGCTATGTCTCTTTGTTTGGAAGTGCTCTACAAGGGTGCTGAAAAGCACCCTTTTCCACAGGGCTTCGTTCCTTCGTGAAGGCTGCCCTCCCAGGCTAGTGTGCTCAGTTTGCCTCCATCGAAATTCTCTCCCCCTACCTCTTGCCGTAGAAGGATTATGGATTATGTGTTTTGACACCACATGTAAGGAAGTGGGCTGAAAATGAGAACATTACAATTCTGTTTCAAGAAAAATAAACAGGCCAGGGCTGAGGATGTAAGGCAAACAAATGGCACAGCCTATAGAAATAAAGTAAGCCCGTATCTAGACGGCACCTGGGGGAACGTTCCAGGATCAGGGGTGAAGTTCGAAACTTCCCAAATCCGGAAAGGAGACAGAAAAATATCTTTCCTGGAGAGAGGGATTCATCAGACTCGTCTAATTTGTCCTGGAAACATTGTGTCTGTAAAGGGGAAGGCCAGGACGACCTCGAGTTTGGAGTTTCTGACCTCAGGATGTCAAACCAACCCAGACGACCACGTGTTCCCAGTGCTTAGTTTGACCCAGGCTAGGACAGCAAAGACTCCTTCAAGTGACCGGTGCAAATTCAAAGACAACAACCAAGAGTCACGAAAGCACTCACACCTCGGCCTAGAGAACATACGGTGATTCCAGAAATGCAAAATGAATCACTTGGAATGAAGGGGAACGGACTGATAAGCATGTCTAAGGGGGATAGCTGAGAAATACCATGACGATTCTCCTATGGAAAAGAGACAAAGGTCCCAGAAAATGGAAGGCGAACAGAAATCACACCTGGATAATCCACAATGAAAGATGATGTCCGTCTTTAGACAGACTCTGCTGGAACGTTTGAAAGGCAGAGAAATTCACAAGCCAAAAGACGGCAGCGAAGGTCAAGGCTGGGCTAAGTGGGAAGGGTGAGTTATGAGACTGCTCCAAGCGGGCCAGGAAACCGTGTGTCCGTGAAGCTTGCCGGGACAGCAGAGACACGATTATGACAAATCCTCTGACATCGCAGTGGACCCGAAAAACAACCTGGCCTCATCTACACAGTGCCAGAGTTGGGCTCAAGTAGCATATTCAAGTCCCATTGCCCTCAACTGCAGGTTGCCAACGGAACATGAAAGGGGCCGGCCGGGGGCGCAGCGGTGAGGTCCGCACCTTCTGGGTCGGTGGCCCGTGGTGGGCCGGGTGGACCCTCGGGTGGGCCTGCTCACCACTGCTTCAGGCATTCTGGGGCAGGCGTCCGAGGTAGTGTAGAGGCAGATGGGAAGGGACGTTAGACAGGGCCAGACTTCCACAGCAAATACAGGAGCATTGCCAGCAGATGTGAGCGCAGCGATGCACTTCTGCCAGAACAAAACCGATTCCAAGTTGCAAAGCATAGAGAAACTGAAGCTGAAAAGAAAAAGTGAGAAACTGCATGCCCGTGAGAAGGATGAGATCTCTATGAAGAAACTTAGCAAAACAGGTGAAAGCCATGGCAATGGAAAACTAACCAACGTTGGGGGAAAGAAATTCAAGAAGACACAAGGAGAAAGAAGGAGATTCCAGGATCTAGGAGTGGAAGCATCAACACACTGGAAACGTCCCTACCAGAGCAAGGAATCTCTGGATTCCATGCAATCCCAGTCAAAGTTGCAGCAATGTTTCCCACAGAGACAGAAGAGGGAATGCTAAAGCTTCTAGCCAGCAACAAGACACCCTGACTAGGCAAAGGAATCCTCAGGAAAACGAAAAAAGCAGGACGTGGCACACTTTCCGAATTCAACATATAGGACGAAGCACTAGGTACCGAGACGGCACAGTCTGGGCCCCAAAACAGGCACACAGACCCATGCAACAGAATCGAGAACCCGGAGCCCCACTCAAACGTACATGGACAGCCCATTTTCGACCAGGGAGCCAAGAGGAGACAGCGGAGAAAGGAGAGTCTCTACCATAAACGGTGCTGGGAAGCCTGCACAGCCACATGGAACACAACGAGAGTACACCATGATGTTACACCTGGCACACACACCACCTGAAATGGATCAAAGCCTTGAATGGCAGACTTGAAACCGTGAACCTTGTAGCAGAAGACCTAGGCAGAGTGCTCTTTGCCATCTGTCTGAGCCGCCTGTTTGGAAGAAGCAAGTCCGACTGGGCCAGGGCAACCAAGTCAACAAGAAACCAACGGGACCACGTCAAATGCGGACGCTTCTGCCCAGTGAAGGAAACCATCGACTGAATGCAAAGATAGCACAACGACTGGGGGAGGATGTTTGCAAACCACACATCGGACAAGGGGTGAAAAGCCCAAGGATGCAATCAACTCGCACGTCCCCACAGGAAAAAAAAACAACAACAAGCCAATGAAAACCTGGGCAGAAGATGGAAACAGAGATTTCTGCCAAGAAGATCGAAAGAGGGCCAACGGGTGCATGAACACTTGTTCACCGTCATTAAGTCTCAGGCCAATGCAAATGCAAACTGCAAGGGCACAGCAGCTCACTGTGGTCAGAATGGCTATAAGGAAGCAGACAGGAAGCCACAAGTGTCAGAGAGGAGGTGGAGAGAAGGGAAGCCTCCTGCACCGTTGGTGGGAGTGCAGACCGGTGCAGCCACTACGCCAAGCGGTGTGGAACTGCCTCAGAACTTGAAGAATCCATGTCCCATATCATCCAGCTATTCCTCTGCGGCGTGTTGATCCAAAGAACTCGGAAACACTCCTGCATAAAGACATGTGCACCGCTGAGTTCACCACAGCGTCGCTCCCACGACCCAAGACTTGGAAGCCTCCCTGGAGCCCAGCAAGGGACGAGTGCAGAAGGAAGATGGGCTGTAGCCACGCAATGGCATACCAGTCAGCCGGAACCAAGGATGCAATCCAGCCATTTGTGAGCACCAGAATGGCTGTGAGGGTTTTAGGGAAGTGAAACAAGCCCCAGGGAGCAAGGCAAGTACCGTAGGACCTCACTTAAGAGGAGAAGCAAAAACAAGCGGTCAGGAACAGGTGGCACGGGACATTTGATTGGGGGTTCCCAGAGACAAAGCGGGGAGGTGTGAGAGGGTGAAACAGATGATGAGGCACAAGTGTGTGGTCAGGGCCTGCTATTAGGCTTACGCAGGGGAAGATGATGTCAGCTACACGGAAGTCTACATCGATGAGGATGCAAATCGGAAAGATATAGGATGTTCTAGTGCAGGGTTGTGGCAATAAATTCACCTAAAAGGAAAAAAAATCCAAAATGGGGTCCAGAATGACGGCATAAAGCTTTGGGGCTGAAAGAGATTAGAGAAGGTGAACTTCCAAGGCTGGAAAATCACCTCAAAATGCGTACTGATGCTACAGAAAGGTAGACCATTCCAAATAGATGAAGAGGAATACTACCCACAGAACATGCTGCCTGCTAAACCCATGCACCCACGGAAAAGGTTACCGTCCAGGATGTTACTACTAATCACCTTCACGAATAATCCAAACAGGCCCACGTGTTCCCAAGCTCAGGCAAAAGGTTGGTCCAAAAGTCCAATTCAGGGCCGGCCCTGTGGCGGAGCGGGTAAGTGCCCACGTTCTGCTTGGCCGGCCCAGGCCTCACTGTTTCACATCACGGGTGCAGATCACATTAGCAGTGTTAGGAAATACAGATTTCATGGTACGGTGCGGACAGGGATCATAAACTAAGTAGCAATGGTGAGGTCACCTTATCAATACGCACCAGAAAAAGAACCGTGAGGCTTTTACAATCCATGAACACCTCTGGTACACTTCCCCAGAGGAAGAAGGAAGGAAAACATGGGACCTGCCAAGGTGGAATCGGCAGAGTGCTAGGAGATGACACGATCATTGCGCATCAGAGGATGGCCCGGGCAACTTCAACCTGGGAGGGAGTCCAGGACTTTCTCTGGGGAACGTCCACCCACTTGGCCATCTACATAAAATGTAAGAGGTGAAACCCTGGATAATCTTACAGGACAGAAACCAGTGTCTAGAGAGAATGTAGCAGGCCTTCCAAAGTTCGAGGGGCAAGACAGAAACCGACAAGAAATCGAGAAAAAGGAAAACTATCCTACCAGGAAAGGGTGAGGAGTCAGCCTGGCCTGAGATGGCTCTGAAACTCTGTGTGCACGCAGGTTGTCAGGACAACTTCGAATTTTGAGGTTGTTTATGACATCACGAGGATCATGTCCGCCAAGATGGCCGCACGGTTACAGACTGAGGATTGGCCTAGGCTAGGCTATTAAAGGGAGGGATACCCAGAAACAGCTTTGAGAAACAGAAAGCGGACACAGAAACTGGAAGACATAAAACAGACGCTGATTCGAGGGGTAAGAAAGGAATCCTTGGCAAGAAGCGAGAATAGAGGGACAAGCCCCGAGAGGAGAACGTTGTCATCTATTCAAGTCTATGGGGAGGCCATGCTGATTCAAGCTTGCAACTTGATTGGAAGCAAGAGGCCGGACTTGGGCCTTATCAGACCTACGTGGTCCTTCTGCCTTAAGCATAAGCCAAAGTCAAGAATGAGGTCTTGAGGACGTTGAAGAGAAGACTCGATGCCTCCTTTCCTAGGCCCCTGGCATTCTTTGCAGATCAGTCTCACTTTCCATAGCTCTGGCGTCACGGGGGCCCACCGGGTACATGCTAATGTGTCCCAAGAGATGTCTTGGGAGCCTTGAAGGAATGGAGCCCTGTCACGCTTGGGCTATGTCTCTTTGTTTGGAAGTGCTCTACAAGGGTGCTGAAAAGCACCCTTTTCCACAGGGCTTCGTTCCTTCGTGAAGGCTGCCCTCCCAGGCTAGTGTGCTCAGTTTGCCTCCATCGAAATTCTCTCCCCCTACCTCTTGCCGTAGAAGGATTATGGATTATGTGTTTTGACACCACATGTAAGGAAGTGGGCTGAAAATGAGAACATTACAATTCTGTTTCAAGAAAAAGAAACAGGCCAGGGCTGAGGATGTAAGGCAAACAAATGGCACAGCCTATAGAAATAAAGTAAGCCCGTATCTAGACGGCACCTGGGGGAACGTTCCAGGATCAGGGGTGAAGTTCGAAACTTCCCAAATCCGGAAAGGAGACAGAAAAATATCTTTCCTGGAGAGAGGGATTCATCAGACTCGTCTAATTTGTCCTGGAAACATTGTGTCTGTAAAGGGGAAGACCAGGACGACCTCGAGTTTGGAGTTTCTGACCTCAGGATGTCAAACCAACCCAGACGACCACGTGTTCCCAGTGCTTAGTTTGACCCAGGCTAGGACAGCAAAGACTCCTTCAAGTGACCGGTGCAAATTCAAAGACAACAACCAAGAGTCACGAAAGCACTCACACCTCGGCCTAGAGAACATACGGTGATTCCAGAAATGCAAAATGAATCACTTGGAATGAAGGGGAACGGACTGATAAGCATGTCTAAGGGGGATAGCTGAGAAATACCATGACGATTCTCCTATGGAAAAGAGACAAAGGTCCCAGAAAATGGAAGGCGAACAGAAATCACACCTGGATAATCCACAATGAAAGATGATGTCCGTCTTTAGACAGACTCTGCTGGAACGTTTGAAAGGCAGAGAAATTCACAAGCCAAAAGACGGCAGCGAAGGTCAAGGCTGGGCTAAGTGGGAAGGGTGAGTTATGAGACTGCTCCAAGCGGGCCAGGAAACCGTGTGTCCGTGAAGCTTGCCGGGACAGCAGAGACACGATTATGACAAATCCTCTGACATCGCAGTGGACCCGAAAAACAACCTGGCCTCATCTACACAGTGCCAGAGTTGGGCTCAAGTAGCATATTCAAGTCCCATTGCCCTCAACTGCAGGTTGCCAACGGAACATGAAAGGGGCCGGCCGGGGGCGCAGCGGTGAGGTCCGCACCTTCTGGGTCGGTGGCCCGTGGTGGGCCGGGTGGACCCTCGGGTGGGCCTGCTCACCACTGCTTCAGGCATTCTGGGGCAGGCGTCCGAGGTAGTGTAGAGGCAGATGGGAAGGGACGTTAGACAGGGCCAGACATCCACAGCAAATACAGGAGCATTGCCAGCAGATGTGAGCGCAGCGATGCACTTCTGCCAGAACAAAACCGATTCCAAGTTGCAAAGCATAGAGAAACTGAAGCTGAAAAGAAAAAGTGAGAAACAGCATGCCCGTGAGAAGGATGAGATCTCTATGAAGAAACTTAGCAAAACAGGTGAAAGCCATGGCAATGGAAAACTAACCAACGTTGGGGGAAAGAAATTCAAGAAGACACAAGGAGAAAGAAGGAGATTCCAGGATCTAGGAGTGGAAGCATCAACACACTGGAAACGTCCCTACCAGAGCAAGGAATCTCTGGATTCCATGCAATCCCAGTCAAAGTTGCAGCAATGTTTCCCACAGAGACAGAAGAGGGAATGCTAAAGCTTCTAGCCAGCAACAAGACACCCTGACTAGGCAAAGGAATCCTCAGGAAAACGAAAAAAGCAGGACGTGGCACACTTTCCGAATTCAACATATAGGACGAAGCACTAGGTACCGAGACGGCACAGTCTGGGCCCCAAAACAGGCACACAGACCCATGCAACAGAATCGAGAACCCGGAGCCCCACTCAAACGTACATGGACAGCCCATTTTCGACCAGGGAGCCAAGAGGAGACAGCGGAGAAAGGAGAGTCTCTACCATAAACGGTGCTGGGAAGCCTGCACAGCCACATGGAACACAACGAGAGTACACCATGATGTTACACCTGGCACACACACCACCTGAAATGGATCAAAGCCTTCAATGGCAGACTTGAAACCGTGAACCTTGTAGCAGAAGACCTAGGCAGAGTGCTCTTTGCCATCTGTCTGAGCCGCCTGTTTGGAAGAAGCAAGTCCGACTGGGCCAGGGCAACCAAGTCAACAAGAAACCAACGGGACCACGTCAAATGCGGACGCTTCTGCCCAGTGAAGGAACCCATCGACTGAATGCAAAGATAGCACAACGACTGGGGGAGGATGTTTGCAAACCACACATCGGACAAGGGGTGAAAAGCCCAAGGATGCAATCAACTCGCACGTCCCCACAGGAAAAAAAACAACAACAAGCCAATGAAAACCTGGGCAGAAGATGGAAACAGAGATTTCTGCCAAGAAGATCGAAAGAGGGCCAACGGGTGCATGAACACTTGTTCACCGTCATTAAGTCTCAGGCCAATGCAAATGCAAACTGCAAGGGCACAGCAGCTCACTGTGGTCAGAATGGCTATAAGGAAGCAGACAGGAAGCCACAAGTGTCAGAGAGGAGGTGGAGAGAAGGGAAGCCTCCTGCACCGTTGGTGGGAGTGCAGACCGGTGCAGCCACTACGCCAAGCGGTGTGGAACTGCCTCAGAACTTGAAGAATCCATGTCCCATATCATCCAGCTATTCCTCTGCGGCGTGTTGATCCAAAGAACTCGGAAACACTCCTGCATAAAGACATGTGCACCGCTGAGTTCACCACAGCGTCGCTCCCACGACCCAAGACTTGGAAGCCTCCCTGGAGCCCAGCAAGGGACGAGTGCAGAAGGAAGATGGGCTGTAGCCACGCAATGGCATACCAGTCAGCCGGAACCAAGGATGCAATCCAGCCATTTGTGAGCACCAGAATGGCTGTGAGGGTTTTAGGGAAGTGAAACAAGCCCCAGGGAGCAAGGCAAGTACCGTAGGACCTCACTTAAGAGGAGAAGCAAAAACAAGCGGTCAGGAACAGGTGGCACGGGACATTTGATTGGGGGTTCCCAGAGACAAAGCGGGGAGGTGTGAGAGGGTGAAACAGATGATGAGGCACAAGTGTGTGGTCAGGGCCTGCTATTAGGCTTACGCAGGGGAAGATGATGTCAGCTACACGGAAGTCTACATCGATGAGGATGCAAATCGGAAGGATATAGGATGTTCTAGTGCAGGGTTGTGGCAATAAATTCACCTAAAAGGAAAAAAAATCCAAAATGGGGTCCAGAATGACGGCATAAAGCTTTGGGGCTGAAAGAGATTAGAGAAGGTGAACTTCCAAGGCTGGAAAATCACCTCAAAATGCGTACTGATGCTACAGAAAGGTAGACCATTCCAAATAGATGAAGAGGAATACTACCCACAGAACATGCTGCCTGCTAAACCCATGCACCCACGGAAAAGGTTACCGTCCAGGATGTTACTACTAATCACCTTCACGAATAATCCAAACAGGCCCACGTGTTCCCAAGCTCAGGCAAAAGGTTGGTCCAAAAGTCCAATTCAGGGCCGGCCCTGTGGCGGAGCGGGTAAGTGCCCACGTTCTGCTTGGCCGGCCCAGGCCTCACTGTTTCACATCACGGGTGCAGATCACATTAGCAGTGTTAGGAAATACAGATTTCATGGTACGGTGCGGACAGGGATCATAAACTAAGTAGCAATGGTGAGGTCACCTTATCAATACGCACCAGAAAAAGAACCGTGAGGCTTTTACAATCCATGAACGCCTCTGGTACACTTCCCCAGAGGAAGAAGGAAGGAAAACATGGGACCTGCCAAGGTGGAATCGGCAGAGTGCTGGGAGATGACACGATCATTGCGCATCAGAGGATGGCCCGGGCAACTTCAACCTGGGAGGGAGTCCAGGACTTTCTCTGGGGAACGTCCACCCACTTGGCCATCTACATAAAATGTAAGAGGTGAAACCCAGGATAATCTTACAGGACAGAAACCAGTGTCTAGAGAGAATGTAGCAGGCCTTCCAAAGTTCGAGGGGCAAGACAGAAACCGACAAGAAATCGAGAAAAAGGAAAACTATCCTACCAGGAAAGGGTGAGGAGTCAGCCTGGCCTGAGATGGCTCTGAAACTCTGTGTGCACGCAGGTTGTCAGGACAACTTCGAATTTTGAGGTTGTTTATGACATCACGAGGATCATGTCCGCCAAGATGGCCGCACGGTTACAGACTGAGGATTGGCCTAGGCTAGGCTATTAAAGGGAGGGATACCCAGAAACAGCTTTGAGAAACAGAAAGCGGACACAGAAACTGGAAGACATAAAACAGACGCTGATTCGAGGGGTAAGAAAGGAATCCTTGGCAAGAAGCGAGAATAGAGGGACAAGCCCCGAGAGGAGAACGTTGTCATCTATTCAAGTCTATGGGGAGGCCATGCTGATTCAAGCTTGCAACTTGATTGGAAGCAAGAGGCCGGACTTGGGCCTTATCAGACCTACGTGGTCCTTCTGCCTTAAGCATAAGCCAAAGTCAAGAATGAGGTCTTGAGGACGTTGAAGAGAAGACTCGATGCCTCCTTTCCTAGGCCCCTGGCATTCTTTGCAGATCAGTCTCACTTTCCATAGCTCTGGCGTCACGGGGGCCCACCGGGTACATGCTAATGTGTCCCAAGAGATGTCTTGGGAGCCTTGAAGGAATGGAGCCCTGTCACGCTTGGGCTATGTCTCTTTGTTTGGAAGTGCTCTACAAGGGTGCTGAAAAGCACCCTTTTCCACAGGGCTTCGTTCCTTCGTGAAGGCTGCCCTCCCAGGCTAGTGTGCTCAGTTTGCCTCCATCGAAATTCTCTCCCCCTACCTCTTGCCGTAGAAGGATTATGGATTATGTGTTTTGACACCACATGTAAGGAAGTGGGCTGAAAATGAGAACATTACAATTCTGTTTCAAGAAAAAGAAACAGGCCAGGGCTGAGGATGTAAGGCAAACAAATGGCACAGCCTATAGAAATAAAGTAAGCCCGTATCTAGACGGCACCTGGGGGAACGTTCCAGGATCAGGGGTGAAGTTCGAAACTTCCCAAATCCGGAAAGGAGACAGAAAAATATCTTTCCTGGAGAGAGGGATTCATCAGACTCGTCTAATTTGTCCTGGAAACATTGTGTCTGTAAAGGGGGAGGCCAGGACGACCTCGAGTTTGGAGTTTCTGACCTCAGGATGTCAAACCAACCCAGACGACCACGTGTTCCCAGTGCTTAGTTTGACCCAGGCTAGGACAGCAAAGACTCCTTCAAGTGACCGGTGCAAATTCAAAGACAACAACCAAGAGTCACGAAAGCACTCACACCTCGGCCTAGAGAACATACGGTGATTCCAGAAATGCAAAATGAATCACTTGGAATGAAGGGGAACGGACTGATAAGCATGTCTAAGGGGGATAGCTGAGAAATACCATGACGATTCTCCTATGGAAAAGAGACAAAGGTCCCAGAAAATGGAAGGCGAACAGAAATCACACCTGGATAATCCACAATGAAAGATGATGTCCGTCTTTAGACAGACTCTGCTGGAACGTTTGAAAGGCAGAGAAATTCACAAGCCAAAAGACGGCAGCGAAGGTCAAGGCTGGGCTAAGTGGGAAGGGTGAGTTATGAGACTGCTCCAAGCGGGCCAGGAAACCGTGTGTCCGTGAAGCTTGCCGGGACAGCAGAGACACGATTATGACAAATCCTCTGACATCGCAGTGGACCCGAAAAACAACCTGGCCTCATCTACACAGTGCCAGAGTTGGGCTCAAGTAGCATATTCAAGTCCCATTGCCCTCAACTGCAGGTTGCCAACGGAACATGAAAGGGGCCGGCCGGGGGCGCAGCGGTGAGGTCCGCACCTTCTGGGTCGGTGGCCCGTGGTGGGCCGGGTGGACCCTCGGGTGGGCCTGCTCACCACTGCTTCAGGCATTCTGGGGCAGGCGTCCGAGGTAGTGTAGAGGCAGATGGGAAGGGACGTTAGACAGGGCCAGACTTCCACAGCAAATACAGGAGCATTGCCAGCAGATGTGAGCGCAGCGATGCACTTCTGCCAGAACAAAACCGATTCCAAGTTGCAAAGCATAGAGAAACTGAAGCTGAAAAGAAAAAGTGAGAAACTGCATGCCCGTGAGAAGGATGAGATCTCTATGAAGAAACTTAGCAAAACAGGTGAAAGCCATGGCAATGGAAAACTAACCAACGTTGGGGGAAAGAAATTCAAGAAGACACAAGGAGAAAGAAGGAGATTCCAGGATCTAGGAGTGGAAGCATCAACACACTGGAAACGTCCCTACCAGAGCAAGGAATCTCTGGATTCCATGCAATCCCAGTCAAAGTTGCAGCAATGTTTCCCACAGAGACAGAAGAGGGAATGCTAAAGCTTCTAGCCAGCAACAAGACACCCTGACTAGGCAAAGGAATCCTCAGGAAAACGAAAAAAAGCAGGACGTGGCACACTTTCCGATTTCAACATATAGGACGAAGCACTAGGTACCGAGACGGCACAGTCTGGGCCCCAAAACAGGCACACAGACCCATGCAACAGAATCGAGAACCCGGAGCCCCACTCAAACGTACATGGACAGCCCATTTTCGACCAGGGAGCCAAGAGGAGACAGCGGAGAAAGGAGAGTCTCTACCATAAACGGTGCTGGGAAGCCTGCACAGCCACATGGAACACAACGAGAGTACACCATGATGTTACACCTGGCACACACACCACCTGAAATGGATCAAAGCCTTGAATGGCAGACTTGAAACCGTGAACCTTGTAGCAGAAGACCTAGGCAGAGTGCTCTTTGCCATCTGTCTGAGCCGCCTGTTTGGAAGAAGCAAGTCCGACTGGGCCAGGGCAACCAAGTCAACAAGAAACCAACGGGACCACGTCAAATGCGGACGCTTCTGCCCAGTGAAGGAAACCATCGACTGAATGCAAAGATAGCACAACGACTGGGGGAGGATGTTTGCAAACCACACATCGGACAAGGGGTGAAAAGCCCAAGGATGCAATCAACTCGCACGTCCCCACAGGAAAAAAAAACAACAACAAGCCAATGAAAACCTGGGCAGAAGATGGAAACAGAGATTTCTGCCAAGAAGATCGAAAGAGGGCCAACGGGTGCATGAACACTTGTTCACCGTCATTAAGTCTCAGGCCAATGCAAATGCAAACTGCAAGGGCACAGCAGCTCACTGTGGTCAGAATGGCTATAAGGAAGCAGACAGGAAGCCACAAGTGTCAGAGAGGAGGTGGAGAGAAGGGAAGCCTCCTGCACCGTTGGTGGGAGTGCAGACCGGTGCAGCCACTACGCCAAGCGGTGTGGAACTGCCTCAGAACTTGAAGAATCCATGTCCCATATCATCCAGCTATTCCTCTGCGGCGTGTTGATCCAAAGAACTCGGAAACACTCCTGCATAAAGACATGTGCACCGCTGAGTTCACCACAGCGTCGCTCCCACGACCCAAGACTTGGAAGCCTCCCTGGAGCCCAGCAAGGGACGAGTGCAGAAGGAAGATGGGCTGTAGCCACGCAATGGCATACCAGTCAGCCGGAACCAAGGATGCAATCCAGCCATTTGTGAGCACCAGAATGGCTGTGAGGGTTTTAGGGAAGTGAAACAAGCCCCAGGGAGCAAGGCAAGTACCGTAGGACCTCACTTAAGAGGAGAAGCAAAAACAAGCGGTCAGGAACAGGTGGCACGGGACATTTGATTGGGGGTTCCCAGAGACAAAGCGGGGAGGTGTGAGAGGGTGAAACAGATGATGAGGCACAAGTGTGTGGTCAGGGCCTGCTATTAGGCTTACGCAGGGGAAGATGATGTCAGCTACACGGAAGTCTACATCGATGAGGATGCAAATCGGAAGGATATAGGATGTTCTAGTGCAGGGTTGTGGCAATAAATTCACCTAAAAGGAAAAAAAATCCAAAATGGGGTCCAGAATGACGGCATAAAGCTTTGGGGCTGAAAGAGATTAGAGAAGGTGAACTTCCAAGGCTGGAAAATCACCTCAAAATGCGTACTGATGCTACAGAAAGGTAGACCATTCCAAATAGATGAAGAGGAATACTACCCACAGAACATGCTGCCTGCTAAACCCATGCACCCACGGAAAAGGTTACCGTCCAGGATGTTACTACTAATCACCTTCACGAATAATCCAAACAGGCCCACGTGTTCCCAAGCTCAGGCAAAAGGTTGGTCCAAAAGTCCAATTCAGGGCCGGCCCTGTGGCGGAGCGGGTAAGTGCCCACGTTCTGCTTGGCCGGCCCAGGCCTCACTGTTTCACATCACGGGTGCAGATCACATTAGCAGTGTTAGGAAATACAGATTTCATGGTACGGTGCGGACAGGGATCATAAACTAAGTAGCAATGGTGAGGTCACCTTATCAATACGCACCAGAAAAAGAACCGTGAGGCTTTTACAATCCATGAACGCCTCTGGTACACTTCCCCAGAGGAAGAAGGAAGGAAAACATGGGACCTGCCAAGGTGGAATCGGCAGAGTGCTGGGAGATGACACGATCATTGCGCAGCAGAGGATGGCCCGGGCAACTTCAACCTGGGAGGGAGTCCAGGACTTTCTCTGGGGAACGTCCACCCACTTGGCCATCTACATAAAATGTAAGAGGTGAAACCCAGGATAATCTTACAGGACAGAAACCAGTGTCTAGAGAGAATGTAGCAGGCCTTCCAAAGTTCGAGGGGCAAGACAGAAACCGACAAGAAATCGAGAAAAAGGAAAACTATCCTACCAGGAAAGGGTGAGGAGTCAGCCTGGCCTGAGATGGCTCTGAAACTCTGTGTGCACGCAGGTTGTCAGGACAACTTCGAATTTTGAGGTTGTTTATGACATCACGAGGATCATGTCCGCCAAGATGGCCG
The DNA here is from genome assembly GCF_041296235.1 of Equus asinus. Taxonomy (NCBI): domain Eukaryota; kingdom Metazoa; phylum Chordata; class Mammalia; order Perissodactyla; family Equidae; genus Equus; species Equus asinus. Next base: position 7,701,322 of record NC_091790.1, on the reverse strand, counting down.
CACGGTTACAGACTGAGGATTGGCCTAGGCTAGGCTATTAAAGGGAGGGATACCCAGAAACAGCTTTGAGAAACAGAAAGCGGACACAGAAACTGGAAGACATAAAACAGACGCTGATTCGAGGGGTAAGAAAGGAATCCTTGGCAAGAAGCGAGAATAGAGGGACAAGCCCCGAGAGGAGAACGTTGTCATCTATTCAAGTCTATGGGGAGGCCATGCTGATTCAAGCTTGCAACTTGATTGGAAGCAAGAGGCCGGACTTGGGCCTTATCAGACCTACGTGGTCCTTCTGCCTTAAGCATAAGCCAAAGTCAAGAATGAGGTCTTGAGGACGTTGAAGAGAAGACTCGATGCCTCCTTTCCTAGGCCCCTGGCATTCTTTGCAGATCAGTCTCACTTTCCATAGCTCTGGCGTCACGGGGGCCCACCGGGTACATGCTAATGTGTCCCAAGAGATGTCTTGGGAGCCTTGAAGGAATGGAGCCCTGTCACGCTTGGGCTATGTCTCTTTGTTTGGAAGTGCTCTACAAGGGTGCTGAAAAGCACCCTTTTCCACAGGGCTTCGTTCCTTCGTGAAGGCTGCCCTCCCAGGCTAGTGTGCTCAGTTTGCCTCCATCGAAATTCTCTCCCCCTACCTCTTGCCGTAGAAGGATTATGGATTATGTGTTTTGACACCACATGTAAGGAAGTGGGCTGAAAATGAGAACATTACAATTCTGTTTCAAGAAAAAGAAACAGGCCAGGGCTGAGGATGTAAGGCAAACAAATGGCACAGCCTATAGAAATAAAGTAAGCCCGTATCTAGACGGCACCTGGGGGAACGTTCCAGGATCAGGGGTGAAGTTCGAAACTTCCCAAATCCGGAAAGGAGACAGAAAAATATCTTTCCTGGAGAGAGGGATTCATCAGACTCGTCTAATTTGTCCTGGAAACATTGTGTCTGTAAAGGGGAAGGCCAGGACGACCTCGAGTTTGGAGTTTCTGACCTCAGGATGTCAAACCAACCCAGACGACCACGTGTTCCCAGTGCTTAGTTTGACCCAGGCTAGGACAGCAAAGACTCCTTCAAGTGACCGGTGCAAATTCAAAGACAACAACCAAGAGTCACGAAAGCACTCACACCTCGGCCTAGAGAACATACGGTGATTCCAGAAATGCAAAATGAATCACTTGGAATGAAGGGGAACGGACTGATAAGCATGTCTAAGGGGGATAGCTGAGAAATACCATGACGATTCTCCTATGGAAAAGAGACAAAGGTCCCAGAAAATGGAAGGCGAACAGAAATCACACCTGGATAATCCACAATGAAAGATGATGTCCGTCTTTAGACAGACTCTGCTGGAACGTTTGAAAGGCAGAGAAATTCACAAGCCAAAAGACGGCAGCGAAGGTCAAGGCTGGGCTAAGTGGGAAGGGTGAGTTATGAGACTGCTCCAAGCGGGCCAGGAAACCGTGTGTCCGTGAAGCTTGCCGGGACAGCAGAGACACGATTATGACAAATCCTCTGACATCGCAGTGGACCCGAAAAACAACCTGGCCTCATCTACACAGTGCCAGAGTTGGGCTCAAGTAGCATATTCAAGTCCCATTGCCCTCAACTGCAGGTTGCCAACGGAACATGAAAGGGGCCGGCCGGGGGCGCAGCGGTGAGGTCCGCACCTTCTGGGTCGGTGGCCCGTGGTGGGCCGGGTGGACCCTCGGGTGGGCCTGCTCACCACTGCTTCAGGCATTCTGGGGCAGGCGTCCGAGGTAGTGTAGAGGCAGATGGGAAGGGACGTTAGACAGGGCCAGACTTCCACAGCAAATACAGGAGCATTGCCAGCAGATGTGAGCGCAGCGATGCACTTCTGCCAGAACAAAACCGATTCCAAGTTGCAAAGCATAGAGAAACTGAAGCTGAAAAGAAAAAGTGAGAAACTGCATGCCCGTGAGAAGGATGAGATCTCTATGAAGAAACTTAGCAAAACAGGTGAAAGCCATGGCAATGGAAAACTAACCAACGTTGGGGGAAAGAAATTCAAGAAGACACAAGGAGAAAGAAGGAGATTCCAGGATCTAGGAGTGGAAGCATCAACACACTGGAAACGTCCCTACCAGAGCAAGGAATCTCTGGATTCCATGCAATCCCAGTCAAAGTTGCAGCAATGTTTCCCACAGAGACAGAAGAGGGAATGCTAAAGCTTCTAGCCAGCAACAAGACACCCTGACTAGGCAAAGGAATCCTCAGGAAAACGAAAAAAGCAGGACGTGGCACACTTTCCGATTTCAACATATAGGACGAAGCACTAGGTACCGAGACGGCACAGTCTGGGCCCCAAAACAGGCACACAGACCCATGCAACAGAATCGAGAACCCGGAGCCCCACTCAAACGTACATGGACAGCCCATTTTCGACCATGGAGCCAAGAGGAGACAGCGGAGAAAGGAGAGTCTCTACCATAAACGGTGCTGGGAAGCCTGCACAGCCACATGGAACACAACGAGAGTACACCATGATGTTACACCTGGCACACACACCACCTGAAATGGATCAAAGCCTTGAATGGCAGACTTGAAACCGTGAACCTTGTAGCAGAAGACCTAGGCAGAGTGCTCTTTGCCATCTGTCTGAGCCGCCTGTTTGGAAGAAGCAAGTCCGACTGGGCCAGGGCAACCAAGTCAACAAGAAACCAACGGGACCACGTCAAATGCGGACGCTTCTGCCCAGTGAAGGAAACCATCGACTGAATGCAAAGATAGCACAACGACTGGGGGAGGATGTTTGCAAACCACACATCGGACAAGGGGTGAAAAGCCCAAGGATGCAATCAACTCGCACGTCCCCACAGGAAAAAAAAACAACAACAAGCCAATGAAAACCTGGGCAGAAGATGGAAACAGAGATTTCTGCCAAGAAGATCGAAAGAGGGCCAACGGGTGCATGAACACTTGTTCACCGTCATTAAGTCTCAGGCCAATGCAAATGCAAACTGCAAGGGCACAGCAGCTCACTGTGGTCAGAATGGCTATAAGGAAGCAGACAGGAAGCCACAAGTGTCAGAGAGGAGGTGGAGAGAAGGGAAGCCTCCTGCACCGTTGGTGGGAGTGCAGACCGGTGCAGCCACTACGCCAAGCGGTGTGGAACTGCCTCAGAACTTGAAGAATCCATGTCCCATATCATCCAGCTATTCCTCTGCGGCGTGTTGATCCAAAGAACTCGGAAACACTCCTGCATAAAGACATGTGCACCGCTGAGTTCACCACAGCGTCGCTCCCACGACCCAAGACTTGGAAGCCTCCCTGGAGCCCAGCAAGGGACGAGTGCAGAAGGAAGATGGGCTGTAGCCACGCAATGGCATACCAGTCAGCCGGAACCAAGGATGCAATCCAGCCATTTGTGACCACCAGAATGGCTGTGAGGGTTTTAGGGAAGTGAAACAAGCCCCAGGGAGCAAGGCAAGTACCGTAGGACCTCACTTAAGAGGAGAAGCAAAAACAAGCGGTCAGGAACAGGTGGCACGGGACATTTGATTGGGGGTTCCCAGAGACAAAGCGGGGAGGTGTGAGAGGGTGAAACAGATGATGAGGCACAAGTGTGTGGTCAGGGCCTGCTATTAGGCTTACGCAGGGGAAGATGATGTCAGCTACACGGAAGTCTACATCGATGAGGATGCAAATCGGAAGGATATAGGATGTTCTAGTGCAGGGTTGTGGCAATAAATTCACCTAAAAGGAAAAAAAATCCAAAATGGGGTCCAGAATGACGGCATAAAGCTTTGGGGCTGAAAGAGATTAGAGAAGGTGAACTTCCAAGGCTGGAAAATCACCTCAAAATGCGTACTGATGCTACAGAAAGGTAGACCATTCCAAATAGATGAAGAGGAATACTACCCACAGAACATGCTGCCTGCTAAACCCATGCACCCACGGAAAAGGTTACCGTCCAGGATGTTACTACTAATCACCTTCACGAATAATCCAAACAGGCCCACGTGTTCCCAAGCTCAGGCAAAAGGTTGGTCCAAAAGTCCAATTCAGGGCCGGCCCTGTGGCGGAGCGGGTAAGTGCCCACGTTCTGCTTGGCCGGCCCAGGCCTCACTGTTTCACATCACGGGTGCAGATCACATTAGCAGTGTTAGGAAATACAGATTTCATGGTACGGTGCGGACAGGGATCATAAACTAAGTAGCAATGGTGAGGTCACCTTATCAATACGCACCAGAAAAAGAACCGTGAGGCTTTTACAATCCATGAACGCCTCTGGTACACTTCCCCAGAGGAAGAAGGAAGGAAAACATGGGACCTGCCAAGGTGGAATCGGCAGAGTGCTGGGAGATGACACGATCATTGCGCATCAGAGGATGGCCCGGGCAACTTCAACCTGGGAGGGAGTCCAGGACTTTCTCTGGGGAACGTCCACCCACTTGGCCATCTACATAAAATGTAAGAGGTGAAACCCAGGATAATCTTACAGGACAGAAACCAGTGTCTAGAGAGAATGTAGCAGGCCTTCCAAAGTTCGAGGGGCAAGACAGAAACCGACAAGAAATCGAGAAAAAGGAAAACTATCCTACCAGGAAAGGGTGAGGAGTCAGCCTGGCCTGAGATGGCTCTGAAACTCTGTGTGCACGCAGGTTGTCAGGACAACTTCGAATTTTGAGGTTGTTTATGACATCACGAGGATCATGTCCGCCAAGATGGCCGCACGGTTACAGACTGAGGATTGGCCTAGGCTAGGCTATTAAAGGGAGGGATACCCAGAAACAGCTTTGAGAAACAGAAAGCGGACACAGAAACTGGAAGACATAAAACAGACGCTGATTCGAGGGGTAAGAAAGGAATCCTTGGCAAGAAGCGAGAATAGAGGGACAAGCCCCGAGAGGAGAACGTTGTCATCTATTCAAGTCTATGGGGAGGCCATGCTGATTCAAGCTTGCAACTTGATTGGAAGCAAGAGGCCGGACTTGGGCCTTATCAGACCTACGTGGTCCTTCTGCCTTAAGCATAAGCCAAAGTCAAGAATGAGGTCTTGAGGACGTTGAAGAGAAGACTCGATGCCTCCTTTCCTAGGCCCCTGGCATTCTTTGCAGATCAGTCTCACTTTCCATAGCTCTGGCGTCACGGGGGCCCACCGGGTACATGCTAATGTGTCCCAAGAGATGTCTTGGGAGCCTTGAAGGAATGGAGCCCTGTCACGCTTGGGCTATGTCTCTTTGTTTGGAAGTGCTCTACAAGGGTGCTGAAAAGCACCCTTTTCCACAGGGCTTCGTTCCTTCGTGAAGGCTGCCCTCCCAGGCTAGTGTGCTCAGTTTGCCTCCATCGAAATTCTCTCCCCCTACCTCTTGCCGTAGAAGGATTATGGATTATGTGTTTTGACACCACATGTAAGGAAGTGGGCTGAAAATGAGAACATTACAATTCTGTTTCAAGAAAAAGAAACAGGCCAGGGCTGAGGATGTAAGGCAAACAAATGGCACAGCCTATAGAAATAAAGTAAGCCCGTATCTAGACGGCACCTGGGGGAACGTTCCAGGATCAGGGGTGAAGTTCGAAACTTCCCAAATCCGGAAAGGAGACAGAAAAATATCTTTCCTGGAGAGAGGGATTCATCAGACTCGTCTAATTTGTCCTGGAAACATTGTGTCTGTAAAGGGGAAGGCCAGGACGACCTCGAGTTTGGAGTTTCTGACCTCAGGATGTCAAACCAACCCAGACGACCACGTGTTCCCAGTGCTTAGTTTGACCCAGGCTAGGACAGCAAAGACTCCTTCAAGTGACCGGTGCAAATTCAAAGACAACAACCAAGAGTCACGAAAGCACTCACACCTCGGCCTAGAGAACATACGGTGATTCCAGAAATGCAAAATGAATCACTTGGAATGAAGGGGAACGGACTGATAAGCATGTCTAAGGGGGATAGCTGAGAAATACCATGACGATTCTCCTATGGAAAAGAGACAAAGGTCCCAGAAAATGGAAGGCGAACAGAAATCACACCTGGATAATCCACAATGAAAGATGATGTCCGTCTTTAGACAGACTCTGCTGGAACGTTTGAAAGGCAGAGAAATTCACAAGCCAAAAGACGGCAGCGAAGGTCAAGGCTGGGCTAAGTGGGAAGGGTGAGTTATGAGACTGCTCCAAGCGGGCCAGGAAACCGTGTGTCCGTGAAGCTTGCCGGGACAGCAGAGACACGATTATGACAAATCCTCTGACATCGCAGTGGACCCGAAAAACAACCTGGCCTCATCTACACAGTGCCAGAGTTGGGCTCAAGTAGCATATTCAAGTCCCATTGCCCTCAACTGCAGGTTGCCAACGGAACATGAAAGGGGCCGGCCGGGGGCGCAGCGGTGAGGTCCGCACCTTCTGGGTCGGTGGCCCGTGGTGGGCCGGGTGGACCCTCGGGTGGGCCTGCTCACCACTGCTTCAGGCATTCTGGGGCAGGCGTCCGAGGTAGTGTAGAGGCAGATGGGAAGGGACGTTAGACAGGGCCAGACTTCCACAGCAAATACAGGAGCATTGCCAGCAGATGTGAGCGCAGCGATGCACTTCTGCCAGAACAAAACCGATTCCAAGTTGCAAAGCATAGAGAAACTGAACCTGAAAAGAAAAAGTGAGAAACTGCATGCCCGTGAGAAGGATGAGATCTCTATGAAGAAACTTAGCAAAACAGGTGAAAGCCATGGCAATGGAAAACTAACCAACGTTGGGGGAAAGAAATTCAAGAAGACACAAGGAGAAAGAAGGAGATTCCAGGATCTAGGAGTGGAAGCATCAACACACTGGAAACGTCCCTACCAGAGCAAGGAATCTCTGGATTCCATGCAATCCCAGTCAAAGTTGCAGCAATGTTTCCCACAGAGACAGAAGAGGGAATGCTAAAGCTTCTAGCCAGCAACAAGACACCCTGACTAGGCAAAGGAATCCTCAGGAAAACGAAAAAAGCAGGACGTGGCACACTTTCCGATTTCAACATATAGGACGAAGCACTAGGTACCGAGACGGCACAGTCTGGGCCCCAAAACAGGCACACAGACCCATGCAACAGAATCGAGAACCCGGAGCCCCACTCAAACGTACATGGACAGCCCATTTTCGACCAGGGAGCCAAGAGGAGACAGCGGAGAAAGGAGAGTCTCTACCATAAACGGTGCTGGGAAGCCTGCACAGCCACATGGAACACAACGAGAGTACACCATGATGTTACACCTGGCACACACACCACCTGAAATGGATCAAAGCCTTGAATGGCAGACTTGAAACCGTGAACCTTGTAGCAGAAGACCTAGGCAGAGTGCTCTTTGCCATCTGTCTGAGCCGCCTGTTTGGAAGAAGCAAGTCCGACTGGGCCAGGGCAACCAAGTCAACAAGAAACCAACGGGACCACGTCAAATGCGGACGCTTCTGCCCAGTGAAGGAAACCATCGACTGAATGCAAAGATAGCACAACGACTGGGGGAGGATGTTTGCAAACCACACATCGGACAAGGGGTGAAAAGCCCAAGGATGCAATCAACTCGCACGTCCCCACAGGAAAAAAAAACAACAACAAGCCAATGAAAACCTGGGCAGAAGATGGAAACAGAGATTTCTGCCAAGAAGATCGAAAGAGGGCCAACGGGTGCATGAACACTTGTTCACCGTCATTAAGTCTCAGGCCAATGCAAATGCAAACTGCAAGGGCACAGCAGCTCACTGTGGTCAGAATGGCTATAAGGAAGCAGACAGGAAGCCACAAGTGTCAGAGAGGAGGTGGAGAGAAGGGAAGCCTCCTGCACCGTTGGTGGGAGTGCAGACCGGTGCAGCCACTACGCCAAGCGGTGTGGAACTGCCTCAGAACTTGAAGAATCCATGTCCCATATCATCCAGCTATTCCTCTGCGGCGTGTTGATCCAAAGAACTCGGAAACACTCCTGCATAAAGACATGTGCACCGCTGAGTTCACCACAGCGTCGCTCCCACGACCCAAGACTTGGAAGCCTCCCTGGAGCCCAGCAAGGGACGAGTGCAGAAGGAAGATGGGCTGTAGCCACGCAATGGCATACCAGTCAGCCGGAACCAAGGATGCAATCCAGCCATTTGTGAGCACCAGAATGGCTGTGAGGGTTTTAGGGAAGTGAAACAAGCCCCAGGGAGCAAGGCAAGTACCGTAGGACCTCACTTAAGAGGAGAAGCAAAAACAAGCGGTCAGGAACAGGTGGCACGGGACATTTGATTGGGGGTTCCCAGAGACAAAGCGGGGAGGTGTGAGAGGGTGAAACAGATGATGAGGCACAAGTGTGTGGTCAGGGCCTGCTATTAGGCTTACGCAGGGGAAGATGATGTCAGCTACACGGAAGTCTACATCGATGAGGATGCAAATCGGAAAGATATAGGATGTTCTAGTGCAGGGTTGTGGCAATAAATTCACCTAAAAGGAAAAAAAATCCAAAATGGGGTCCAGAATGACGGCATAAAGCTTTGGGGCTGAAAGAGATTAGAGAAGGTGAACTTCCAAGGCTGGAAAATCACCTCAAAATGCGTACTGATGCTACAGAAAGGTAGACCATTCCAAATAGATGAAGAGGAATACTACCCACAGAACATGCTGCCTGCTAAACCCATGCACCCACGGAAAAGGTTACCGTCCAGGATGTTACTACTAATGACCTTCACGAATAATCCAAACAGGCCCACGTGTTCCCAAGCTCAGGCAAAAGGTTGGTCCAAAAGTCCAATTCAGGGCCGGCCCTGTGGCGGAGCGGGTAAGTGCCCACGTTCTGCTTGGCCGGCCCAGGCCTCACTGTTTCACATCACGGGTGCAGATCACATTAGCAGTGTTAGGAAATACAGATTTCATGGTACGGTGCGGACAGGGATCATAAACTAAGTAGCAATGGTGAGGTCACCTTATCAATACACACCAGAAAAAGAACCGTGAGGCTTTTACAATCCATGAACGCCTCTGGTACACTTCCCCAGAGGAAGAAGGAAGGAAAACATGGGACCTGCCAAGGTGGAATCGGCAGAGTGCTAGGAGATGACACGATCATTGCGCATCAGAGGATGGCCCGGGCAACTTCAACCTGGGAGGGAGTCCAGGACTTTCTCTGGGGAACGTCCACCCACTTGGCCATCTACATAAAATGTAAGAGGTGAAACCCAGGATAATCTTACAGGACAGAAACCAGTGTCTAGAGAGAATGTAGCAGGCCTTCCAAAGTTCGAGGGGCAAGACAGAAACCGACAAGAAATCGAGAAAAAGGAAAACTATCCTACCAGGAAAGGGTGAGGAGTCAGCCTGGCCTGAGATGGCTCTGAAACTCTGTGTGCACGCAGGTTGTCAGGACAACTTCGAATTTTGAGGTTGTTTATGACATCACGAGGATCATGTCCGCCAAGATGGCCGCACGGTTACAGACTGAGGATTGGCCTAGGCTAGGCTATTAAAGGGAGGGATACCCAGAAACAGCTTTGAGAAACAGAAAGCGGACACAGAAACTGGAAGACATAAAACAGACGCTGATTCGAGGGGTAAGAAAGGAATCCTTGGCAAGAAGCGAGAATAGAGGGACAAGCCCCGAGAGGAGAACGTTGTCATCTATTCAAGTCTATGGGGAGGCCATGCTGATTCAAGCTTGCAACTTGATTGGAAGCAAGAGGCCGGACTTGGGCCTTATCAGACCTACGTGGTCCTTCTGCCTTAAGCATAAGCCAAAGTCAAGAATGAGGTCTTGAGGACGTTGAAGAGAAGACTCGATGCCTCCTTTCCTAGGCCCCTGGCATTCTTTGCAGATCAGTCTCATTTTCCATAGCTCTGGCGTCACGGGGGCCCACCGGGTACATGCTAATGTGTCCCAAGAGATGTCTTGGAAGCCTTGAAGGAATGGAGCCCTGTCACGCTTGGGCTATGTCTCTTTGTTTGGAAGTGCTCTACAAGGGTGCTGAAAAGCACCCTTTTCCACAGGGCTTCGTTCCTTCGTGAAGGCTGCCCTCCCAGGCTAGTGTGCTCAGTTTGCCTCCATCGAAATTCTCTCCCCCTACCTCTTGCCGTAGAAGGATTATGGATTATGTGTTTTGACACCACATGTAAGGAAGTGGGCTGAAAATGAGAACATTACAATTCTGTTTCAAGAAAAAGAAACAGGCCAGGGCTGAGGATGTAAGGCAAACAAATGGCACAGCCTATAGAAATAAAGTAAGCCCGTATCTAGACGGCACCTGGGGGAACGTTCCAGGATCAGGGGTGAAGTTCGAAACTTCCCAAATCCGGAAAGGAGACAGAAAAATATCTTTCCTGGAGAGAGGGATTCATCAGACTCGTCTAATTTGTCCTGGAAACATTGTGTCTGTAAAGGGGGAAGGCCAGGACGACCTCGAGTTTGGAGTTTCTGACCTCAGGATGTCAAACCAACCCAGACGACCACGTGTTCCCAGTGCTTAGTTTGACCCAGGCTAGGACAGCAAAGACTCCTTCAAGTGACCGGTGCAAATTCAAAGACAACAACCAAGAGTCACGAAAGCACTCACACCTCGGCCTAGAGAACATACGGTGATTCCAGAAATGCAAAATGAATCACTTGGAATGAAGGGGAACGGACTGATAAGCATGTCTAAGGGGGATAGCTGAGAAATACCATGACGATTCTCCTATGGAAAAGAGACAAAGGTCCCAGAAAATGGAAGGCGAACAGAAATCACACCTGGATAATCCACAATGAAAGATGATGTCCGTCTTTAGACAGACTCTGCTGGAACGTTTGAAAGGCAGAGAAATTCACAAGCCAAAAGACGGCAGCGAAGGTCAAGGCTGGGCTAAGTGGGAAGGGTGAGTTATGAGACTGCTCCAAGCGGGCCAGGAAACCGTGTGTCCGTGAAGCTTGCCGGGACAGCAGAGACACGATTATGACAAATCCTCTGACATCGCAGTGGACCCGAAAAACAACCTGGCCTCATCTACACAGTGCCAGAGTTGGGCTCAAGTAGCATATTCAAGTCCCATTGCCCTCAACTGCAGGTTGCCAACGGAACATGAAAGGGGCCGGCCGGGGGCGCAGCGGTGAGGTCCGCACCTTCTGGGTCGGTGGCCCGTGGTGGGCCGGGTGGACCCTCGGGTGGGCCTGCTCACCACTGCTTCAGGCATTCTGGGGCAGGCGTCCGAGGTAGTGTAGAGGCAGATGGGAAGGGACGTTAGACAGGGCCAGACTTCCACAGCAAATACAGGAGCATTGCCAGCAGATGTGAGCGCAGCGATGCACTTCTGCCAGAACAAAACCGATTCCAAGTTGCAAAGCATAGAGAAACTGAAGCTGAAAAGAAAAAGTGAGAAACTGCATGCCCGTGAGAAGGATGAGATCTCTATGAAGAAACTTAGCAAAACAGGTGAAAGCCATGGCAATGGAAAACTAACCAACGTTGGGGGAAAGAAATTCAAGAAGACACAAGGAGAAAGAAGGAGATTCCAGGATCTAGGAGTGGAAGCATCAACACACTGGAAACGTCCCTACCAGAGCAAGGAATCTCTGGATTCCATGCAATCCCAGTCAAAGTTGCAGCAATGTTTCCCACAGAGACAGAAGAGGGAATGCTAAAGCTTCTAGCCAGCAACAAGACACCCTGACTAGGCAAAGGAATCCTCAGGAAAACGAAAAAAGCAGGACGTGGCACACTTTCCGATTTCAACATATAGGACGAAGCACTAGGTACCGAGACGGCACAGTCTGGGCCCCAAAACAGGCACACAGACCCATGCAACAGAATCGAGAACCCGGAGCCCCACTCAAACGTACATGGACAGCCCATTTTCGACCAGGGAGCCAAGAGGAGACAGCGGAGAAAGGAGAGTCTCTACCATAAACGGTGCTGGGAAGCCTGCACAGCCACATGGAACACAACGAGAGTACACCATGATGTTACACCTGGCACACACACCACCTGAAATGGATCAAAGCCTTGAATGGCAGACTTGAAACCGTGAACCTTGTAGCAGAAGACCTAGGCAGAGTGCTCTTTGCCATCTGTCTGAGCCGCCTGTTTGGAAGAAGCAAGTCCGACTGGGCCAGGGCAACCAAGTCAACAAGAAACCAACGGGACCACGTCAAATGCGGACGCTTCTGCCCAGTGAAGGAAACCATCGACTGAATGCAAAGATAGCACAACGACTGGGGGAGGATGTTTGCAAACCACACATCGGACAAGGGGTGAAAAGCCCAAGGATGCAATCAACTCGCACGTCCCCACAGGAAAAAAAAACAACAACAAGCCAATGAAAACCTGGGCAGAAGATGGAAACAGAGATTTCTGCCAAGAAGATCGAAAGAGGGCCAACGGGTGCATGAACACTTGTTCACCGTCATTAAGTCTCAGGCCAATGCAAATGCAAACTGCAAGGGCACAGCAGCTCACTGTGGTCAGAATGGCTATAAGGAAGCAGACAGGAAGCCACAAGTGTCAGAGAGGAGGTGGAGAGAAGGGAAGCCTCCTGCACCGTTGGTGGGAGTGCAGACCGGTGCAGCCACTACGCCAAGCGGTGTGGAACTGCCTCAGAACTTGAAGAATCCATGTCCCATATCATCCAGCTATTCCTCTGCGGCGTGTTGATCCAAAGAACTCGGAAACACTCCTGCATAAAGACATGTGCACCGCTGAGTTCACCACAGCGTCGCTCCCACGACCCAAGACTTGGAAGCCTCCCTGGAGCCCAGCAAGGGACGAGTGCAGAAGGAAGATGGGCTGTAGCCACGCAATGGCATACCAGTCAGCCGGAACCAAGGATGCAATCCAGCCATTTGTGAGCACCAGAATGGCTGTGAGGGTTTTAGGGAAGTGAAACAAGCCCCAGGGAGCAAGGCAAGTACCGTAGGACCTCACTTAAGAGGAGAAGCAAAAACAAGCGGTCAGGAACAGGTGGCACGGGACATTTGATTGGGGGTTCCCAGAGACAAAGCGGGGAGGTGTGAGAGGGTGAAACAGATGATGAGGCACAAGTGTGTGGTCAGGGCCTGCTATTAGGCTTACGCAGGGGAAGATGATGTCAGCTACACGGAAGTCTACATCGATGAGGATGCAAATCGGAAAGATATAGGATGTTCTAGTGCAGGGTTGTGGCAATAAATTCACCTAAAAGGAAAAAAAATCCAAAATGGGGTCCAGAATGACGGCATAAAGCTTTGGGGCTGAAAGAGATTAGAGAAGGTGAACTTCCAAGGCTGGAAAATCACCTCAAAATGCGTACTGATGCTACAGAAAGGTAGACCATTCCAAATAGATGAAGAGGAATACTACCCACAGAACATGCTGCCTGCTAAACCCATGCACCCACGGAAAAGGTTACCGTCCAGGATGTTACTACTAATCACCTTCACGAATAATCAAAACAGGCCCACGTGTTCCCAAGCTCAGGCAAAAGGTTGGTCCAAAAGTCCAATTCAGGGCCGGCCCTGTGGCGGAGCGGGTAAGTGCCCACGTTCTGCTTGGCCGGCCCAGGCCTCACTGTTTCACATCACGGGTGCAGATCACATTAGCAGTGTTAGGAAATACAGATTTCATGGTACGGTGTGGACAGGGATCATAAACTAAGTAGCAATGGTGAGGTCACCTTATCAATACGCACCAGAAAAAGAACCGTGAGGCTTTTACAATCCATGAACGCCTCTGGTACACTTCCCCAGAGGAAGAAGGAAGGAAAACATGGGACCTGCCAAGGTGGAATCGGCAGAGTGCTAGGAGATGACACGATCATTGCGCATCAGAGGATGGCCCGGGCAACTTCAACCTGGGAGGGAGTCCAGGACTTTCTCTGGGGAACGTCCACCCACTTGGCCATCTACATAAAATGTAAGAGGTGAAACCCAGGATAATCTTACAGGACAGAAACCAGTGTCTAGAGAGAATGTAGCAGGCCTTCCAAAGTTCGAGGGGCAAGACAGAAACCGACAAGAAATCGAGAAAAAGGAAAACTATCCTACCAGGAAAGGGTGAGGAGTCAGACTGGCCTGAGATGGCTCTGAAACTCTGTGTGCACGCAGGTTGTCAGGACAACTTCGAATTTTGAGGTTGTTTATGACATCACGAGGATCATGTCCGCCAAGATGGCCGCACGGTTACAGACTGAGGATTGGCCTAGGCTAGGCTATTAAAGGGAGGGATACCCAGAAACAGCTTTGAGAAACAGAAAGCGGACACAGAAACTGGAAGACATAAAACAGACGCTGATTCGAGGGGTAAGAAAGGAATCCTTGGCAAGAAGCGAGAATAGAGGGACAAGCCCCGAGAGGAGAACGTTGTCATCTATTCAAGTCTATGGGGAGGCCATGCTGATTCAAGCTTGCAACTTGATTGGAAGCAAGAGGCCGGACTTGGGCCTTATCAGACCTACGTGGTCCTTCTGCCTTAAGCATAAGCCAAAGTCAAGAATGAGGTCTTGAGGACGTTGAAGAGAAGACTCGATGCCTCCTTTCCTAGGCCCCTGGCATTCTTTGCAGATCAGTCTCATTTTCCATAGCTCTGGCGTCACGGGGGCCCACCGGGTACATGCTAATGTGTCCCAAGAGATGTCTTGGAAGCCTTGAAGGAATGGAGCCCTGTCACGCTTGGGCTATGTCTCTTTGTTTGGAAGTGCTCTACAAGGGTGCTGAAAAGCACCCTTTTCCACAGGGCTTCGTTCCTTCGTGAAGGCTGCCCTCCCAGGCTAGTGTGCTCAGTTTGCCTCCATCGAAATTCTCTCCCCCTACCTCTTGCCGTAGAAGGATTATGGATTATGTGTTTTGACACCACATGTAAGGAAGTGGGCTGAAAATGAGAACATTACAATTCTGTTTCAAGAAAAATAAACAGGCCAGGGCTGAGGATGTAAGGCAAACAAATGGCACAGCCTATAGAAATAAAGTAAGCCCGTATCTAGACGGCACCTGGGGGAACGTTCCAGGATCAGGGGTGAAGTTCGAAACTTCCCAAATCCGGAAAGGAGACAGAAAAATATCTTTCCTGGAGAGAGGGATTCATCAGACTCGTCTAATTTGTCCTGGAAACATTGTGTCTGTAAAGGGGGAAGGCCAGGACGACCTCGAGTTTGGAGTTTCTGACCTCAGGATGTCAAACCAACCCAGACGACCACGTGTTCCCAGTGCTTAGTTTGACCCAGGCTAGGACAGCAAAGACTCCTTCAAGTGACCGGTGCAAATTCAAAGACAACAACCAAGAGTCACGAAAGCACTCACACCTCGGCCTAGAGAACATACGGTGATTCCAGAAATGCAAAATGAATCACTTGGAATGAAGGGGAACGGACTGATAAGCATGTCTAAGGGGGATAGCTGAGAAATACCATGACGATTCTCCTATGGAAAAGAGACAAAGGTCCCAGAAAATGGAAGGCGAACAGAAATCACACCTGGATAATCCACAATGAAAGATGATGTCCGTCTTTAGACAGACTCTGCTGGAACGTTTGAAAGGCAGAGAAATTCACAAGCCAAAAGACGGCAGCGAAGGTCAAGGCTGGGCTAAGTGGGAAGGGTGAGTTATGAGACTGCTCCAAGCGGGCCAGGAAACCGTGTGTCCGTGAAGCTTGCCGGGACAGCAGAGACACGATTATGACAAATCCTCTGACATCGCAGTGGACCCGAAAAACAACCTGGCCTCATCTACACAGTGCCAGAGTTGGGCTCAAGTAGCATATTCAAGTCCCATTGCCCTCAACTGCAGGTTGCCAACGGAACATGAAAGGGGCCGGCCGGGGGCGCAGCGGTGAGGTCCGCACCTTCTGGGTCGGTGGCCCGTGGTGGGCCGGGTGGACCCTCGGGTGGGCCTGCTCACCACTGCTTCAGGCATTCTGGGGCAGGCGTCCGAGGTAGTGTAGAGGCAGATGGGAAGGGACGTTAGACAGGGCCAGACTTCCACAGCAAATACAGGAGCATTGCCAGCAGATGTGAGCGCAGCGATGCACTTCTGCCAGAACAAAACCGATTCCAAGTTGCAAAGCATAGAGAAACTGAAGCTGAAAAGAAAAAGTGAGAAACTGCATGCCCGTGAGAAGGATGAGATCTCTATGAAGAAACTTAGCAAAACAGGTGAAAGCCATGGCAATGGAAAACTAACCAACGTTGGGGGAAAGAAATTCAAGAAGACACAAGGAGAAAGAAGGAGATTCCAGGATCTAGGAGTGGAAGCATCAACACACTGGAAACGTCCCTACCAGAGCAAGGAATCTCTGGATTCCATGCAATCCCAGTCAAAGTTGCAGCAATGTTTCCCACAGAGACAGAAGAGGGAATGCTAAAGCTTCTAGCCAGCAACAAGACACCCTGACTAGGCAAAGGAATCCTCAGGAAAACGAAAAAAGCAGGACGTGGCACACTTTCCGATTTCAACATATAGGACGAAGCACTAGGTACCGAGACGGCACAGTCTGGGCCCCAAAACAGGCACACAGACCCATGCAACAGAATCGAGAACCCGGAGCCCCACTCAAACGTACATGGACAGCCCATTTTCGACCAGGGAGCCAAGAGGAGACAGCGGAGAAAGGAGAGTCTCTACCATAAACGGTGCTGGGAAGCCTGCACAGCCACATGGAACACAACGAGAGTACACCATGATGTTACACCTGGCACACACACCACCTGAAATGGATCAAAGCCTTGAATGGCAGACTTGAAACCGTGAACCTTGTAGCAGAAGACCTAGGCAGAGTGCTCTTTGCCATCTGTCTGAGCCGCCTGTTTGGAAGAAGCAAGTCCGACTGGGCCAGGGCAACCAAGTCAACAAGAAACCAACGGGACCACGTCAAATGCGGACGCTTCTGCCCAGTGAAGGAAACCATCGACTGAATGCAAAGATAGCACAACGACTGGGGGAGGATGTTTGCAAACCACACATCGGACAAGGGGTGAAAAGCCCAAGGATGCAATCAACTCGCACGTCCCCACAGGAAAAAAAAACAACAACAAGCCAATGAAAACCTGGGCAGAAGATGGAAACAGAGATTTCTGCCAAGAAGATCGAAAGAGGGCCAACGGGTGCATGAACACTTGTTCACCGTCATTAAGTCTCAGGCCAATGCAAATGCAAACTGCAAGGGCACAGCAGCTCACTGTGGTCAGAATGGCTATAAGGAAGCAGACAGGAAGCCACAAGTGTCAGAGAGGAGGTGGAGAGAAGGGAAGCCTCCTGCACCGTTGGTGGGAGTGCAGACCGGTGCAGCCACTACGCCAAGCGGTGTGGAACTGCCTCAGAACTTGAAGAATCCATGTCCCATATCATCCAGCTATTCCTCTGCGGCGTGTTGATCCAAAGAACTCGGAAACACTCCTGCATAAAGACATGTGCACCGCTGAGTTCACCACAGCGTCGCTCCCACGACCCAAGACTTGGAAGCCTCCCTGGAGCCCAGCAAGGGACGAGTGCAGAAGGAAGATGGGCTGTAGCCACGCAATGGCATACCAGTCAGCCGGAACCAAGGATGCAATCCAGCCATTTGTGAGCACCAGAATGGCTGTGAGGGTTTTAGGGAAGTGAAACAAGCCCCAGGGAGCAAGGCAAGTACCGTAGGACCTCACTTAAGAGGAGAAGCAAAAACAAGCGGTCAGGAACAGGTGGCACGGGACATTTGATTGGGGGTTCCCAGAGACAAAGCGGGGAGGTGTGAGAGGGTGAAACAGATGATGAGGCACAAGTGTGTGGTCAGGGCCTGCTATTAGGCTTACGCAGGGGAAGATGATGTCAGCTACACGGAAGTCTACATCGATGAGGATGCAAATCGGAAGGATATAGGATGTTCTAGTGCAGGGTTGTGGCAATAAATTCACCTAAAAGGAAAAAAAATCCAAAATGGGGTACAGAATGACGGCATAAAGCTTTGGGGCTGAAAGAGATTAGAGAAGGTGAACTTCCAAGGCTGGAAAATCACCTCAAAATGCGTACTGATGCTACAGAAAGGTAGACCATTCCAAATAGATGAAGAGGAATACTACCCACAGAACATGCTGCCTGCTAAACCCATGCACCCACGGAAAAGGTTACCGTCCAGGATGTTACTACTAATCACCTTCACGAATAATCCAAACAGGCCCACGTGTTCCCAAGCTCAGGCAAAAGGTTGGTCCAAAAGTCCAATTCAGGGCCGGCCCTGTGGCGGAGCGGGTAAGTGCCCACGTTCTGCTTGGCCGGCCCAGGCCTCACTGTTTCACATCACGGGTGCAGATCACATTAGCAGTGTTAGGAAATACAGATTTCATGGTACGGTGCGGACAGGGATCATAAACTAAGTAGCAATGGTGAGGTCACCTTATCAATACGCACCAGAAAAAGAACCGTGAGGCTTTTACAATCCATGAACGCCTCTGGTACACTTCCCCAGAGGAAGAAGGAAGGAAAACATGGGACCTGCCAAGGTGGAATCGGCAGAGTGCTGGGAGATGACACGATCATTGCGCATCAGAGGATGGCCCGGGCAACTTCAACCTGGGAGGGAGTCCAGGACTTTCTCTGGGGAACGTCCACCCACTTGGCCATCTACATAAAATGTAAGAGGTGAAACCCAGGATAATCTTACAGGACAGAAACCAGTGTCTAGAGAGAATGTAGCAGGCCTTCCAAAGTTCGAGGGGCAAGACAGAAACCGACAAGAAATCGAGAAAAAGGAAAACTATCCTACCAGGAAAGGGTGAGGAGTCAGCCTGGCCTGAGATGGCTCTGAAACTCTGTGTGCACGCAGGTTGTCAGGACAACTTCGAATTTTGAGGTTGTTTATGACATCACGAGGATCATGTCCGCCAAGATGGCCGCACGGTTACAGACTGAGGATTGGCCTAGGCTAGGCTATTAAAGGGAGGGATACCCAGAAACAGCTTTGAGAAACAGAAAGCGGACACAGAAACTGGAAGACATAAAACAGACGCTGATTCGAGGGGTAAGAAAGGAATCCTTGGCAAGAAGCGAGAATAGAGGGACAAGCCCCGAGAGGAGAACGTTGTCATCTATTCAAGTCTATGGGGAGGCCATGCTGATTCAAGCTTGCAACTTGATTGGAAGCAAGAGGCCGGACTTGGGCCTTATCAGACCTACGTGGTCCTTCTGCCTTAAGCATAAGCCAAAGTCAAGAATGAGGTCTTGAGGACGTTGAAGAGAAGACTCGATGCCTCCTTTCCTAGGCCCCTGGCATTCTTTGCAGATCAGTCTCACTTTCCATAGCTCTGGCGTCACGGGGGCCCACCGGGTACATGCTAATGTGTCCCAAGAGATGTCTTGGGAGCCTTGAAGGAATGGAGCCCTGTCACGCTTGGGCTATGTCTCTTTGTTTGGAAGTGCTCTACAAGGGTGCTGAAAAGCACCCTTTTCCACAGGGCTTCGTTCCTTCGTGAAGGCTGCCCTCCCAGGCTAGTGTGCTCAGTTTGCCTCCATCGAAATTCTCTCCCCCTACCTCTTGCCGTAGAAGGATTATGGATTATGTGTTTTGACACCACATGTAAGGAAGTGGGCTGAAAATGAGAACATTACAATTCTGTTTCAAGAAAAAGAAACAGGCCAGGGCTGAGGATGTAAGGCAAACAAATGGCACAGCCTATAGAAATAAAGTAAGCCCGTATCTAGACGGCACCTGGGGGAACGTTCCAGGATCAGGGGTGAAGTTCGAAACTTCCCAAATCCGGAAAGGAGACAGAAAAATATCTTTCCTGGAGAGAGGGATTCATCAGACTCGTCTAATTTGTCCTGGAAACATTGTGTCTGTAAAGGGGAAGGCCAGGACGACCTCGAGTTTGGAGTTTCTGACCTCAGGATGTCAAACCAACCCAGACGACCACGTGTTCCCAGTGCTTAGTTTGACCCAGGCTAGGACAGCAAAGACTCCTTCAAGTGACCGGTGCAAATTCAAAGACAACAACCAAGAGTCACGAAAGCACTCACACCTCGGCCTAGAGAACATACGGTGATTCCAGAAATGCAAAATGAATCACTTGGAATGAAGGGGAACGGACTGATAAGCATGTCTAAGGGGGATAGCTGAGAAATACCATGACGATTCTCCTATGGAAAAGAGACAAAGGTCCCAGAAAATGGAAGGCGAACAGAAATCACACCTGGATAATCCACAATGAAAGATGATGTCCGTCTTTAGACAGACTCTGCTGGAACGTTTGAAAGGCAGAGAAATTCACAAGCCAAAAGACGGCAGCGAAGGTCAAGGCTGGGCTAAGTGGGAAGGGTGAGTTATGAGACTGCTCCAAGCGGGCCAGGAAACCGTGTGTCCGTGAAGCTTGCCGGGACAGCAGAGACACGATTATGACAAATCCTCTGACATCGCAGTGGACCCGAAAAACAACCTGGCCTCATCTACACAGTGCCAGAGTTGGGCTCAAGTAGCATATTCAAGTCCCATTGCCCTCAACTGCAGGTTGCCAACGGAACATGAAAGGGGCCGGCCGGGGGCGCAGCGGTGAGGTCCGCACCTTCTGGGTCGGTGGCCCGTGGTGGGCCGGGTGGACCCTCGGGTGGGCCTGCTCACCACTGCTTCAGGCATTCTGGGGCAGGCGTCCGAGGTAGTGTAGAGGCAGATGGGAAGGGACGTTAGACAGGGCCAGACTTCCACAGCAAATACAGGAGCATTGCCAGCAGATGTGAGCGCAGCGATGCACTTCTGCCAGAACAAAACCGATTCCAAGTTGCAAAGCATAGAGAAACTGAAGCTGAAAAGAAAAAGTGAGAAACTGCATGCCCGTGAGAAGGATGAGATCTCTATGAAGAAACTTAGCAAAACAGGTGAAAGCCATGGCAATGGAAAACTAACCAACGTTGGGGGAAAGAAATTCAAGAAGACACAAGGAGAAAGAAGGAGATTCCAGGATCTAGGAGTGGAAGCATCAACACACTGGAAACGTCCCTACCAGAGCAAGGAATCTCTGGATTCCATGCAATCCCAGTCAAAGTTGCAGCAATGTTTCCCACAGAGACAGAAGAGGGAATGCTAAAGCTTCTAGCCAGCAACAAGACACCCTGACTAGGCAAAGGAATCCTCAGGAAAACGAAAAAAGCAGGACGTGGCACACTTTCCGAATTCAACATATAGGACGAAGCACTAGGTACCGAGACGTCACAGTCTGGGCCCCAAAACAGGCACACAGACCCATGCAACAGAATCGAGAACCCGGAGCCCCACTCAAACGTACATGGACAGCCCATTTTCGACCAGGGAGCCAAGAGGAGACAGCGGAGAAAGGAGAGTCTCTACCATAAACGGTGCTGGGAAGCCTGCACAGCCACATGGAACACAACGAGAGTACACCATGATGTTACACCTGGCACACACACCACCTGAAATGGATCAAAGCCTTGAATGGCAGACTTGAAACCGTGAACCTTGTAGCAGAAGACCTAGGCAGAGTGCTCTTTGCCATCTGTCTGAGCCGCCTGTTTGGAAGAAGCAAGTCCGACTGGGCCAGGGCAACCAAGTCAACAAGAAACCAACGGGACCACGTCAAATGCGGACGCTTCTGCCCAGTGAAGGAAACCATCGACTGAATGCAAAGATAGCACAACGACTGGGGGAGGATGTTTGCAAACCACACATCGGACAAGGGGTGAAAAGCCCAAGGATGCAATCAACTCGCACGTCCCCACAGGAAAAAAAAACAACAACAAGCCAATGAAAACCTGGGCAGAAGATGGAAACAGAGATTTCTGCCAAGAAGATCGAAAGAGGGCCAACGGGTGCATGAACACTTGTTCACCGTCATTAAGTCTCAGGCCAATGCAAATGCAAACTGCAAGGGCACAGCAGCTCACTGTGGTCAGAATGGCTATAAGGAAGCAGACAGGAAGCCACAAGTGTCAGAGAGGAGGTGGAGAGAAGGGAAGCCTCCTGCACCGTTGGTGGGAGTGCAGACCGGTGCAGCCACTACGCCAAGCGGTGTGGAACTGCCTCAGAACTTGAAGAATCCATGTCCCATATCATCCAGCTATTCCTCTGCGGCGTGTTGATCCAAAGAACTCGGAAACACTCCTGCATAAAGACATGTGCACCGCTGAGTTCACCACAGCGTCGCTCCCACGACCCAAGACTTGGAAGCCTCCCTGGAGCCCAGCAAGGGACGAGTGCAGAAGGAAGATGGGCTGTAGCCACGCAATGGCATACCAGTCAGCCGGAACCAAGGATGCAATCCAGCCATTTGTGAGCACCAGAATGGCTGTGAGGGTTTTAGGGAAGTGAAACAAGCCCCAGGGAGCAAGGCAAGTACCGTAGGACCTCACTTAAGAGGAGAAGCAAAAACAAGCGGTCAGGAACAGGTGGCACGGGACATTTGATTGGGGGTTCCCAGAGACAAAGCGGGGAGGTGTGAGAGGGTGAAACAGATGATGAGGCACAAGTGTGTGGTCAGGGCCTGCTATTAGGCTTACGCAGGGGAAGATGATGTCAGCTACACGGAAGTCTACATCGATGAGGATGCAAATCGGAAAGATATAGGATGTTCTAGTGCAGGGTTGTGGCAATAAATTCACCTAAAAGGAAAAAAAATCCAAAATGGGGTCCAGAATGACGGCATAAAGCTTTGGGGCTGAAAGAGATTAGAGAAGGTGAACTTCCAAGGCTGGAAAATCACCTCAAAATGCGTACTGATGCTACAGAAAGGTAGACCATTCCAAATAGATGAAGAGGAATACTACCCACAGAACATGCTGCCTGCTAAACCCATGCACCCACGGAAAAGGTTACCGTCCAGGATGTTACTACTAATCACCTTCACGAATAATCCAAACAGGCCCACGTGTTCCCAAGCTCAGGCAAAAGGTTGGTCCAAAAGTCCAATTCAGGGCCGGCCCTGTGGCGGAGCGGGTAAGTGCCCACGTTCTGCTTGGCCGGCCCAGGCCTCACTGTTTCACATCACGGGTGCAGATCACATTAGCAGTGTTAGGAAATACAGATTTCATGGTACGGTGCGGACAGGGATCATAAACTAAGTAGCAATGGTGAGGTCACCTTATCAATACACACCAGAAAAAGAACCGTGAGGCTTTTACAATCCATGAACGCCTCTGGTACACTTCCCCAGAGGAAGAAGGAAGGAAAACATGGGACCTGCCAAGGTGGAATCGGCAGAGTGCTAGGAGATGACACGATCATTGCGCATCAGAGGATGGCCCGGGCAACTTCAACCTGGGAGGGAGTCCAGGACTTTCTCTGGGGAACGTCCACCCACTTGGCCATCTACATAAAATGTAAGAGGTGAAACCCAGGATAATCTTACAGGACAGAAACCAGTGTCTAGAGAGAATGTAGCAGGCCTTCCAAAGTTCGAGGGGCAAGACAGAAACCGACAAGAAATCGAGAAAAAGGAAAACTATCCTACCAGGAAAGGGTGAGGAGTCAGACTGGCCTGAGATGGCTCTGAAACTCTGTGTGCACGCAGGTTGTCAGGACAACTTCGAATTTTGAGGTTGTTTATGACATCACGAGGATCATGTCCGCCAAGATGGCCGCACGGTTACAGACTGAGGATTGGCCTAGGCTAGGCTATTAAAGGGAGGGATACCCAGAAACAGCTTTGAGAAACAGAAAGCGGACACAGAAACTGGAAGACATAAAACAGACGCTGATTCGAGGGGTAAGAAAGGAATCCTTGGCAAGAAGCGAGAATAGAGGGACAAGCCCCGAGAGGAGAACGTTGTCATCTATTCAAGTCTATGGGGAGGCCATGCTGATTCAAGCTTGCAACTTGATTGGAAGCAAGAGGCCGGACTTGGGCCTTATCAGACCTACGTGGTCCTTCTGCCTTAAGCATAAGCCAAAGTCAAGAATGAGGTCTTGAGGACGTTGAAGAGAAGACTCGATGCCTCCTTTCCTAGGCCCCTGGCATTCTTTGCAGATCAGTCTCACTTTCCATAGCTCTGGCGTCACGGGGGCCCACCGGGTACATGCTAATGTGTCCCAAGAGATGTCTTGGGAGCCTTGAAGGAATGGAGCCCTGTCACGCTTGGGCTATGTCTCTTTGTTTGGAAGTGCTCTACAAGGGTGCTGAAAAGCACCCTTTTCCACAGGGCTTCGTTCCTTCGTGAAGGCTGCCCTCCCAGGCTAGTGTGCTCAGTTTGCCTCCATCGAAATTCTCTCCCCCTACCTCTTGCCGTAGAAGGATTATGGATTATGTGTTTTGACACCACATGTAAGGAAGTGGGCTGAAAATGAGAACATTACAATTCTGTTTCAAGAAAAAGAAACAGGCCAGGGCTGAGGATGTAAGGCAAACAAATGGCACAGCCTATAGAAATAAAGTAAGCCCGTATCTAGACGGCACCTGGGGGAACGTTCCAGGATCAGGGGTGAAGTTCGAAACTTCCCAAATCCGGAAAGGAGACAGAAAAATATCTTTCCTGGAGAGAGGGATTCATCAGACTCGTCTAATTTGTCCTGGAAACATTGTGTCTGTAAAGGGGAAGGCCAGGACGACCTCGAGTTTGGAGTTTCTGACCTCAGGATGTCAAACCAACCCAGACGACCACGTGTTCCCAGTGCTTAGTTTGACCCAGGCTAGGACAGCAAAGACTCCTTCAAGTGACCGGTGCAAATTCAAAGACAACAACCAAGAGTCACGAAAGCACTCACACCTCGGCCTAGAGAACATACGGTGATTCCAGAAATGCAAAATGAATCACTTGGAATGAAGGGGAACGGACTGATAAGCATGTCTAAGGGGGATAGCTGAGAAATACCATGACGATTCTCCTATGGAAAAGAGACAAAGGTCCCAGAAAATGGAAGGCGAACAGAAATCACACCTGGATAATCCACAATGAAAGATGATGTCCGTCTTTAGACAGACTCTGCTGGAACGTTTGAAAGGCAGAGAAATTCACAAGCCAAAAGACGGCAGCGAAGGTCAAGGCTGGGCTAAGTGGGAAGGGTGAGTTATGAGACTGCTCCAAGCGGGCCAGGAAACCGTGTGTCCGTGAAGCTTGCCGGGACAGCAGAGACACGATTATGACAAATCCTCTGACATCGCAGTGGACCCGAAAAACAACCTGGCCTCATCTACACAGTGCCAGAGTTGGGCTCAAGTAGCATATTCAAGTCCCATTGCCCTCAACTGCAGGTTGCCAACGGAACATGAAAGGGGCCGGCCGGGGGCGCAGCGGTGAGGTCCGCACCTTCTGGGTCGGTGGCCCGTGGTGGGCCGGGTGGACCCTCGGGTGGGCCTGCTCACCACTGCTTCAGGCATTCTGGGGCAGGCGTCCGAGGTAGTGTAGAGGCAGATGGGAAGGGACGTTAGACAGGGCCAGACTTCCACAGCAAATACAGGAGCATTGCCAGCAGATGTGAGCGCAGCGATGCACTTCTGCCAGAACAAAACCGATTCCAAGTTGCAAAGCATAGAGAAACTGAAGCTGAAAAGAAAAAGTGAGAAACTGCATGCCAGTGAGAAGGATGAGATCTCTATGAAGAAACTTAGCAAAACAGGTGAAAGCCATGGCAATGGAAAACTAACCAACGTTGGGGGAAAGAAATTCAAGAAGACACAAGGAGAAAGAAGGAGATTCCAGGATCTAGGAGTGGAAGCATCAACACACTGGAAACGTCCCTACCAGAGCAAGGAATCTCTGGATTCCATGCAATCCCAGTCAAAGTTGCAGCAATGTTTCCCACAGAGACAGAAGAGGGAATGCTAAAGCTTCTAGCCAGCAACAAGACACCCTGACTAGGCAAAGGAATCCTCAGGAAAACGAAAAAAGCAGGACGTGGCACACTTTCCGAATTCAACATATAGGACGAAGCACTAGGTACCGAGACGGCACAGTCTGGGCCCCAAAACAGGCACACAGACCCATGCAACAGAATCGAGAACCCGGAGCCCCACTCAAACGTACATGGACAGCCCATTTTCGACCAGGGAGCCAAGAGGAGACAGCGGAGAAAGGAGAGTCTCTACCATAAACGGTGCTGGGAAGCCTGCACAGCCACATGGAACACAACGAGAGTACACCATGATGTTACACCTGGCACACACACCACCTGAAATGGATCAAAGCCTTGAATGGCAGACTTGAAACCGTGAACCTTGTAGCAGAAGACCTAGGCAGAGTGCTCTTTGCCATCTGTCTGAGCCGCCTGTTTGGAAGAAGCAAGTCCGACTGGGCCAGGGCAACCAAGTCAACAAGAAACCAACGGGACCACGTCAAATGCGGACGCTTCTGCCCAGTGAAGGAAACCATCGACTGAATGCAAAGATAGCACAACGACTGGGGGAGGATGTTTGCAAACCACACATCGGACAAGGGGTGAAAAGCCCAAGGATGCAATCAACTCGCACGTCTCCACAGGAAAAAAAAACAACAACAAGCCAATGAAAACCTGGGCAGAAGATGGAAACAGAGATTTCTGCCAAGAAGATCGAAAGAGGGCCAACGGGTGCATGAACACTTGTTCACCGTCATTAAGTCTCAGGCCAATGCAAATGCAAACTGCAAGGGCACAGCAGCTCACTGTGGTCAGAATGGCTATAAGGAAGCAGACAGGAAGCCACAAGTGTCAGAGAGGAGGTGGAGAGAAGGGAAGCCTCCTGCACCGTTGGTGGGAGTGCAGACCGGTGCAGCCACTACGCCAAGCGGTGTGGAACTGCCTCAGAACTTGAAGAATCCATGTCCCATATCATCCAGCTATTCCTCTGCGGCGTGTTGATCCAAAGAACTCGGAAACACTCCTGCATAAAGACATGTGCACCGCTGAGTTCACCACAGCGTCGCTCCCACGACCCAAGACTTGGAAGCCTCCCTGGAGCCCAGCAAGGGACGAGTGCAGAAGGAAGATGGGCTGTAGCCACGCAATGGCATACCAGTCAGCCGGAACCAAGGATGCAATCCAGCCATTTGTGAGCACCAGAATGGCTGTGAGGGTTTTAGGGAAGTGAAACAAGCCCCAGGGAGCAAGGCAAGTACCGTAGGACCTCACTTAAGAAGAGAAGCAAAAACAAGCGGTCAGGAACAGGTGGCACGGGACATTTGATTGGGGGTTCCCAGAGACAAAGCGGGGAGGTGTGAGAGGGTGAAACAGATGATGAGGCACAAGTGTGTGGTCAGGGCCTGCTATTAGGCTTACGCAGGGGAAGATGATGTCAGCTACACGGAAGTCTACATCGATGAGGATGCAAATCGGAAAGATATAGGATGTTCTAGTGCAGGGTTGTGGCAATAAATTCACCTAAAAGGAAAAAAAATCCAAAATGGGGTCCAGAATGACGGCATAAAGCTTTGGGGCTGAAAGAGATTAGAGAAGGTGAACTTCCAAGGCTGGAAAATCACCTCAAAATGCGTACTGATGCTACAGAAAGGTAGACCATTCCAAATAGATGAAGAGGAATACTACCCACAGAACATGCTGCCTGCTAAACCCATGCACCCACGGAAAAGGTTACCGTCCAGGATGTTACTACTAATCACCTTCACGAATAATCCAAAAAGGCCCACGTGTTCCCAAGCTCAGGCAAAAGGTTGGTCCAAAAGTCCAATTCAGGGCCGGCCCTGTGGCGGAGCGGGTAAGTGCCCACGTTCTGCTTGGCCGGCCCAGGCCTCACTGTTTCACATCACGGGTGCAGATCACATTAGCAGTGTTAGGAAATACAGATTTCATGGTACGGTGCGGACAGGGATCATAAACTAAGTAGCAATGGTGAGGTCACCTTATCAATACGCACCAGAAAAAGAACCGTGAGGCTTTTACAATCCATGAACGCCTCTGGTACACTTCCCCAGAGGAAGAAGGAAGGAAAACATGGGACCTGCCAAGGTGGAATCGGCAGAGTGCTAGGAGATGACACGATCATTGCGCATCAGAGGATGGCCCGGGCAACTTCAACCTGGGAGGGAGTCCAGGACTTTCTCTGGGGAACGTCCACCCACTTGGCCATCTACATAAAATGTAAGAGGTGAAACCCAGGATAATCTTACAGGACAGAAACCAGTGTCTAGAGAGAATGTAGCAGGCCTTCCAAAGTTCGAGGGGCAAGACAGAAACCGACAAGAAATCGAGAAAAAGGAAAACTATCCTACCAGGAAAGGGTGAGGAGTCAGACTGGCCTGAGATGGCTCTGAAACTCTGTGTGCACGCAGGTTGTCAGGACAACTTCGAATTTTGAGGTTGTTTATGACATCACGAGGATCATGTCCGCCAAGA
Source organism: Equus asinus (assembly GCF_041296235.1). Lineage (NCBI taxonomy): Eukaryota > Metazoa > Chordata > Mammalia > Perissodactyla > Equidae > Equus > Equus asinus. Next base: position 7,673,204 of record NC_091790.1, on the reverse strand, counting down.
TGGCCGCACGGTTACAGACTGAGGATTGGCCTAGGCTAGGCTATTAAAGGGAGGGATACCCAGAAACAGCTTTGAGAAACAGAAAGCGGACACAGAAACTGGAAGACATAAAACAGACGCTGATTCGAGGGGTAAGAAAGGAATCCTTGGCAAGAAGCGAGAATAGAGGGACAAGCCCCGAGAGGAGAACGTTGTCATCTATTCAAGTCTATGGGGAGGCCATGCTGATTCAAGCTTGCAACTTGATTGGAAGCAAGAGGCCGGACTTGGGCCTTATCAGACCTACGTGGTCCTTCTGCCTTAAGCATAAGCCAAAGTCAAGAATGAGGTCTTGAGGACGTTGAAGAGAAGACTCGATGCCTCCTTTCCTAGGCCCCTGGCATTCTTTGCAGATCAGTCTCACTTTCCATAGCTCTGGCGTCACGGGGGCCCACCGGGTACATGCTAATGTCTCCCAAGAGATGTCTTGGGAGCCTTGAATGAATGGAGCCCTGTCACGCTTGGGCTATGTCTCTTTGTTTGGAAGTGCTCTACAAGGGTGCTGAAAAGCACCCTTTTCCACAGGGCTTCGTTCCTTCGTGAAGGCTGCCCTCCCAGGCTAGTGTGCTCAGTTTGCCTCCATCGAAATTCTCTCCCCCTACCTCTTGCCGTAGAAGGATTATGGATTATGTGTTTTGACACCACATGTAAGGAAGTGGGCTGAAAATGAGAACATTACAATTCTGTTTCAAGAAAAAGAAACAGGCCAGGGCTGAGGATGTAAGGCAAACAAATGGCACAGCCTATAGAAATAAAGTAAGCCCGTATCTAGACGGCACCTGGGGGAACGTTCCAGGATCAGGGGTGAAGTTCGAAACTTCCCAAATCCGGAAAGGAGACAGAAAAATATCTTTCCTGGAGAGAGGGATTCATCAGACTCGTCTAATTTGTCCTGGAAACATTGTGTCTGTAAAGGGGGAAGGCCAGGACGACCTCGAGTTTGGAGTTTCTGACCTCAGGATGTCAAACCAACCCAGACGACCACGTGTTCCCAGTGCTTAGTTTGACCCAGGCTAGGACAGCAAAGACTCCTTCAAGTGACCGGTGCAAATTCAAAGACAACAACCAAGAGTCACGAAAGCACTCACACCTCGGCCTAGAGAACATACGGTGATTCCAGAAATGCAAAATGAATCACTTGGAATGAAGGGGAACGGACTGATAAGCATGTCTAAGGGGGATAGCTGAGAAATACCATGACGATTCTCCTATGGAAAAGAGACAAAGGTCCCAGAAAATGGAAGGCGAACAGAAATCACACCTGGATAATCCACAATGAAAGATGATGTCCGTCTTTAGACAGACTCTGCTGGAACGTTTGAAAGGCAGAGAAATTCACAAGCCAAAAGACGGCAGCGAAGGTCAAGGCTGGGCTAAGTGGGAAGGGTGAGTTATGAGACTGCTCCAAGCGGGCCAGGAAACCGTGTGTCCGTGAAGCTTGCCGGGACAGCAGAGACACGATTATGACAAATCCTCTGACATCGCAGTGGACCCGAAAAACAACCTGGCCTCATCTACACAGTGCCAGAGTTGGGCTCAAGTAGCATATTCAAGTCCCATTGCCCTCAACTGCAGGTTGCCAACGGAACATGAAAGGGGCCGGCCGGGGGCGCAGCGGTGAGGTCCGCACCTTCTGGGTCGGTGGCCCGTGGTGGGCCGGGTGGACCCTCGGGTGGGCCTGCTCACCACTGCTTCAGGCATTCTGGGGCAGGCGTCCGAGGTAGTGTAGAGGCAGATGGGAAGGGACGTTAGACAGGGCCAGACTTCCACAGCAAATACAGGAGCATTGCCAGCAGATGTGAGCGCAGCGATGCACTTCTGCCAGAACAAAACCGATTCCAAGTTGCAAAGCATAGAGAAACTGAAGCTGAAAAGAAAAAGTGAGAAACTGCATGCCCGTGAGAAGGATGAGATCTCTATGAAGAAACTTAGCAAAACAGGTGAAAGCCATGGCAATGGAAAACTAACCAACGTTGGGGGAAAGAAATTCAAGAAGACACAAGGAGAAAGAAGGAGATTCCAGGATCTAGGAGTGGAAGCATCAACACACTGGAAACGTCCCTACCAGAGCAAGGAATCTCTGGATTCCATGCAATCCTAGTCAAAGTTGCAGCAATGTTTCCCACAGAGACAGAAGAGGGAATGCTAAAGCTTCTAGCCAGCAACAAGACACCCTGACTAGGCAAAGGAATCCTCAGGAAAACGAAAAAAGCAGGACGTGGCACACTTTCCGAATTCAACATATAGGACGAAGCACTAGGTACCGAGACGTCACAGTCTGGGCCCCAAAACAGGCACACAGACCCATGCAACAGAATCGAGAACCCGGAGCCCCACTCAAACGTACATGGACAGCCCATTTTCGACCAGGGAGCCAAGAGGAGACAGCGGAGAAAGGAGAGTCTCTACCATAAACGGTGCTGGGAAGCCTGCACAGCCACATGGAACACAACGAGAGTACACCATGATGTTACACCTGGCACACACACCACCTGAAATGGATCAAAGCCTTGAATGGCAGACTTGAAACCGTGAACCTTGTAGCAGAAGACCTAGGCAGAGTGCTCTTTGCCATCTGTCTGAGCCGCCTGTTTGGAAGAAGCAAGTCCGACTGGGCCAGGGCAACCAAGTCAACAAGAAACCAACGGGACCACGTCAAATGCGGACGCTTCTGCCCAGTGAAGGAAACCATCGACTGAATGCAAAGATAGCACAACGACTGGGGGAGGATGTTTGCAAACCACACATCGGACAAGGGGTGAAAAGCCCAAGGATGCAATCAACTCGCACGTCCCCACAGGAAAAAAAAACAACAACAAGCCAATGAAAACCTGGGCAGAAGATGGAAACAGAGATTTCTGCCAAGAAGATCGAAAGAGGGCCAACGGGTGCATGAACACTTGTTCACCGTCATTAAGTCTCAGGCCAATGCAAATGCAAACTGCAAGGGCACAGCAGCTCACTGTGGTCAGAATGGCTATAAGGAAGCAGACAGGAAGCCACAAGTGTCAGAGAGGAGGTGGAGAGAAGGGAAGCCTCCTGCACCGTTGGTGGGAGTGCAGACCGGTGCAGCCACTACGCCAAGCGGTGTGGAACTGCCTCAGAACTTGAAGAATCCATGTCCCATATCATCCAGCTATTCCTCTGCGGCGTGTTGATCCAAAGAACTCGGAAACACTCCTGCATAAAGACATGTGCACCGCTGAGTTCACCACAGCGTCGCTCCCACGACCCAAGACTTGGAAGCCTCCCTGGAGCCCAGCAAGGGACGAGTGCAGAAGGAAGATGGGCTGTAGCCACGCAATGGCATACCAGTCAGCCGGAACCAAGGATGCAATCCAGCCATTTGTGAGCACCAGAATGGCTGTGAGGGTTTTAGGGAAGTGAAACAAGCCCCAGGGAGCAAGGCAAGTACCGTAGGACCTCACTTAAGAGGAGAAGCAAAAACAAGCGGTCAGGAACAGGTGGCACGGGACATTTGATTGGGGGTTCCCAGAGACAAAGCGGGGAGGTGTGAGAGGGTGAAACAGATGATGAGGCACAAGTGTGTGGTCAGGGCCTGCTATTAGGCTTACGCAGGGGAAGATGATGTCAGCTACACGGAAGTCTACATCGATGAGGATGCAAATCGGAAAGATATAGGATGTTCTAGTGCAGGGTTGTGGCAATAAATTCACCTAAAAGGAAAAAAAATCCAAAATGGGGTCCAGAATGACGGCATAAAGCTTTGGGGCTGAAAGAGATTAGAGAAGGTGAACTTCCAAGGCTGGAAAATCACCTCAAAATGCGTACTGATGCTACAGAAAGGTAGACCATTCCAAATAGATGAAGAGGAATACTACCCACAGAACATGCTGCCTGCTAAACCCATGCACCCACGGAAAAGGTTACCGTCCAGGATGTTACTACTAATCACCTTCACGAATAATCCAAAAAGGCCCACGTGTTCCCAAGCTCAGGCAAAAGGTTGGTCCAAAAGTCCAATTCAGGGCCGGCCCTGTGGCGGAGCGGGTAAGTGCCCACGTTCTGCTTGGCCGGCCCAGGCCTCACTGTTTCACATCACGGGTGCAGATCACATTAGCAGTGTTAGGAAATACAGATTTCATGGTACGGTGCGGACAGGGATCATAAACTAAGTAGCAATGGTGAGGTCACCTTATCAATACGCACCAGAAAAAGAACCGTGAGGCTTTTACAATCCATGAACGCCTCTGGTACACTTCCCCAGAGGAAGAAGGAAGGAAAACATGGGACCTGCCAAGGTGGAATCGGCAGAGTGCTAGGAGATGACACGATCATTGCGCATCAGAGGATGGCCCGGGCAACTTCAACCTGGGAGGGAGTCCAGGACTTTCTCTGGGGAACGTCCACCCACTTGGCCATCTACATAAAATGTAAGAGGTGAAACCCAGGATAATCTTACAGGACAGAAACCAGTGTCTAGAGAGAATGTAGCAGGCCTTCCAAAGTTCGAGGGGCAAGACAGAAACCGACAAGAAATCGAGAAAAAGGAAAACTATCCTACCAGGAAAGGGTGAGGAGTCAGACTGGCCTGAGATGGCTCTGAAACTCTGTGTGCACGCAGGTTGTCAGGACAACTTCGAATTTTGAGGTTGTTTATGACATCACGAGGATCATGTCCGCCAAGATGGCCGCACGGTTACAGACTGAGGATTGGCCTAGGCTAGGCTATTAAAGGGAGGGATACCCAGAAACAGCTTTGAGAAACAGAAAGCGGACACAGAAACTGGAAGACATAAAACAGACGCTGATTCGAGGGGTAAGAAAGGAATCCTTGGCAAGAAGCGAGAATACAGGGACAAGCCCCGAGAGGAGAACGTTGTCATCTATTCAAGTCTATGGGGAGGCCATGCTGATTCAAGCTTGCGACTTGATTGGAAGCAAGAGGCCGGACTTGGGCCTTATCAGACCTACGTGGTCCTTCTGCCTTAAGCATAAGCCAAAGTCAAGAATGAGGTCTTGAGGACGTTGAAGAGAAGACTCGATGCCTCCTTTCCTAGGCCCCTGGCATTCTTTGCAGATCAGTCTCACTTTCCATAGCTCTGGCGTCACGGGGGCCCACCGGGTACATGCTAATGTCTCCCAAGAGATGTCTTGGGAGCCTTGAAGGAATGGAGCCCTGTCACGCTTGGGCTATGTCTCTTTGTTTGGAAGTGCTCTACAAGGGTGCTGAAAAGCACCCTTTTCCACAGGGCTTCGTTCCTTCGTGAAGGCTGCCCTCCCAGGCTAGTGTGCTCAGTTTGCCTCCATCGAAATTCTCTCCCCCTACCTCTTGCCGTAGAAGGATTATGGATTATGTGTTTTGACACCACATGTAAGGAAGTGGGCTGAAAATGAGAACATTACAATTCTGTTTCAAGAAAAAGAAACAGGCCAGGGCTGAGGATGTAAGGCAAACAAATGGCACAGCCTATAGAAATAAAGTAAGCCCGTATCTAGACGGCACCTGGGGGAACGTTCCAGGATCAGGGGTGAAGTTCGAAACTTCCCAAATCCGGAAAGGAGACAGAAAAATATCTTTCCTGGAGAGAGGGATTCATCAGACTCGTCTAATTTGTCCTGGAAACATTGTGTCTGTAAAGGGGAAGGCCAGGACGACCTCGAGTTTGGAGTTTCTGACCTCAGGATGTCAAACCAACCCAGACGACCACGTGTTCCCAGTGCTTAGTTTGACCCAGGCTAGGACAGCAAAGACTCCTTCAAGTGACCGGTGCAAATTCAAAGACAACAACCAAGAGTCACGAAAGCACTCACACCTCGGCCTAGAGAACATACGGTGATTCCAGAAATGCAAAATGAATCACTTGGAATGAAGGGGAACGGACTGATAAGCATGTCTAAGGGGGATAGCTGAGAAATACCATGACGATTCTCCTATGGAAAAGAGACAAAGGTCCCAGAAAATGGAAGGCGAACAGAAATCACACCTGGATAATCCACAATGAAAGATGATGTCCGTCTTTAGACAGACTCTGCTGGAACGTTTGAAAGGCAGAGAAATTCACAAGCCAAAAGACGGCAGCGAAGGTCAAGGCTGGGCTAAGTGGGAAGGGTGAGTTATGAGACTGCTCCAAGCGGGCCAGGAAACCGTGTGTCCGTGAAGCTTGCCGGGACAGCAGAGACACGATTATGACAAATCCTCTGACATCGCAGTGGACCCGAAAAACAACCTGGCCTCATCTACACAGTGCCAGAGTTGGGCTCAAGTAGCATATTCAAGTCCCATTGCCCTCAACTGCAGGTTGCCAACGGAACATGAAAGGGGCCGGCCGGGGGCGCAGCGGTGAGGTCCGCACCTTCTGGGTCGGTGGCCCGTGGTGGGCCGGGTGGACCCTCGGGTGGGCCTGCTCACCACTGCTTCAGGCATTCTGGGGCAGGCGTCCGAGGTAGTGTAGAGGCAGATGGGAAGGGACGTTAGACAGGGCCAGACATCCACAGCAAATACAGGAGCATTGCCAGCAGATGTGAGCGCAGCGATGCACTTCTGCCAGAACAAAACCGATTCCAAGTTGCAAAGCATAGAGAAACTGAAGCTGAAAAGAAAAAGTGAGAAACTGCATGCCCGTGAGAAGGATGAGATCTCTATGAAGAAACTTAGCAAAACAGGTGAAAGCCATGGCAATGGAAAACTAACCAACGTTGGGGGAAAGAAATTCAAGAAGACACAAGGAGAAAGAAGGAGATTCCAGGATCTAGGAGTGGAAGCATCAACACACTGGAAACGTCCCTACCAGAGCAAGGAATCTCTGGATTCCATGCAATCCCAGTCAAAGTTGCAGCAATGTTTCCCACAGAGACAGAAGAGGGAATGCTAAAGCTTCTAGCCAGCAACAAGACACCCTGACTAGGCAAAGGAATCCTCAGGAAAACGAAAAAAGCAGGACGTGGCACACTTTCCGAATTCAACATATAGGACGAAGCACTAGGTACCGAGACGGCACAGTCTGGGCCCCAAAACAGGCACACAGACCCATGCAACAGAATCGAGAACCCGGAGCCCCACTCAAACGTACATGGACAGCCCATTTTCGACCAGGGAGCCAAGAGGAGACAGCGGAGAAAGGAGAGTCTCTACCATAAACGGTGCTGGGAAGCCTGCACAGCCACATGGAACACAACGAGAGTACACCATGATGTTACACCTGGCACACACACCACCTGAAATGGATCAAAGCCTTCAATGGCAGACTTGAAACCGTGAACCTTGTAGCAGAAGACCTAGGCAGAGTGCTCTTTGCCATCTGTCTGAGCCGCCTGTTTGGAAGAAGCAAGTCCGACTGGGCCAGGGCAACCAAGTCAACAAGAAACCAACGGGACCACGTCAAATGCGGACGCTTCTGCCCAGTGAAGGAACCCATCGACTGAATGCAAAGATAGCACAACGACTGGGGGAGGATGTTTGCAAACCACACATCGGACAAGGGGTGAAAAGCCCAAGGATGCAATCAACTCGCACGTCCCCACAGGAAAAAAAACAACAACAAGCCAATGAAAACCTGGGCAGAAGATGGAAACAGAGATTTCTGCCAAGAAGATCGAAAGAGGGCCAACGGGTGCATGAACACTTGTTCACCGTCATTAAGTCTCAGGCCAATGCAAATGCAAACTGCAAGGGCACAGCAGCTCACTGTGGTCAGAATGGCTATAAGGAAGCAGACAGGAAGCCACAAGTGTCAGAGAGGAGGTGGAGAGAAGGGAAGCCTCCTGCACCGTTGGTGGGAGTGCAGACCGGTGCAGCCACTACGCCAAGCGGTGTGGAACTGCCTCAGAACTTGAAGAATCCATGTCCCATATCATCCAGCTATTCCTCTGCGGCGTGTTGATCCAAAGAACTCGGAAACACTCCTGCATAAAGACATGTGCACCGCTGAGTTCACCACAGCGTCGCTCCCACGACCCAAGACTTGGAAGCCTCCCTGGAGCCCAGCAAGGGACGAGTGCAGAAGGAAGATGGGCTGTAGCCACGCAATGGCATACCAGTCAGCCGGAACCAAGGATGCAATCCAGCCATTTGTGAGCACCAGAATGGCTGTGAGGGTTTTAGGGAAGTGAAACAAGCCCCAGGGAGCAAGGCAAGTACCGTAGGACCTCACTTAAGAGGAGAAGCAAAAACAAGCGGTCAGGAACAGGTGGCACGGGACATTTGATTGGGGGTTCCCAGAGACAAAGCGGGGAGGTGTGAGAGGGTGAAACAGATGATGAGGCACAAGTGTGTGGTCAGGGCCTGCTATTAGGCTTACGCAGGGGAAGATGATGTCAGCTACACGGAAGTCTACATCGATGAGGATGCAAATCGGAAAGATATAGGATGTTCTAGTGCAGGGTTGTGGCAATAAATTCACCTAAAAGGAAAAAAAATCCAAAATGGGGTCCAGAATGACGGCATAAAGCTTTGGGGCTGAAAGAGATTAGAGAAGGTGAACTTCCAAGGCTGGAAAATCACCTCAAAATGCGTACTGATGCTACAGAAAGGTAGACCATTCCAAATAGATGAAGAGGAATACTACCCACAGAACATGCTGCCTGCTAAACCCATGCACCCACGGAAAAGGTTACCGTCCAGGATGTTACTACTAATCACCTTCACGAATAATCCAAAAAGGCCCACGTGTTCCCAAGCTCAGGCAAAAGGTTGGTCCAAAAGTCCAATTCAGGGCCGGCCCTGTGGCGGAGCGGGTAAGTGCCCACGTTCTGCTTGGCCGGCCCAGGCCTCACTGTTTCACATCACGGGTGCAGATCACATTAGCAGTGTTAGGAAATACAGATTTCATGGTACGGTGCGGACAGGGATCATAAACTAAGTAGCAATGGTGAGGTCACCTTATCAATACGCACCAGAAAAAGAACCGTGAGGCTTTTACAATCCATGAACGCCTCTGGTACACTTCCCCAGAGGAAGAAGGAAGGAAAACATGGGACCTGCCAAGGTGGAATCGGCAGAGTGCTAGGAGATGACACGATCATTGCGCATCAGAGGATGGCCCGGGCAACTTCAACCTGGGAGGGAGTCCAGGACTTTCTCTGGGGAACGTCCACCCACTTGGCCATCTACATAAAATGTAAGAGGTGAAACCCAGGATAATCTTACAGGACAGAAACCAGTGTCTAGAGAGAATGTAGCAGGCCTTCCAAAGTTCGAGGGGCAAGACAGAAACCGACAAGAAATCGAGAAAAAGGAAAACTATCCTACCAGGAAAGGGTGAGGAGTCAGACTGGCCTGAGATGGCTCTGAAACTCTGTGTGCACGCAGGTTGTCAGGACAACTTCGAATTTTGAGGTTGTTTATGACATCACGAGGATCATGTCCGCCAAGATGGCCGCACGGTTACAGACTGAGGATTGGCCTAGGCTAGGCTATTAAAGGGAGGGATACCCAGAAACAGCTTTGAGAAACAGAAAGCGGACACAGAAACTGGAAGACATAAAACAGACGCTGATTCGAGGGGTAAGAAAGGAATCCTTGGCAAGAAGCGAGAATACAGGGACAAGCCCCGAGAGGAGAACGTTGTCATCTATTCAAGTCTATGGGGAGGCCATGCTGATTCAAGCTTGCGACTTGATTGGAAGCAAGAGGCCGGACTTGGGCCTTATCAGACCTACGTGGACCTTCTGCCTTAAGCATAAGCCAAAGTCAAGAATGAGGTCTTGAGGACGTTGAAGAGAAGACTCGATGCCTCCTTTCCTAGGCCCCTGGCATTCTTTGCAGATCAGTCTCACTTTCCATAGCTCTGGCGTCACGGGGGCCCACCGGGTACATGCTAATGTCTCCCAAGAGATGTCTTGGGAGCCTTGAAGGAATGGAGCCCTGTCACGCTTGGGCTATGTCTCTTTGTTTGGAAGTGCTCTACAAGGGTGCTGAAAAGCACCCTTTTCCACAGGGCTTCGTTCCTTCGTGAAGGCTGCCCTCCCAGGCTAGTGTGCTCAGTTTGCCTCCATCGAAATTCTCTCCCCCTACCTCTTGCCGTAGAAGGATTATGGATTATGTGTTTTGACACCACATGTAAGGAAGTGGGCTGAAAATGAGAACATTACAATTCTGTTTCAAGAAAAAGAAACAGGCCAGGGCTGAGGATGTAAGGCAAACAAATGGCACAGCCTATAGAAATAAAGTAAGCCCGTATCTAGACGGCACCTGGGGGAACGTTCCAGGATCAGGGGTGAAGTTCGAAACTTCCCAAATCCGGAAAGGAGACAGAAAAATATCTTTCCTGGAGAGAGGGATTCATCAGACTCGTCTAATTTGTCCTGGAAACATTGTGTCTGTAAAGGGGAAGGCCAGGACGACCTCGAGTTTGGAGTTTCTGACCTCAGGATGTCAAACCAACCCAGACGACCACGTGTTCCCAGTGCTTAGTTTGACCCAGGCTAGGACAGCAAAGACTCCTTCAAGTGACCGGTGCAAATTCAAAGACAACAACCAAGAGTCACGAAAGCACTCACACCTCGGCCTAGAGAACATACGGTGATTCCAGAAATGCAAAATGAATCACTTGGAATGAAGGGGAACGGACTGATAAGCATGTCTAAGGGGGATAGCTGAGAAATACCATGACGATTCTCCTATGGAAAAGAGACAAAGGTCCCAGAAAATGGAAGGCGAACAGAAATCACACCTGGATAATCCACAATGAAAGATGATGTCCGTCTTTAGACAGACTCTGCTGGAACGTTTGAAAGGCAGAGAAATTCACAAGCCAAAAGACGGCAGCGAAGGTCAAGGCTGGGCTAAGTGGGAAGGGTGAGTTATGAGACTGCTCCAAGCGGGCCAGGAAACCGTGTGTCCGTGAAGCTTGCCGGGACAGCAGAGACACGATTATGACAAATCCTCTGACATCGCAGTGGACCCGAAAAACAACCTGGCCTCATCTACACAGTGCCAGAGTTGGGCTCAAGTAGCATATTCAAGTCCCATTGCCCTCAACTGCAGGTTGCCAACGGAACATGAAAGGGGCCGGCCGGGGGCGCAGCGGTGAGGTCCGCACCTTCTGGGTCGGTGGCCCGTGGTGGGCCGGGTGGACCCTCGGGTGGGCCTGCTCACCACTGCTTCAGGCATTCTGGGGCAGGCGTCCGAGGTAGTGTAGAGGCAGATGGGAAGGGACGTTAGACAGGGCCAGACATCCACAGCAAATACAGGAGCATTGCCAGCAGATGTGAGCGCAGCGATGCACTTCTGCCAGAACAAAACCGATTCCAAGTTGCAAAGCATAGAGAAACTGAAGCTGAAAAGAAAAAGTGAGAAACTGCATGCCCGTGAGAAGGATGAGATCTCTATGAAGAAACTTAGCAAAACAGGTGAAAGCCATGGCAATGGAAAACTAACCAACGTTGGGGGAAAGAAATTCAAGAAGACACAAGGAGAAAGAAGGAGATTCCAGGATCTAGGAGTGGAAGCATCAACACACTGGAAACGTCCCTACCAGAGCAAGGAATCTCTGGATTCCATGCAATCCCAGTCAAAGTTGCAGCAATGTTTCCCACAGAGACAGAAGAGGGAATGCTAAAGCTTCTAGCCAGCAACAAGACACCCTGACTAGGCAAAGGAATCCTCAGGAAAACGAAAAAAGCAGGACGTGGCACACTTTCCGAATTCAACATATAGGACGAAGCACTAGGTACCGAGACGGCACAGTCTGGGCCCCAAAACAGGCACACAGACCCATGCAACAGAATCGAGAACCCGGAGCCCCACTCAAACGTACATGGACAGCCCATTTTCGACCAGGGAGCCAAGAGGAGACAGCGGAGAAAGGAGAGTCTCTACCATAAACGGTGCTGGGAAGCCTGCACAGCCACATGGAACACAACGAGAGTACACCATGATGTTACACCTGGCACACACACCACCTGAAATGGATCAAAGCCTTCAATGGCAGACTTGAAACCGTGAACCTTGTAGCAGAAGACCTAGGCAGAGTGCTCTTTGCCATCTGTCTGAGCCGCCTGTTTGGAAGAAGCAAGTCCGACTGGGCCAGGGCAACCAAGTCAACAAGAAACCAACGGGACCACGTCAAATGCGGACGCTTCTGCCCAGTGAAGGAACCCATCGACTGAATGCAAAGATAGCACAACGACTGGGGGAGGATGTTTGCAAACCACACATCGGACAAGGGGTGAAAAGCCCAAGGATGCAATCAACTCGCACGTCCCCACAGGAAAAAAAACAACAACAAGCCAATGAAAACCTGGGCAGAAGATGGAAACAGAGATTTCTGCCAAGAAGATCGAAAGAGGGCCAACGGGTGCATGAACACTTGTTCACCGTCATTAAGTCTCAGGCCAATGCAAATGCAAACTGCAAGGGCACAGCAGCTCACTGTGGTCAGAATGGCTATAAGGAAGCAGACAGGAAGCCACAAGTGTCAGAGAGGAGGTGGAGAGAAGGGAAGCCTCCTGCACCGTTGGTGGGAGTGCAGACCGGTGCAGCCACTACGCCAAGCGGTGTGGAACTGCCTCAGAACTTGAAGAATCCATGTCCCATATCATCCAGCTATTCCTCTGCGGCGTGTTGATCCAAAGAACTCGGAAACACTCCTGCATAAAGACATGTGCACCGCTGAGTTCACCACAGCGTCGCTCCCACGACCCAAGACTTGGAAGCCTCCCTGGAGCCCAGCAAGGGACGAGTGCAGAAGGAAGATGGGCTGTAGCCACGCAATGGCATACCAGTCAGCCGGAACCAAGGATGCAATCCAGCCATTTGTGAGCACCAGAATGGCTGTGAGGGTTTTAGGGAAGTGAAACAAGCCCCAGGGAGCAAGGCAAGTACCGTAGGACCTCACTTAAGAGGAGAAGCAAAAACAAGCGGTCAGGAACAGGTGGCACGGGACATTTGATTGGGGGTTCCCAGAGACAAAGCGGGGAGGTGTGAGAGGGTGAAACAGATGATGAGGCACAAGTGTGTGGTCAGGGCCTGCTATTAGGCTTACGCAGGGGAAGATGATGTCAGCTACACGGAAGTCTACATCGATGAGGATGCAAATCGGAAGGATATAGGATGTTCTAGTGCAGGGTTGTGGCAATAAATTCACCTAAAAGGAAAAAAAATCCAAAATGGGGTCCAGAATGACGGCATAAAGCTTTGGGGCTGAAAGAGATTAGAGAAGGTGAACTTCCAAGGCTGGAAAATCACCTCAAAATGCGTACTGATGCTACAGAAAGGTAGACCATTCCAAATAGATGAAGAGGAATACTACCCACAGAACATGCTGCCTGCTAAACCCATGCACCCACGGAAAAGGTTACCGTCCAGGATGTTACTACTAATCACCTTCACGAATAATCCAAACAGGCCCACGTGTTCCCAAGCTCAGGCAAAAGGTTGGTCCAAAAGTCCAATTCAGGGCCGGCCCTGTGGCGGAGCGGGTAAGTGCCCACGTTCTGCTTGGCCGGCCCAGGCCTCACTGTTTCACATCACGGGTGCAGATCACATTAGCAGTGTTAGGAAATACAGATTTCATGGTACGGTGCGGACAGGGATCATAAACTAAGTAGCAATGGTGAGGTCACCTTATCAATACGCACCAGAAAAAGAACCGTGAGGCTTTTACAATCCATGAACGCCTCTGGTACACTTCCCCAGAGGAAGAAGGAAGGAAAACATGGGACCTGCCAAGGTGGAATCGGCAGAGTGCTGGGAGATGACACGATCATTGCGCATCAGAGGATGGCCCGGGCAACTTCAACCTGGGAGGGAGTCCAGGACTTTCTCTGGGGAACGTCCACCCACTTGGCCATCTACATAAAATGTAAGAGGTGAAACCCAGGATAATCTTACAGGACAGAAACCAGTGTCTAGAGAGAATGTAGCAGGCCTTCCAAAGTTCGAGGGGCAAGACAGAAACCGACAAGAAATCGAGAAAAAGGAAAACTATCCTACCAGGAAAGGGTGAGGAGTCAGACTGGCCTGAGATGGCTCTGAAACTCTGTGTGCACGCAGGTTGTCAGGACAACTTCGAATTTTGAGGTTGTTTATGACATCACGAGGATCATGTCCGCCAAGATGGCCGCACGGTTACAGACTGAGGATTGGCCTAGGCTAGGCTATTAAAGGGAGGGATACCCAGAAACAGCTTTGAGAAACAGAAAGCGGACACAGAAACTGGAAGACATAAAACAGACGCTGATTCGAGGGGTAAGAAAGGAATCCTTGGCAAGAAGCGAGAATACAGGGACAAGCCCCGAGAGGAGAACGTTGTCATCTATTCAAGTCTATGGGGAGGCCATGCTGATTCAAGCTTGCGACTTGATTGGAAGCAAGAGGCCGGACTTGGGCCTTATCAGACCTACGTGGTCCTTCTGCCTTAAGCATAAGCCAAAGTCAAGAATGAGGTCTTGAGGACGTTGAAGAGAAGACTCGATGCCTCCTTTCCTAGGCCCCTGGCATTCTTTGCAGATCAGTCTCACTTTCCATAGCTCTGGCGTCACGGGGGCCCACCGGGTACATGCTAATGTGTCCCAAGAGATGTCTTGGGAGCCTTGAAGGAATGGAGCCCTGTCACGCTTGGGCTATGTCTCTTTGTTTGGAAGTGCTCTACAAGGGTGCTGAAAAGCACCCTTTTCCACAGGGCTTCGTTCCTTCGTGAAGGCTGCCCTCCCAGGCTAGTGTGCTCAGTTTGCCTCCATCGAAATTCTCTCCCCCTACCTCTTGCCGTAGAAGGATTATGGATTATGTGTTTTGACACCACATGTAAGGAAGTGGGCTGAAAATGAGAACATTACAATTCTGTTTCAAGAAAAAGAAACAGGCCAGGGCTGAGGATGTAAGGCAAACAAATGGCACAGCCTATAGAAATAAAGTAAGCCCGTATCTAGACGGCACCTGGGGGAACGTTCCAGGATCAGGGGTGAAGTTCGAAACTTCCCAAATCCGGAAAGGAGACAGAAAAATATCTTTCCTGGAGAGAGGGATTCATCAGACTCGTCTAATTTGTCCTGGAAACATTGTGTCTGTAAAGGGGAAGGCCAGGACGACCTCGAGTTTGGAGTTTCTGACCTCAGGATGTCAAACCAACCCAGACGACCACGTGTTCCCAGTGCTTAGTTTGACCCAGGCTAGGACAGCAAAGACTCCTTCAAGTGACCGGTGCAAATTCAAAGACAACAACCAAGAGTCACGAAAGCACTCACACCTCGGCCTAGAGAACATACGGTGATTCCAGAAATGCAAAATGAATCACTTGGAATGAAGGGGAACGGACTGATAAGCATGTCTAAGGGGGATAGCTGAGAAATACCATGACGATTCTCCTATGGAAAAGAGACAAAGGTCCCAGAAAATGGAAGGCGAACAGAAATCACACCTGGATAATCCACAATGAAAGATGATGTCCGTCTTTAGACAGACTCTGCTGGAACGTTTGAAAGGCAGAGAAATTCACAAGCCAAAAGACGGCAGCGAAGGTCAAGGCTGGGCTAAGTGGGAAGGGTGAGTTATGAGACTGCTCCAAGCGGGCCAGGAAACCGTGTGTCCGTGAAGCTTGCCGGGACAGCAGAGACACGATTATGACAAATCCTCTGACATCGCAGTGGACCCGAAAAACAACCTGGCCTCATCTACACAGTGCCAGAGTTGGGCTCAAGTAGCATATTCAAGTCCCATTGCCCTCAACTGCAGGTTGCCAACGGAACATGAAAGGGGCCGGCCGGGGGCGCAGCGGTGAGGTCCGCACCTTCTGGGTCGGTGGCCCGTGGTGGGCCGGGTGGACCCTCGGGTGGGCCTGCTCACCACTGCTTCAGGCATTCTGGGGCAGGCGTCCGAGGTAGTGTAGAGGCAGATGGGAAGGGACGTTAGACAGGGCCAGACTTCCACAGCAAATACAGGAGCATTGCCAGCAGATGTGAGCGCAGCGATGCACTTCTGCCAGAACAAAACCGATTCCAAGTTGCAAAGCATAGAGAAACTGAAGCTGAAAAGAAAAAGTGAGAAACTGCATGCCCGTGAGAAGGATGAGATCTCTATGAAGAAACTTAGCAAAACAGGTGAAAGCCATGGCAATGGAAAACTAACCAACGTTGGGGGAAAGAAATTCAAGAAGACACAAGGAGAAAGAAGGAGATTCCAGGATCTAGGAGTGGAAGCATCAACACACTGGAAACGTCCCTACCAGAGCAAGGAATCTCTGGATTCCATGCAATCCCAGTCAAAGTTGCAGCAATGTTTCCCACAGAGACAGAAGAGGGAATGCTAAAGCTTCTAGCCAGCAACAAGACACCCTGACTAGGCAAAGGAATCCTCAGGAAAACGAAAAAAAGCAGGACGTGGCACACTTTCCGATTTCAACATATAGGACGAAGCACTAGGTACCGAGACGGCACAGTCTGGGCCCCAAAACAGGCACACAGACCCATGCAACAGAATCGAGAACCCGGAGCCCCACTCAAACGTACATGGACAGCCCATTTTCGACCAGGGAGCCAAGAGGAGACAGCGGAGAAAGGAGAGTCTCTACCATAAACGGTGCTGGGAAGCCTGCACAGCCACATGGAACACAACGAGAGTACACCATGATGTTACACCTGGCACACACACCACCTGAAATGGATCAAAGCCTTGAATGGCAGACTTGAAACCGTGAACCTTGTAGCAGAAGACCTAGGCAGAGTGCTCTTTGCCATCTGTCTGAGCCGCCTGTTTGGAAGAAGCAAGTCCGACTGGGCCAGGGCAACCAAGTCAACAAGAAACCAACGGGACCACGTCAAATGCGGACGCTTCTGCCCAGTGAAGGAAACCATCGACTGAATGCAAAGATAGCACAACGACTGGGGGAGGATGTTTGCAAACCACACATCGGACAAGGGGTGAAAAGCCCAAGGATGCAATCAACTCGCACGTCCCCACAGGAAAAAAAAACAACAACAAGCCAATGAAAACCTGGGCAGAAGATGGAAACAGAGATTTCTGCCAAGAAGATCGAAAGAGGGCCAACGGGTGCATGAACACTTGTTCACCGTCATTAAGTCTCAGGCCAATGCAAATGCAAACTGCAAGGGCACAGCAGCTCACTGTGGTCAGAATGGCTATAAGGAAGCAGACAGGAAGCCACAAGTGTCAGAGAGGAGGTGGAGAGAAGGGAAGCCTCCTGCACCGTTGGTGGGAGTGCAGACCGGTGCAGCCACTACGCCAAGCGGTGTGGAACTGCCTCAGAACTTGAAGAATCCATGTCCCATATGATCCAGCTATTCCTCTGCGGCGTGTTGATCCAAAGAACTCGGAAACACTCCTGCATAAAGACATGTGCACCGCTGAGTTCACCACAGCGTCGCTCCCACGACCCAAGACTTGGAAGCCTCCCTGGAGCCCAGCAAGGGACGAGTGCAGAAGGAAGATGGGCTGTAGCCACGCAATGGCATACCAGTCAGCCGGAACCAAGGATGCAATCCAGCCATTTGTGAGCACCAGAATGGCTGTGAGGGTTTTAGGGAAGTGAAACAAGCCCCAGGGAGCAAGGCAAGTACCGTAGGACCTCACTTAAGAGGAGAAGCAAAAACAAGCGGTCAGGAACAGGTGGCACGGGACATTTGATTGGGGGTTCCCAGAGACAAAGCGGGGAGGTGTGAGAGGGTGAAACAGATGATGAGGCACAAGTGTGTGGTCAGGGCCTGCTATTAGGCTTACGCAGGGGAAGATGATGTCAGCTACACGGAAGTCTACATCGATGAGGATGCAAATCGGAAAGATATAGGATGTTCTAGTGCAGGGTTGTGGCAATAAATTCACCTAAAAGGAAAAAAAATCCAAAATGGGGTCCAGAATGACGGCATAAAGCTTTGGGGCTGAAAGAGATTAGAGAAGGTGAACTTCCAAGGCTGGAAAATCACCTCAAAATGCGTACTGATGCTACAGAAAGGTAGACCATTCCAAATAGATGAAGAGGAATACTACCCACAGAACATGCTGCCTGCTAAACCCATGCACCCACGGAAAAGGTTACCGTCCAGGATGTTGCTACTAATCACCTTCACGAATAATCCAAAAAGGCCCACGTGTTCCCAAGCTCAGGCAAAAGGTTGGTCCAAAAGTCCAATTCAGGGCCGGCCCTGTGGCGGAGCGGGTAAGTGCCCACGTTCTGCTTGGCCGGCCCAGGCCTCACTGTTTCACATCACGGGTGCAGATCACATTAGCAGTGTTAGGAAATACAGATTTCATGGTACGGTGCGGACAGGGATCATAAACTAAGTAGCAATGGTGAGGTCACCTTATCAATACGCACCAGAAAAAGAACCGTGAGGCTTTTACAATCCATGAACGCCTCTGGTACACTTCCCCAGAGGAAGAAGGAAGGAAAACATGGGACCTGCCAAGGTGGAATCGGCAGAGTGCTAGGAGATGACACGATCATTGCGCATCAGAGGATGGCCCGGGCAACTTCAACCTGGGAGGGAGTCCAGGACTTTCTCTGGGGAACGTCCACCCACTTGGCCATCTACATAAAATGTAAGAGGTGAAACCCAGGATAATCTTACAGGACAGAAACCAGTGTCTAGAGAGAATGTAGCAGGCCTTCCAAAGTTCGAGGGGCAAGACAGAAACCGACAAGAAATCGAGAAAAAGGAAAACTATCCTACCAGGAAAGGGTGAGGAGTCAGACTGGCCTGAGATGGCTCTGAAACTCTGTGTGCACGCAGGTTGTCAGGACAACTTCGAATTTTGAGGTTGTTTATGACATCACGAGGATCATGTCCGCCAAGATGGCCGCACGGTTACAGACTGAGGATTGGCCTAGGCTAGGCTATTAAAGGGAGGGATACCCAGAAACAGCTTTGAGAAACAGAAAGCGGACACAGAAACTGGAAGACATAAAACAGACGCTGATTCGAGGGGTAAGAAAGGAATCCTTGGCAAGAAGCGAGAATAGAGGGACAAGCCCCGAGAGGAGAACGTTGTCATCTATTCAAGTCTATGGGGAGGCCATGCTGATTCAAGCTTGCAACTTGATTGGAAGCAAGAGGCCGGACTTGGGCCTTATCAGACCTACGTGGTCCTTCTGCCTTAAGCATAAGCCAAAGTCAAGAATGAGGTCTTGAGGACGTTGAAGAGAAGACTCGATGCCTCCTTTCCTAGGCCCCTGGCATTCTTTGCAGATCAGTCTCACTTTCCATAGCTCTGGCGTCACGGGGGCCCACCGGGTACATGCTAATGTGTCCCAAGAGATGTCTTGGGAGCCTTGAAGGAATGGAGCCCTGTCACGCTTGGGCTATGTCTCTTTGTTTGGAAGTGCTCTACAAGGGTGCTGAAAAGCACCCTTTTCCACAGGGCTTCGTTCCTTCGTGAAGGCTGCCCTCCCAGGCTAGTGTGCTCAGTTTGCCTCCATCGAAATTCTCTCCCCCTACCTCTTGCCGTAGAAGGATTATGGATTATGTGTTTTGACACCACATGTAAGGAAGTGGGCTGAAAATGAGAACATTACAATTCTGTTTCAAGAAAAAGAAACAGGCCAGGGCTGAGGATGTAAGGCAAACAAATGGCACAGCCTATAGAAATAAAGTAAGCCCGTATCTAGACGGCACCTGGGGGAACGTTCCAGGATCAGGGGTGAAGTTCGAAACTTCCCAAATCCGGAAAGGAGACAGAAAAATATCTTTCCTGGAGAGAGGGATTCATCAGACTCGTCTAATTTGTCCTGGAAACATTGTGTCTGTAAAGGGGAAGGCCAGGACGACCTCGAGTTTGGAGTTTCTGACCTCAGGATGTCAAACCAACCCAGACGACCACGTGTTCCCAGTGCTTAGTTTGACCCAGGCTAGGACAGCAAAGACTCCTTCAAGTGACCGGTGCAAATTCAAAGACAACAACCAAGAGTCACGAAAGCACTCACACCTCGGCCTAGAGAACATACGGTGATTCCAGAAATGCAAAATGAATCACTTGGAATGAAGGGGAACGGACTGATAAGCATGTCTAAGGGGGATAGCTGAGAAATACCATGACGATTCTCCTATGGAAAAGAGACAAAGGTCCCAGAAAATGGAAGGCGAACAGAAATCACACCTGGATAATCCACAATGAAAGATGATGTCCGTCTTTAGACAGACTCTGCTGGAACGTTTGAAAGGCAGAGAAATTCACAAGCCAAAAGACGGCAGCGAAGGTCAAGGCTGGGCTAAGTGGGAAGGGTGAGTTATGAGACTGCTCCAAGCGGGCCAGGAAACCGTGTGTCCGTGAAGCTTGCCGGGACAGCAGAGACACGATTATGACAAATCCTCTGACATCGCAGTGGACCCGAAAAACAACCTGGCCTCATCTACACAGTGCCAGAGTTGGGCTCAAGTAGCATATTCAAGTCCCATTGCCCTCAACTGCAGGTTGCCAACGGAACATGAAAGGGGCCGGCCGGGGGCGCAGCGGTGAGGTCCGCACCTTCTGGGTCGGTGGCCCGTGGTGGGCCGGGTGGACCCTCGGGTGGGCCTGCTCACCACTGCTTCAGGCATTCTGGGGCAGGCGTCCGAGGTAGTGTAGAGGCAGATGGGAAGGGACGTTAGACAGGGCCAGACTTCCACAGCAAATACAGGAGCATTGCCAGCAGATGTGAGCGCAGCGATGCACTTCTGCCAGAACAAAACCGATTCCAAGTTGCAAAGCATAGAGAAACTGAAGCTGAAAAGAAAAAGTGAGAAACTGCATGCCCGTGAGAAGGATGAGATCTCTATGAAGAAACTTAGCAAAACAGGTGAAAGCCATGGCAATGGAAAACTAACCAACGTTGGGGGAAAGAAATTCAAGAAGACACAAGGAGAAAGAAGGAGATTCCAGGATCTAGGAGTGGAAGCATCAACACACTGGAAACGTCCCTACCAGAGCAAGGAATCTCTGGATTCCATGCAATCCCAGTCAAAGTTGCAGCAATGTTTCCCACAGAGACAGAAGAGGGAATGCTAAAGCTTCTAGCCAGCAACAAGACACCCTGACTAGGCAAAGGAATCCTCAGGAAAACGAAAAAAAGCAGGACGTGGCACACTTTCCGATTTCAACATATAGGACGAAGCACTAGGTACCGAGACGGCACAGTCTGGGCCCCAAAACAGGCACACAGACCCATGCAACAGAATCGAGAACCCGGAGCCCCACTCAAACGTACATGGACAGCCCATTTTCGACCAGGGAGCCAAGAGGAGACAGCGGAGAAAGGAGAGTCTCTACCATAAACGGTGCTGGGAAGCCTGCACAGCCACATGGAACACAACGAGAGTACACCATGATGTTACACCTGGCACACACACCACCTGAAATGGATCAAAGCCTTGAATGGCAGACTTGAAACCGTGAACCTTGTAGCAGAAGACCTAGGCAGAGTGCTCTTTGCCATCTGTCTGAGCCGCCTGTTTGGAAGAAGCAAGTCCGACTGGGCCAGGGCAACCAAGTCAACAAGAAACCAACGGGACCACGTCAAATGCGGACGCTTCTGCCCAGTGAAGGAAACCATCGACTGAATGCAAAGATAGCACAACGACTGGGGGAGGATGTTTGCAAACCACACATCGGACAAGGGGTGAAAAGCCCAAGGATGCAATCAACTCGCACGTCCCCACAGGAAAAAAAAAACAACAACAAGCCAATGAAAACCTGGGCAGAAGATGGAAACAGAGATTTCTGCCAAGAAGATCGAAAGAGGGCCAACGGGTGCATGAACACTTGTTCACCGTCATTAAGTCTCAGGCCAATGCAAATGCAAACTGCAAGGGCACAGCAGCTCACTGTGGTCAGAATGGCTATAAGGAAGCAGACAGGAAGCCACAAGTGTCAGAGAGGAGGTGGAGAGAAGGGAAGCCTCCTGCACCGTTGGTGGGAGTGCAGACCGGTGCAGCCACTACGCCAAGCGGTGTGGAACTGCCTCAGAACTTGAAGAATCCATGTCCCATATCATCCAGCTATTCCTCTGCGGCGTGTTGATCCAAAGAACTCGGAAACACTCCTGCATAAAGACATGTGCACCGCTGAGTTCACCACAGCGTCGCTCCCACGACCCAAGACTTGGAAGCCTCCCTGGAGCCCAGCAAGGGACGAGTGCAGAAGGAAGATGGGCTGTAGCCACGCAATGGCATACCAGTCAGCCGGAACCAAGGATGCAATCCAGCCATTTGTGAGCACCAGAATGGCTGTGAGGGTTTTAGGGAAGTGAAACAAGCCCCAGGGAGCAAGGCAAGTACCGTAGGACCTCACTTAAGAGGAGAAGCAAAAACAAGCGGTCAGGAACAGGTGGCACGGGACATTTGATTGGGGGTTCCCAGAGACAAAGCGGGGAGGTGTGAGAGGGTGAAACAGATGATGAGGCACAAGTGTGTGGTCAGGGCCTGCTATTAGGCTTACGCAGGGGAAGATGATGTCAGCTACACGGAAGTCTACATCGATGAGGATGCAAATCGGAAAGATATAGGATGTTCTAGTGCAGGGTTGTGGCAATAAATTCACCTAAAAGGAAAAAAAATCCAAAATGGGGTCCAGAATGACGGCATAAAGCTTTGGGGCTGAAAGAGATTAGAGAAGGTGAACTTCCAAGGCTGGAAAATCACCTCAAAATGCGTACTGATGCTACAGAAAGGTAGACCATTCCAAATAGATGAAGAGGAATACTACCCACAGAACATGCTGCCTGCTAAACCCATGCACCCACGGAAAAGGTTACCGTCCAGGATGTTACTACTAATCACCTTCACGAATAATCCAAAAAGGCCCACGTGTTCCCAAGCTCAGGCAAAAGGTTGGTCCAAAAGTCCAATTCAGGGCCGGCCCTGTGGCGGAGCGGGTAAGTGCCCACGTTCTGCTTGGCCGGCCCAGGCCTCACTGTTTCACATCACGGGTGCAGATCACATTAGCAGTGTTAGGAAATACAGATTTCATGGTACGGTGCGGACAGGGATCATAAACTAAGTAGCAATGGTGAGGTCACCTTATCAATACGCACCAGAAAAAGAACCGTGAGGCTTTTACAATCCATGAACGCCTCTGGTACACTTCCCCAGAGGAAGAAGGAAGGAAAACATGGGACCTGCCAAGGTGGAATCGGCAGAGTGCTAGGAGATGACACGATCATTGCGCATCAGAGGATGGCCCGGGCAACTTCAACCTGGGAGGGAGTCCAGGACTTTCTCTGGGGAACGTCCACCCACTTGGCCATCTACATAAAATGTAAGAGGTGAAACCCAGGATAATCTTACAGGACAGAAACCAGTGTCTAGAGAGAATGTAGCAGGCCTTCCAAAGTTCGAGGGGCAAGACAGAAACCGACAAGAAATCGAGAAAAAGGAAAACTATCCTACCAGGAAAGGGTGAGGAGTCAGACTGGCCTGAGATGTCTCTGAAACTCTGTGTGCACGCAGGTTGTCAGGACAACTTCGAATTTTGAGGTTGTTTATGACATCACGAGGATCATGTCCGCCAAGATGGCCGCACGGTTACAGACTGAGGATTGGCCTAGGCTAGGCTATTAAAGGGAGGGATACCCAGAAACAGCTTTGAGAAACAGAAAGCGGACACAGAAACTGGAAGACATAAAACAGACGCTGATTCGAGGGGTAAGAAAGGAATCCTTGGCAAGAAGCGAGAATAGAGGGACAAGCCCCGAGAGGAGAACGTTGTCATCTATTCAAGTCTATGGGGAGGCCATGCTGATTCAAGCTTGCAACTTGATTGGAAGCAAGAGGCCGGACTTGGGCCTTATCAGACCTACGTGGTCCTTCTGCCTTAAGCATAAGCCAAAGTCAAGAATGAGGTCTTGAGGACGTTGAAGAGAAGACTCGATGCCTCCTTTCCTAGGCCCCTGGCATTCTTTGCAGATCAGTCTCACTTTCCATAGCTCTGGCGTCACGGGGGCCCACCGGGTACATGCTAATGTGTCCCAAGAGATGTCTTGGGAGCCTTGAAGGAATGGAGCCCTGTCACGCTTGGGCTATGTCTCTTTGTTTGGAAGTGCTCTACAAGGGTGCTGAAAAGCACCCTTTTCCACAGGGCTTCGTTCCTTCGTGAAGGCTGCCCTCCCAGGCTAGTGTGCTCAGTTTGCCTCCATCGAAATTCTCTCCCCCTACCTCTTGCCGTAGAAGGATTATGGATTATGTGTTTTGACACCACATGTAAGGAAGTGGGCTGAAAATGAGAACATTACAATTCTGTTTCAAGAAAAAGAAACAGGCCAGGGCTGAGGATGTAAGGCAAACAAATGGCACAGCCTATAGAAATAAAGTAAGCCCGTATCTAGACGGCACCTGGGGGAACGTTCCAGGATCAGGGGTGAAGTTCGAAACTTCCCAAATCCGGAAAGGAGACAGAAAAATATCTTTCCTGGAGAGAGGGATTCATCAGACTCGTCTAATTTGTCCTGGAAACATTGTGTCTGTAAAGGGGAAGGCCAGGACGACCTCGAGTTTGGAGTTTCTGACCTCAGGATGTCAAACCAACCCAGACGACCACGTGTTCCCAGTGCTTAGTTTGACCCAGGCTAGGACAGCAAAGACTCCTTCAAGTGACCGGTGCAAATTCAAAGACAACAACCAAGAGTCACGAAAGCACTCACACCTCGGCCTAGAGAACATACGGTGATTCCAGAAATGCAAAATGAATCACTTGGAATGAAGGGGAACGGACTGATAAGCATGTCTAAGGGGGATAGCTGAGAAATACCATGACGATTCTCCTATGGAAAAGAGACAAAGGTCCCAGAAAATGGAAGGCGAACAGAAATCACACCTGGATAATCCACAATGAAAGATGATGTCCGTCTTTAGACAGACTCTGCTGGAACGTTTGAAAGGCAGAGAAATTCACAAGCCAAAAGACGGCAGCGAAGGTCAAGGCTGGGCTAAGTGGGAAGGGTGAGTTATGAGACTGCTCCAAGCGGGCCAGGAAACCGTGTGTCCGTGAAGCTTGCCGGGACAGCAGAGACACGATTATGACAAATCCTCTGACATCGCAGTGGACCCGAAAAACAACCTGGCCTCATCTACACAGTGCCAGAGTTGGGCTCAAGTAGCATATTCAAGTCCCATTGCCCTCAACTGCAGGTTGCCAACGGAACATGAAAGGGGCCGGCCGGGGGCGCAGCGGTGAGGTCCGCACCTTCTGGGTCGGTGGCCCGTGGTGGGCCGGGTGGACCCTCGGGTGGGCCTGCTCACCACTGCTTCAGGCATTCTGGGGCAGGCGTCCGAGGTAGTGTAGAGGCAGATGGGAAGGGACGTTAGACAGGGCCAGACTTCCACAGCAAATACAGGAGCATTGCCAGCAGATGTGAGCGCAGCGATGCACTTCTGCCAGAACAAAACCGATTCCAAGTTGCAAAGCATAGAGAAACTGAAGCTGAAAAGAAAAAGTGAGAAACTGCATGCCCGTGAGAAGGATGAGATCTCTATGAAGAAACTTAGCAAAACAGGTGAAAGCCATGGCAATGGAAAACTAACCAACGTTGGGGGAAAGAAATTCAAGAAGACACAAGGAGAAAGAAGGAGATTCCAGGATCTAGGAGTGGAAGCATCAACACACTGGAAACGTCCCTACCAGAGCAAGGAATCTCTGGATTCCATGCAATCCCAGTCAAAGTTGCAGCAATGTTTCCCACAGAGACAGAAGAGGGAATGCTAAAGCTTCTAGCCAGCAACAAGACACCCTGACTAGGCAAAGGAATCCTCAGGAAAACGAAAAAAAGCAGGACGTGGCACACTTTCCGATTTCAACATATAGGACGAAGCACTAGGTACCGAGACGGCACAGTCTGGGCCCCAAAACAGGCACACAGACCCATGCAACAGAATCGAGAACCCGGAGCCCCACTCAAACGTACATGGACAGCCCATTTTCGACCAGGGAGCCAAGAGGAGACAGCGGAGAAAGGAGAGTCTCTACCATAAACGGTGCTGGGAAGCCTGCACAGCCACATGGAACACAACGAGAGTACACCATGATGTTACACCTGGCACACACACCACCTGAAATGGATCAAAGCCTTGAATGGCAGACTTGAAACCGTGAACCTTGTAGCAGAAGACCTAGGCAGAGTGCTCTTTGCCATCTGTCTGAGCCGCCTGTTTGGAAGAAGCAAGTCCGACTGGGCCAGGGCAACCAAGTCAACAAGAAACCAACGGGACCACGTCAAATGCGGACGCTTCTGCCCAGTGAAGGAAACCATCGACTGAATGCAAAGATAGCACAACGACTGGGGGAGGATGTTTGCAAACCACACATCGGACAAGGGGTGAAAAGCCCAAGGATGCAATCAACTCGCACGTCCCCACAGGAAAAAAAAACAACAACAAGCCAATGAAAACCTGGGCAGAAGATGGAAACAGAGATTTCTGCCAAGAAGATCGAAAGAGGGCCAACGGGTGCATGAACACTTGTTCACCGTCATTAAGTCTCAGGCCAATGCAAATGCAAACTGCAAGGGCACAGCAGCTCACTGTGGTCAGAATGGCTATAAGGAAGCAGACAGGAAGCCACAAGTGTCAGAGAGGAGGTGGAGAGAAGGGAAGCCTCCTGCACCGTTGGTGGGAGTGCAGACCGGTGCAGCCACTACGCCAAGCGGTGTGGAACTGCCTCAGAACTTGAAGAATCCATGTCCCATATCATCCAGCTATTCCTCTGCGGCGTGTTGATCCAAAGAACTCGGAAACACTCCTGCATAAAGACATGTGCACCGCTGAGTTCACCACAGCGTCGCTCCCACGACCCAAGACTTGGAAGCCTCCCTGGAGCCCAGCAAGGGACGAGTGCAGAAGGAAGATGGGCTGTAGCCACGCAATGGCATACCAGTCAGCCGGAACCAAGGATGCAATCCAGCCATTTGTGAGCACCAGAATGGCTGTGAGGGTTTTAGGGAAGTGAAACAAGCCCCAGGGAGCAAGGCAAGTACCGTAGGACCTCACTTAAGAGGAGAAGCAAAAACAAGCGGTCAGGAACAGGTGGCACGGGACATTTGATTGGGGGTTCCCAGAGACAAAGCGGGGAGGTGTGAGAGGGTGAAACAGATGATGAGGCACAAGTGTGTGGTCAGGGCCTGCTATTAGGCTTACGCAGGGGAAGATGATGTCAGCTACACGGAAGTCTACATCGATGAGGATGCAAATCGGAAAGATATAGGATGTTCTAGTGCAGGGTTGTGGCAATAAATTCACCTAAAAGGAAAAAAAATCCAAAATGGGGTCCAGAATGACGGCATAAAGCTTTGGGGCTGAAAGAGATTAGAGAAGGTGAACTTCCAAGGCTGGAAAATCACCTCAAAATGCGTACTGATGCTACAGAAAGGTAGACCATTCCAAATAGATGAAGAGGAATACTACCCACAGAACATGCTGCCTGCTAAACCCATGCACCCACGGAAAAGGTTACCGTCCAGGATGTTACTACTAATCACCTTCACGAATAATCCAAAAAGGCCCACGTGTTCCCAAGCTCAGGCAAAAGGTTGGTCCAAAAGTCCAATTCAGGGCCGGCCCTGTGGCGGAGCGGGTAAGTGCCCACGTTCTGCTTGGCCGGCCCAGGCCTCACTGTTTCACATCACGGGTGCAGATCACATTAGCAGTGTTAGGAAATACAGATTTCATGGTACGGTGCGGACAGGGATCATAAACTAAGTAGCAATGGTGAGGTCACCTTATCAATACGCACCAGAAAAAGAACCGTGAGGCTTTTACAATCCATGAACGCCTCTGGTACACTTCCCCAGAGGAAGAAGGAAGGAAAACATGGGACCTGCCAAGGTGGAATCGGCAGAGTGCTAGGAGATGACACGATCATTGCGCATCAGAGGATGGCCCGGGCAACTTCAACCTGGGAGGGAGTCCAGGACTTTCTCTGGGGAACGTCCACCCACTTGGCCATCTACATAAAATGTAAGAGGTGAAACCCAGGATAATCTTACAGGACAGAAACCAGTGTCTAGAGAGAATGTAGCAGGCCTTCCAAAGTTCGAGGGGCAAGACAGAAACCGACAAGAAATCGAGAAAAAGGAAAACTATCCTACCAGGAAAGGGTGAGGAGTCAGACTGGCCTGAGATGGCTCTGAAACTCTGTGTGCACGCAGGTTGTCAGGACAACTTCGAATTTTGAGGTTGTTTATGACATCACGAGGATCATGTCCGCCAAGATGGCCGCACGGTTACAGACTGAGGATTGGCCTAGGCTAGGCTATTAAAGGGAGGGATACCCAGAAACAGCTTTGAGAAACAGAAAGCGGACACAGAAACTGGAAGACATAAAACAGACGCTGATTCGAGGGGTAAGAAAGGAATCCTTGGCAAGAAGCGAGAATAGAGGGACAAGCCCCGAGAGGAGAACGTTGTCATCTATTCAAGTCTATGGGGAGGCCATGCTGATTCAAGCTTGCAACTTGATTGGAAGCAAGAGGCCGGACTTGGGCCTTATCAGACCTACGTGGTCCTTCTGCCTTAAGCATAAGCCAAAGTCAAGAATGAGGTCTTGAGGACGTTGAAGAGAAGACTCGATGCCTCCTTTCCTAGGCCCCTGGCATTCTTTGCAGATCAGTCTCACTTTCCATAGCTCTGGCGTCACGGGGGCCCACCGGGTACATGCTAATGTGTCCCAAGAGATGTCTTGGGAGCCTTGAAGGAATGGAGCCCTGTCACGCTTGGGCTATGTCTCTTTGTTTGGAAGTGCTCTACAAGGGTGCTGAAAAGCACCCTTTTCCACAGGGCTTCGTTCCTTCGTGAAGGCTGCCCTCCCAGGCTAGTGTGCTCAGTTTGCCTCCATCGAAATTCTCTCCCCCTACCTCTTGCCGTAGAAGGATTATGGATTATGTGTTTTGACACCACATGTAAGGAAGTGGGCTGAAAATGAGAACATTACAATTCTGTTTCAAGAAAAAGAAACAGGCCAGGGCTGAGGATGTAAGGCAAACAAATGGCACAGCCTATAGAAATAAAGTAAGCCCGTATCTAGACGGCACCTGGGGGAACGTTCCAGGATCAGGGGTGAAGTTCGAAACTTCCCAAATCCGGAAAGGAGACAGAAAAATATCTTTCCTGGAGAGAGGGATTCATCAGACTCGTCTAATTTGTCCTGGAAACATTGTGTCTGTAAAGGGGAAGGCCAGGACGACCTCGAGTTTGGAGTTTCTGACCTCAGGATGTCAAACCAACCCAGACGACCACGTGTTCCCAGTGCTTAGTTTGACCCAGGCTAGGACAGCAAAGACTCCTTCAAGTGACCGGTGCAAATTCAAAGACAACAACCAAGAGTCACGAAAGCACTCACACCTCGGCCTAGAGAACATACGGTGATTCCAGAAATGCAAAATGAATCACTTGGAATGAAGGGGAACGGACTGATAAGCATGTCTAAGGGGGATAGCTGAGAAATACCATGACGATTCTCCTATGGAAAAGAGACAAAGGTCCCAGAAAATGGAAGGCGAACAGAAATCACACCTGGATAATCCACAATGAAAGATGATGTCCGTCTTTAGACAGACTCTGCTGGAACGTTTGAAAGGCAGAGAAATTCACAAGCCAAAAGACGGCAGCGAAGGTCAAGGCTGGGCTAAGTGGGAAGGGTGAGTTATGAGACTGCTCCAAGCGGGCCAGGAAACCGTGTGTCCGTGAAGCTTGCCGGGACAGCAGAGACACGATTATGACAAATCCTCTGACATCGCAGTGGACCCGAAAAACAACCTGGCCTCATCTACACAGTGCCAGAGTTGGGCTCAAGTAGCATATTCAAGTCCCATTGCCCTCAACTGCAGGTTGCCAACGGAACATGAAAGGGGCCGGCCGGGGGCGCAGCGGTGAGGTCCGCACCTTCTGGGTCGGTGGCCCGTGGTGGGCCGGGTGGACCCTCGGGTGGGCCTGCTCACCACTGCTTCAGGCATTCTGGGGCAGGCGTCCGAGGTAGTGTAGAGGCAGATGGGAAGGGACGTTAGACAGGGCCAGACTTCCACAGCAAATACAGGAGCATTGCCAGCAGATGTGAGCGCAGCGATGCACTTCTGCCAGAACAAAACCGATTCCAAGTTGCAAAGCATAGAGAAACTGAAGCTGAAAAGAAAAAGTGAGAAACTGCATGCCCGTGAGAAGGATGAGATCTCTATGAAGAAACTTAGCAAAACAGGTGAAAGCCATGGCAATGGAAAACTAACCAACGTTGGGGGAAAGAAATTCAAGAAGACACAAGGAGAAAGAAGGAGATTCCAGGATCTAGGAGTGGAAGCATCAACACACTGGAAACGTCCCTACCAGAGCAAGGAATCTCTGGATTCCATGCAATCCCAGTCAAAGTTGCAGCAATGTTTCCCACAGAGACAGAAGAGGGAATGCTAAAGCTTCTAGCCAGCAACAAGACACCCTGACTAGGCAAAGGAATCCTCAGGAAAACGAAAAAAAGCAGGACGTGGCACACTTTCCGATTTCAACATATAGGACGAAGCACTAGGTACCGAGACGGCACAGTCTGGGCCCCAAAACAGGCACACAGACCCATGCAACAGAATCGAGAACCCGGAGCCCCACTCAAACGTACATGGACAGCCCATTTTCGACCAGGGAGCCAAGAGGAGACAGCGGAGAAAGGAGAGTCTCTACCATAAACGGTGCTGGGAAGCCTGCACAGCCACATGGAACACAACGAGAGTACACCATGATGTTACACCTGGCACACACACCACCTGAAATGGATCAAAGCCTTGAATGGCAGACTTGAAACCGTGAACCTTGTAGCAGAAGACCTAGGCAGAGTGCTCTTTGCCATCTGTCTGAGCCGCCTGTTTGGAAGAAGCAAGTCCGACTGGGCCAGGGCAACCAAGTCAACAAGAAACCAACGGGACCACGTCAAATGCGGACGCTTCTGCCCAGTGAAGGAAACCATCGACTGAATGCAAAGATAGCACAACGACTGGGGGAGGATGTTTGCAAACCACACATCGGACAAGGGGTGAAAAGCCCAAGGATGCAATCAACTCGCACGTCCCCACAGGAAAAAAAAACAACAACAAGCCAATGAAAACCTGGGCAGAAGATGGAAACAGAGATTTCTGCCAAGAAGATCGAAAGAGGGCCAACGGGTGCATGAACACTTGTTCACCGTCATTAAGTCTCAGGCCAATGCAAATGCAAACTGCAAGGGCACAGCAGCTCACTGTGGTCAGAATGGCTATAAGGAAGCAGACAGGAAGCCACAAGTGTCAGAGAGGAGGTGGAGAGAAGGGAAGCCTCCTGCACCGTTGGTGGGAGTGCAGACCGGTGCAGCCACTACGCCAAGCGGTGTGGAACTGCCTCAGAACTTGAAGAATCCATGTCCCATATCATCCAGCTATTCCTCTGCGGCGTGTTGATCCAAAGAACTCGGAAACACTCCTGCATAAAGACATGTGCACCGCTGAGTTCACCACAGCGTCGCTCCCACGACCCAAGACTTGGAAGCCTCCCTGGAGCCCAGCAAGGGACGAGTGCAGAAGGAAGATGGGCTGTAGCCACGCAATGGCATACCAGTCAGCCGGAACCAAGGATGCAATCCAGCCATTTGTGAGCACCAGAATGGCTGTGAGGGTTTTAGGGAAGTGAAACAAGCCCCAGGGAGCAAGGCAAGTACCGTAGGACCTCACTTAAGAGGAGAAGCAAAAACAAGCGGTCAGGAACAGGTGGCACGGGACATTTGATTGGGGGTTCCCAGAGACAAAGCGGGGAGGTGTGAGAGGGTGAAACAGATGATGAGGCACAAGTGTGTGGTCAGGGCCTGCTATTAGGCTTACGCAGGGGAAGATGATGTCAGCTACACGGAAGTCTACATCGATGAGGATGCAAATCGGAAAGATATAGGATGTTCTAGTGCAGGGTTGTGGCAATAAATTCACCTAAAAGGAAAAAAAATCCAAAATGGGGTCCAGAATGACGGCATAAAGCTTTGGGGCTGAAAGAGATTAGAGAAGGTGAACTTCCAAGGCTGGAAAATCACCTCAAAATGCGTACTGATGCTACAGAAAGGTAGACCATTCCAAATAGATGAAGAGGAATACTACCCACAGAACATGCTGCCTGCTAAACCCATGCACCCACGGAAAAGGTTACCGTCCAGGATGTTACTACTAATCACCTTCACGAATAATCCAAAAAGGCCCACGTGTTCCCAAGCTCAGGCAAAAGGTTGGTCCAAAAGTCCAATTCAGGGCCGGCCCTGTGGCGGAGCGGGTAAGTGCCCACGTTCTGCTTGGCCGGCCCAGGCCTCACTGTTTCACATCACGGGTGCAGATCACATTAGCAGTGTTAGGAAATACAGATTTCATGGTACGGTGCGGACAGGGATCATAAACTAAGTAGCAATGGTGAGGTCACCTTATCAATACGCACCAGAAAAAGAACCGTGAGGCTTTTACAATCCATGAACGCCTCTGGTACACTTCCCCAGAGGAAGAAGGAAGGAAAACATGGGACCTGCCAAGGTGGAATCGGCAGAGTGCTAGGAGATGACACGATCATTGCGCATCAGAGGATGGCCCGGGCAACTTCAACCTGGGAGGGAGTCCAGGACTTTCTCTGGGGAACGTCCACCCACTTGGCCATCTACATAAAATGTAAGAGGTGAAACCCAGGATAATCTTACAGGACAGAAACCAGTGTCTAGAGAGAATGTAGCAGGCCTTCCAAAGTTCGAGGGGCAAGACAGAAACCGACAAGAAATCGAGAAAAAGGAAAACTATCCTACCAGGAAAGGGTGAGGAGTCAGCCTGGCCTGAGATGGCTCTGAAACTCTGTGTGCACGCAGGTTGTCAGGACAACTTCGAATTTTGAGGTTGTTTATGACATCACGAGGATCATGTCCGCCAAGATGGCCGCACGGTTACAGACTGAGGATTGGCCTAGGCTAGGCTATTAAAGGGAGGGATACCCAGAAACAGCTTTGAGAAACAGAAAGCGGACACAGAAACTGGAAGACATAAAACAGACGCTGATTCGAGGGGTAAGAAAGGAATCCTTGGCAAGAAGCGAGAATAGAGGGACAAGCCCCGAGAGGAGAACGTTGTCATCTATTCAAGTCTATGGGGAGGCCATGCTGATTCAAGCTTGCAACTTGATTGGAAGCAAGAGGCCGGACTTGGGCCTTATCAGACCTACGTGGTCCTTCTGCCTTAAGCATAAGCCAAAGTCAAGAATGAGGTCTTGAGGACGTTGAAGAGAAGACTCGATGCCTCCTTTCCTAGGCCCCTGGCATTCTTTGCAGATCAGTCTCACTTTCCATAGCTCTGGCGTCACGGGGGCCCACCGGGTACATGCTAATGTGTCCCAAGAGATGTCTTGGGAGCCTTGAAGGAATGGAGCCCTGTCACGCTTGGGCTATGTCTCTTTGTTTGGAAGTGCTCTACAAGGGTGCTGAAAAGCACCCTTTTCCACAGGGCTTCGTTCCTTCGTGAAGGCTGCCCTCCCAGGCTAGTGTGCTCAGTTTGCCTCCATCGAAATTCTCTCCCCCTACCTCTTGCCGTAGAAGGATTATGGATTATGTGTTTTGACACCACATGTAAGGAAGTGGGCTGAAAATGAGAACATTACAATTCTGTTTCAAGAAAAAGAAACAGGCCAGGGCTGAGGATGTAAGGCAAACAAATGGCACAGCCTATAGAAATAAAGTAAGCCCGTATCTAGACGGCACCTGGGGGAACGTTCCAGGATCAGGGGTGAAGTTCGAAACTTCCCAAATCCGGAAAGGAGACAGAAAAATATCTTTCCTGGAGAGAGGGATTCATCAGACTCGTCTAATTTGTCCTGGAAACATTGTGTCTGTAAAGGGGAAGGCCAGGACGACCTCGAGTTTGGAGTTTCTGACCTCAGGATGTCAAACCAACCCAGACGACCACGTGTTCCCAGTGCTTAGTTTGACCCAGGCTAGGACAGCAAAGACTCCTTCAAGTGACCGGTGCAAATTCAAAGACAACAACCAAGAGTCACGAAAGCACTCACACCTCGGCCTAGAGAACATACGGTGATTCCAGAAATGCAAAATGAATCACTTGGAATGAAGGGGAACGGACTGATAAGCATGTCTAAGGGGGATAGCTGAGAAATACCATGACGATTCTCCTATGGAAAAGAGACAAAGGTCCCAGAAAATGGAAGGCGAACAGAAATCACACCTGGATAATCCACAATGAAAGATGATGTCCGTCTTTAGACAGACTCTGCTGGAACGTTTGAAAGGCAGAGAAATTCACAAGCCAAAAGACGGCAGCGAAGGTCAAGGCTGGGCTAAGTGGGAAGGGTGAGTTATGAGACTGCTCCAAGCGGGCCAGGAAACCGTGTGTCCGTGAAGCTTGCCGGGACAGCAGAGACACGATTATGACAAATCCTCTGACATCGCAGTGGACCCGAAAAACAACCTGGCCTCATCTACACAGTGCCAGAGTTGGGCTCAAGTAGCATATTCAAGTCCCATTGCCCTCAACTGCAGGTTGCCAACGGAACATGAAAGGGGCCGGCCGGGGGCGCAGCGGTGAGGTCCGCACCTTCTGGGTCGGTGGCCCGTGGTGGGCCGGGTGGACCCTCGGGTGGGCCTGCTCACCACTGCTTCAGGCATTCTGGGGCAGGCGTCCGAGGTAGTGTAGAGGCAGATGGGAAGGGACGTTAGACAGGGCCAGACTTCCACAGCAAATACAGGAGCATTGCCAGCAGATGTGAGCGCAGCGATGCACTTCTGCCAGAACAAAACCGATTCCAAGTTGCAAAGCATAGAGAAACTGAAGCTGAAAAGAAAAAGTGAGAAACTGCATGCCCGTGAGAAGGATGAGATCTCTATGAAGAAACTTAGCAAAACAGGTGAAAGCCATGGCAATGGAAAACTAACCAACGTTGGGGGAAAGAAATTCAAGAAGACACAAGGAGAAAGAAGGAGATTCCAGGATCTAGGAGTGGAAGCATCAACACACTGGAAACGTCCCTACCAGAGCAAGGAATCTCTGGATTCCATGCAATCCCAGTCAAAGTTGCAGCAATGTTTCCCACAGAGACAGAAGAGGGAATGCTAAAGCTTCTAGCCAGCAACAAGACACCCTGACTAGGCAAAGGAATCCTCAGGAAAACGAAAAAAAGCAGGACGTGGCACACTTTCCGATTTCAACATATAGGACGAAGCACTAGGTACCGAGACGGCACAGTCTGGGCCCCAAAACAGGCACACAGACCCATGCAACAGAATCGAGAACCCGGAGCCCCACTCAAACGTACATGGACAGCCCATTTTCGACCAGGGAGCCAAGAGGAGACAGCGGAGAAAGGAGAGTCTCTACCATAAACGGTGCTGGGAAGCCTGCACAGCCACATGGAACACAACGAGAGTACACCATGATGTTACACCTGGCACACACACCACCTGAAATGGATCAAAGCCTTGAATGGCAGACTTGAAACCGTGAACCTTGTAGCAGAAGACCTAGGCAGAGTGCTCTTTGCCATCTGTCTGAGCCGCCTGTTTGGAAGAAGCAAGTCCGACTGGGCCAGGGCAACCAAGTCAACAAGAAACCAACGGGACCACGTCAAATGCGGACGCTTCTGCCCAGTGAAGGAAACCATCGACTGAATGCAAAGATAGCACAACGACTGGGGGAGGATGTTTGCAAACCACACATCGGACAAGGGGTGAAAAGCCCAAGGATGCAATCAACTCGCACGTCCCCACAGGAAAAAAAAACAACAACAAGCCAATGAAAACCTGGGCAGAAGATGGAAACAGAGATTTCTGCCAAGAAGATCGAAAGAGGGCCAACGGGTGCATGAACACTTGTTCACCGTCATTAAGTCTCAGGCCAATGCAAATGCAAACTGCAAGGGCACAGCAGCTCACTGTGGTCAGAATGGCTATAAGGAAGCAGACAGGAAGCCACAAGTGTCAGAGAGGAGGTGGAGAGAAGGGAAGCCTCCTGCACCGTTGGTGGGAGTGCAGACCGGTGCAGCCACTACGCCAAGCGGTGTGGAACTGCCTCAGAACTTGAAGAATCCATGTCCCATATCATCCAGCTATTCCTCTGCGGCGTGTTGATCCAAAGAACTCGGAAACACTCCTGCATAAAGACATGTGCACCGCTGAGTTCACCACAGCGTCGCTCCCACGACCCAAGACTTGGAAGCCTCCCTGGAGCCCAGCAAGGGACGAGTGCAGAAGGAAGATGGGCTGTAGCCACGCAATGGCATACCAGTCAGCCGGAACCAAGGATGCAATCCAGCCATTTGTGAGCACCAGAATGGCTGTGAGGGTTTTAGGGAAGTGAAACAAGCCCCAGGGAGCAAGGCAAGTACCGTAGGACCTCACTTAAGAGGAGAAGCAAAAACAAGCGGTCAGGAACAGGTGGCACGGGACATTTGATTGGGGGTTCCCAGAGACAAAGCGGGGAGGTGTGAGAGGGTGAAACAGATGATGAGGCACAAGTGTGTGGTCAGGGCCTGCTATTAGGCTTACGCAGGGGAAGATGATGTCAGCTACACGGAAGTCTACATCGATGAGGATGCAAATCGGAAAGATATAGGATGTTCTAGTGCAGGGTTGTGGCAATAAATTCACCTAAAAGGAAAAAAAATCCAAAATGGGGTCCAGAATGACGGCATAAAGCTTTGGGGCTGAAAGAGATTAGAGAAGGTGAACTTCCAAGGCTGGAAAATCACCTCAAAATGCGTACTGATGCTACAGAAAGGTAGACCATTCCAAATAGATGAAGAGGAATACTACCCACAGAACATGCTGCCTGCTAAACCCATGCACCCACGGAAAAGGTTACCGTCCAGGATGTTACTACTAATCACCTTCACGAATAATCCAAAAAGGCCCACGTGTTCCCAAGCTCAGGCAAAAGGTTGGTCCAAAAGTCCAATTCAGGGCCGGCCCTGTGGCGGAGCGGGTAAGTGCCCACGTTCTGCTTGGCCGGCCCAGGCCTCACTGTTTCACATCACGGGTGCAGATCACATTAGCAGTGTTAGGAAATACAGATTTCATGGTACGGTGCGGACAGGGATCATAAACTAAGTAGCAATGGTGAGGTCACCTTATCAATACGCACCAGAAAAAGAACCGTGAGGCTTTTACAATCCATGAACGCCTCTGGTACACTTCCCCAGAGGAAGAAGGAAGGAAAACATGGGACCTGCCAAGGTGGAATCGGCAGAGTGCTAGGAGATGACACGATCATTGCGCATCAGAGGATGGCCCGGGCAACTTCAACCTGGGAGGGAGTCCAGGACTTTCTCTGGGGAACGTCCACCCACTTGGCCATCTACATAAAATGTAAGAGGTGAAACCCAGGATAATCTTACAGGACAGAAACCAGTGTCTAGAGAGAATGTAGCAGGCCTTCCAAAGTTCGAGGGGCAAGACAGAAACCGACAAGAAATCGAGAAAAAGGAAAACTATCCTACCAGGAAAGGGTGAGGAGTCAGCCTGGCCTGAGATGGCTCTGAAACTCTGTGTGCACGCAGGTTGTCAGGACAACTTCGAATTTTGAGGTTGTTTATGACATCACGAGGATCATGTCCGCCAAGATGGCCGCACGGTTACAGACTGAGGATTGGCCTAGGCTAGGCTATTAAAGGGAGGGATACCCAGAAACAGCTTTGAGAAACAGAAAGCGGACACAGAAACTGGAAGACATAAAACAGACGCTGATTCGAGGGGTAAGAAAGGAATCCTTGGCAAGAAGCGAGAATAGAGGGACAAGCCCCGAGAGGAGAACGTTGTCATCTATTCAAGTCTATGGGGAGGCCATGCTGATTCAAGCTTGCAACTTGATTGGAAGCAAGAGGCCGGACTTGGGCCTTATCAGACCTACGTGGTCCTTCTGCCTTAAGCATAAGCCAAAGTCAAGAATGAGGTCTTGAGGACGTTGAAGAGAAGACTCGATGCCTCCTTTCCTAGGCCCCTGGCATTCTTTGCAGATCAGTCTCACTTTCCATAGCTCTGGCGTCACGGGGGCCCACCGGGTACATGCTAATGTGTCCCAAGAGATGTCTTGGGAGCCTTGAAGGAATGGAGCCCTGTCACGCTTGGGCTATGTCTCTTTGTTTGGAAGTGCTCTACAAGGGTGCTGAAAAGCACCCTTTTCCACAGGGCTTCGTTCCTTCGTGAAGGCTGCCCTCCCAGGCTAGTGTGCTCAGTTTGCCTCCATCGAAATTCTCTCCCGCTACCTCTTGCCGTAGAAGGATTATGGATTATGTGTTTTGACACCACATGTAAGGAAGTGGGCTGAAAATGAGAACATTACAATTCTGTTTCAAGAAAAAGAAACAGGCCAGGGCTGAGGATGTAAGGCAAACAAATGGCACAGCCTATAGAAATAAAGTAAGCCCGTATCTAGACGGCACCTGGGGGAACGTTCCAGGATCAGGGGTGAAGTTCGAAACTTCCCAAATCCGGAAAGGAGACAGAAAAATATCTTTCCTGGAGAGAGGGATTCATCAGACTCGTCTAATTTGTCCTGGAAACATTGTGTCTGTAAAGGGGGATGCCAGGACGACCTCGAGTTTGGAGTTTCTGACCTCAGGATGTCAAACCAACCCAGACGACCACGTGTTCCCAGTGCTTAGTTTGACCCAGGCTAGGACAGCAAAGACTCCTTCAAGTGACCGGTGCAAATTCAAAGACAACAACCAAGAGTCACGAAAGCACTCACACCTCGGCCTAGAGAACATACGGTGATTCCAGAAATGCAAAATGAATCACTTGGAATGAAGGGGAACGGACTGATAAGCATGTCTAAGGGGGATAGCTGAGAAATACCATGACGATTCTCCTATGGAAAAGAGACAAAGGTCCCAGAAAATGGAAGGCGAACAGAAATCACACCTGGATAATCCACAATGAAAGATGATGTCCGTCTTTAGACAGACTCTGCTGGAACGTTTGAAAGGCAGAGAAATTCACAAGCCAAAAGACGGCAGCGAAGGTCAAGGCTGGGCTAAGTGGGAAGGGTGAGTTATGAGACTGCTCCAAGCGGGCCAGGAAACCGTGTGTCCGTGAAGCTTGCCGGGACAGCAGAGACACGATTATGACAAATCCTCTGACATCGCAGTGGACCCGAAAAACAACCTGGCCTCATCTACACAGTGCCAGAGTTGGGCTCAAGTAGCATATTCAAGTCCCATTGCCCTCAACTGCAGGTTGCCAACGGAACATGAAAGGGGCCGGCCGGGGGCGCAGCGGTGAGGTCCGCACCTTCTGGGTCGGTGGCCCGTGGTGGGCCGGGTGGACCCTCGGGTGGGCCTGCTCACCACTGCTTCAGGCATTCTGGGGCAGGCGTCCGAGGTAGTGTAGAGGCAGATGGGAAGGGACGTTAGACAGGGCCAGACTTCCACAGCAAATACAGGAGCATTGCCAGCAGATGTGAGCGCAGCGATGCACTTCTGCCAGAACAAAACCGATTCCAAGTTGCAAAGCATAGAGAAACTGAAGCTGAAAAGAAAAAGTGAGAAACTGCATGCCCGTGAGAAGGATGAGATCTCTATGAAGAAACTTAGCAAAACAGGTGAAAGCCATGGCAATGGAAAACTAACCAACGTTGGGGGAAAGAAATTCAAGAAGACACAAGGAGAAAGAAGGAGATTCCAGGATCTAGGAGTGGAAGCATCAACACACTGGAAACGTCCCTACCAGAGCAAGGAATCTCTGGATTCCATGCAATCCCAGTCAAAGTTGCAGCAATGTTTCCCACAGAGACAGAAGAGGGAATGCTAAAGCTTCTAGCCAGCAACAAGACACCCTGACTAGGCAAAGGAATCCTCAGGAAAACGAAAAAAAGCAGGACGTGGCACACTTTCCGATTTCAACATATAGGACGAAGCACTAGGTACCGAGACGGCACAGTCTGGGCCCCAAAACAGGCACACAGACCCATGCAACAGAATCGAGAACCCGGAGCCCCACTCAAACGTACATGGACAGCCCATTTTCGACCAGGGAGCCAAGAGGAGACAGCGGAGAAAGGAGAGTCTCTACCATAAACGGTGCTGGGAAGCCTGCACAGCCACATGGAACACAACGAGAGTACACCATGATGTTACACCTGGCACACACACCACCTGAAATGGATCAAAGCCTTGAATGGCAGACTTGAAACCGTGAACCTTGTAGCAGAAGACCTAGGCAGAGTGCTCTTTGCCATCTGTCTGAGCCGCCTGTTTGGAAGAAGCAAGTCCGACTGGGCCAGGGCAACCAAGTCAACAAGAAACCAACGGGACCACGTCAAATGCGGACGCTTCTGCCCAGTGAAGGAAACCATCGACTGAATGCAAAGATAGCACAACGACTGGGGGAGGATGTTTGCAAACCACACATCGGACAAGGGGTGAAAAGCCCAAGGATGCAATCAACTCGCACGTCCCCACAGGAAAAAAAAACAACAACAAGCCAATGAAAACCTGGGCAGAAGATGGAAACAGAGATTTCTGCCAAGAAGATCGAAAGAGGGCCAACGGGTGCATGAACACTTGTTCACCGTCATTAAGTCTCAGGCCAATGCAAATGCAAACTGCAAGGGCACAGCAGCTCACTGTGGTCAGAATGGCTATAAGGAAGCAGACAGGAAGCCACAAGTGTCAGAGAGGAGGTGGAGAGAAGGGAAGCCTCCTGCACCGTTGGTGGGAGTGCAGACCGGTGCAGCCACTACGCCAAGCGGTGTGGAACTGCCTCAGAACTTGAAGAATCCATGTCCCATATCATCCAGCTATTCCTCTGCGGCGTGTTGATCCAAAGAACTCGGAAACACTCCTGCATAAAGACATGTGCACCGCTGAGTTCACCACAGCGTCGCTCCCACGACCCAAGACTTGGAAGCCTCCCTGGAGCCCAGCAAGGGACGAGTGCAGAAGGAAGATGGGCTGTAGCCACGCAATGGCATACCAGTCAGCCGGAACCAAGGATGCAATCCAGCCATTTGTGAGCACCAGAATGGCTGTGAGGGTTTTAGGGAAGTGAAACAAGCCCCAGGGAGCAAGGCAAGTACCGTAGGACCTCACTTAAGAGGAGAAGCAAAAACAAGCGGTCAGGAACAGGTGGCACGGGACATTTGATTGGGGGTTCCCAGAGACAAAGCGGGGAGGTGTGAGAGGGTGAAACAGATGATGAGGCACAAGTGTGTGGTCAGGGCCTGCTATTAGGCTTACGCAGGGGAAGATGATGTCAGCTACACGGAAGTCTACATCGATGAGGATGCAAATCGGAAAGATATAGGATGTTCTAGTGCAGGGTTGTGGCAATAAATTCACCTAAAAGGAAAAAAAATCCAAAATGGGGTCCAGAATGACGGCATAAAGCTTTGGGGCTGAAAGAGATTAGAGAAGGTGAACTTCCAAGGCTGGAAAATCACCTCAAAATGCGTACTGATGCTACAGAAAGGTAGACCATTCCAAATAGATGAAGAGGAATACTACCCACAGAACATGCTGCCTGCTAAACCCATGCACCCACGGAAAAGGTTACCGTCCAGGATGTTACTACTAATCACCTTCACGAATAATCCAAAAAGGCCCACGTGTTCCCAAGCTCAGGCAAAAGGTTGGTCCAAAAGTCCAATTCAGGGCCGGCCCTGTGGCGGAGCGGGTAAGTGCCCACGTTCTGCTTGGCCGGCCCAGGCCTCACTGTTTCACATCACGGGTGCAGATCACATTAGCAGTGTTAGGAAATACAGATTTCATGGTACGGTGCGGACAGGGATCATAAACTAAGTAGCAATGGTGAGGTCACCTTATCAATACGCACCAGAAAAAGAACCGTGAGGCTTTTACAATCCATGAACGCCTCTGGTACACTTCCCCAGAGGAAGAAGGAAGGAAAACATGGGACCTGCCAAGGTGGAATCGGCAGAGTGCTAGGAGATGACACGATCATTGCGCATCAGAGGATGGCCCGGGCAACTTCAACCTGGGAGGGAGTCCAGGACTTTCTCTGGGGAACGTCCACCCACTTGGCCATCTACATAAAATGTAAGAGGTGAAACCCAGGATAATCTTACAGGACAGAAACCAGTGTCTAGAGAGAATGTAGCAGGCCTTCCAAAGTTCGAGGGGCAAGACAGAAACCGACAAGAAATCGAGAAAAAGGAAAACTATCCTACCAGGAAAGGGTGAGGAGTCAGACTGGCCTGAGATGGCTCTGAAACTCTGTGTGCACGCAGGTTGTCAGGACAACTTCGAATTTTGAGGTTGTTTATGACATCACGAGGATCATGTCCGCCAAGATGGCCGCACGGTTACAGACTGAGGATTGGCCTAGGCTAGGCTATTAAAGGGAGGGATACCCAGAAACAGCTTTGAGAAACAGAAAGCGGACACAGAAACTGGAAGACATAAAACAGACGCTGATTCGAGGGGTAAGAAAGGAATCCTTGGCAAGAAGCGAGAATAGAGGGACAAGCCCCGAGAGGAGAACGTTGTCATCTATTCAAGTCTATGGGGAGGCCATGCTGATTCAAGCTTGCAACTTGATTGGAAGCAAGAGGCCGGACTTGGGCCTTATCAGACCTACGTGGTCCTTCTGCCTTAAGCATAAGCCAAAGTCAAGAATGAGGTCTTGAGGACGTTGAAGAGAAGACTCGATGCCTCCTTTCCTAGGCCCCTGGCATTCTTTGCAGATCAGTCTCACTTTCCATAGCTCTGGCGTCACGGGGGCCCACCGGGTACATGCTAATGTGTCCCAAGAGATGTCTTGGGAGCCTTGAAGGAATGGAGCCCTGTCACGCTTGGGCTATGTCTCTTTGTTTGGAAGTGCTCTACAAGGGTGCTGAAAAGCACCCTTTTCCACAGGGCTTCGTTCCTTCGTGAAGGCTGCCCTCCCAGGCTAGTGTGCTCAGTTTGCCTCCATCGAAATTCTCTCCCGCTACCTCTTGCCGTAGAAGGATTATGGATTATGTGTTTTGACACCACATGTAAGGAAGTGGGCTGAAAATGAGAACATTACAATTCTGTTTCAAGAAAAATAAACAGGCCAGGGCTGAGGATGTAAGGCAAACAAATGGCACAGCCTATAGAAATAAAGTAAGCCCGTATCTAGACGGCACCTGGGGGAACGTTCCAGGATCAGGGGTGAAGTTCGAAACTTCCCAAATCCGGAAAGGAGACAGAAAAATATCTTTCCTGGAGAGAGGGATTCATCAGACTCGTCTAATTTGTCCTGGAAACATTGTGTCTGTAAAGGGGAAGGCCAGGACGACCTCGAGTTTGGAGTTTCTGACCTCAGGATGTCAAACCAACCCAGACGACCACGTGTTCCCAGTGCTTAGTTTGACCCAGGCTAGGACAGCAAAGACTCCTTCAAGTGACCGGTGCAAATTCAAAGACAACAACCAAGAGTCACGAAAGCACTCACACCTCGGCCTAGAGAACATACGGTGATTCCAGAAATGCAAAATGAATCACTTGGAATGAAGGGGAACGGACTGATAAGCATGTCTAAGGGGGATAGCTGAGAAATACCATGACGATTCTCCTATGGAAAAGAGACAAAGGTCCCAGAAAATGGAAGGCGAACAGAAATCACACCTGGATAATCCACAATGAAAGATGATGTCCGTCTTTAGACAGACTCTGCTGGAACGTTTGAAAGGCAGAGAAATTCACAAGCCAAAAGACGGCAGCGAAGGTCAAGGCTGGGCTAAGTGGGAAGGGTGAGTTATGAGACTGCTCCAAGCGGGCCAGGAAACCGTGTGTCCGTGAAGCTTGCCGGGACAGCAGAGACACGATTATGACAAATCCTCTGACATCGCAGTGGACCCGAAAAACAACCTGGCCTCATCTACACAGTGCCAGAGTTGGGCTCAAGTAGCATATTCAAGTCCCATTGCCCTCAACTGCAGGTTGCCAACGGAACATGAAAGGGGCCGGCCGGGGGCGCAGCGGTGAGGTCCGCACCTTCTGGGTCGGTGGCCCGTGGTGGGCCGGGTGGACCCTCGGGTGGGCCTGCTCACCACTGCTTCAGGCATTCTGGGGCAGGCGTCCGAGGTAGTGTAGAGGCAGATGGGAAGGGACGTTAGACAGGGCCAGACTTCCACAGCAAATACAGGAGCATTGCCAGCAGATGTGAGCTCAGCGATGCACTTCTGCCAGAACAAAACCGATTCCAAGTTGCAAAGCATAGAGAAACTGAAGCTGAAAAGAAAAAGTGAGAAACTGCATGCCAGTGAGAAGGATGAGATCTCTATGAAGAAACTTAGCAAAACAGGTGAAAGCCATGGCAATGGAAAACTAACCAACGTTGGGGGAAAGAAATTCAAGAAGACACAAGGAGAAAGAAGGAGATTCCAGGATCTAGGAGTGGAAGCATCAACACACTGGAAA
The DNA here is from genome assembly GCF_041296235.1 of Equus asinus. Taxonomy (NCBI): domain Eukaryota; kingdom Metazoa; phylum Chordata; class Mammalia; order Perissodactyla; family Equidae; genus Equus; species Equus asinus. Next base: position 7,628,921 of record NC_091790.1, on the reverse strand, counting down.
CGTCCCTACCAGAGCAAGGAATCTCTGGATTCCATGCAATCCCAGTCAAAGTTGCAGCAATGTTTCCCACAGAGACAGAAGAGGGAATGCTAAAGCTTCTAGCCAGCAACAAGACACCCTGACTAGGCAAAGGAATCCTCAGGAAAACGAAAAAAGCAGGACGTGGCACACTTTCCGATTTCAACATATAGGACGAAGCACTAGGTACCGAGACGGCACAGTCTGGGCCCCAAAACAGGCACACAGACCCATGCAACAGAATCGAGAACCCGGAGCCCCACTCAAACGTACATGGACAGCCCATTTTCGACCAGGGAGCCAAGAGGAGACAGCGGAGAAAGGAGAGCCTCTACCATAAACGGTGCTGGGAAGCCTGCACAGCCACATGGAACACAACGAGAGTACACCATGATGTTACACCTGGCACACACACCACCTGAAATGGATCAAAGCCTTGAATGGCAGACTTGAAACCGTGAACCTTGTAGCAGAAGACCTAGGCAGAGTGCTCTTTGCCATCTGTCTGAGCCGCCTGTTTGGAAGAAGCAAGTCCGACTGGGCCAGGGCAACCAAGTCAACAAGAAACCAACGGGACCACGTCAAATGCGGACGCTTCTGCCCAGTGAAGGAAACCATCGACTGAATGCAAAGATAGCACAACGACTGGGGGAGGATGTTTGCAAACCACACATCGGACAAGGGGTGAAAGCCCAAAGATGCAATCAACTCGCACGTCACCACAAGAAAAAAACAACAACAAGCCAATGAAAACCTGGGCAGAAGATGGAAACAGAGATTTCTGCCAAGAAGATCGAAAGAGGGCCAACGGGTGCATGAACACTTGTTCACCGTCATTAAGTCTCAGGCCAATGCAAATGCAAACTGCAAGGGCACAGCAGCTCACTGTGGTCAGAATGGCTATAAGGAAGCAGACAGGAAGCCACAAGTGTCAGAGAGGAGGTGGAGAGAAGGGAAGCCTCCTGCACCGTTGGTGGGAGTGCAGACCGGTGCAGCCACTACGCCAAGCGGTGTGGAACTGCCTCAGAACTTGAAGAATCCATGTCCCATATGATCCAGCTATTCCTCTGCGGCGTGTTGATCCAAAGAACTCGGAAACACTCCTGCATAAAGACATGTGCACCGCTGAGTTCACCACAGCGTCGCTCCCACGACCCAAGACTTGGAAGCCTCCCTGGAGCCCAGCAAGGGACGAGTGCAGAAGGAAGATGGGCTGTAGCCACCTAATGGCATACCAGTCAGCCGGAACCAAGGATGCAATCCAGCCATTTGTGACCACCAGAATGGCTGTGAGGGTTTTAGGGAAGTGAAACAAGCCCCAGGGAGCAAGGCAAGTACCGTAGGACCTCACTTAAGAGGAGAAGCAAAAACAAGCGGTCAGGAACAGGTGGCACGGGACATTTGATTGGGGGTTCCCAGAGACAAAGCGGGGAGGTGTGAGAGGGTGAAACAGATGATGAGGCACAAGTGTGTGGTCAGGGCCTGCTATTAGGCTTACGCAGGGGAAGATGTTGTCAGCTACACAGAAGTCTATATCGATGAGGATGCAAATCGGAAAGATATAGGATGTTCTAATGCAGGGTTGCGGCAATAAATTCACCTAAAAGCAAAAAAAATCCAAAATGGGGTCCAGAATGACGGCATAAAGCTTTGGGGCTGAAAGAGATTAGAGAAGGTGAACTTCCAAGGCTGGAAAATCACCTCAAAATGCGTACTGATGCTACAGAAAGGTAGACCATTCCAAATAGATGAAGAGGAATACTACCCACAGAACATGCTGCCTGCTAAACCCATGCACCCACGGAAAAGGTTACCGTCCAGGATGTTACTACTAATCACCTTCACGAATAATCCAAACAGGCCCACGTGTTCCCAAGCTCAGGCAAAAGGTTGGTCCAAAAGTCCAATTCAGGGCCGGCCCTGTGGCGGAGCGGGTAAGTGCCCACGTTCTGCTTGGCCGGCCCAGGCCTCACTGTTTCACATCACGGGTGCAGATCACATTAGCAGTGTTAGGAAATATAGATTTCATGGTACGGTGCGGACAGGGATCATAAACTAAGTAGCAATGGTGAGGTCACCTTATCAATACGCACCAGAAAAAGAACCGTGAGGCTTTTACAATCCATGAACGCCTCTAGTACACTTCCCCAGAGGAAGAAGGAAGGAAAACATGGGACCTGCCAAGGTGGAATCGGCAGAGTGCTAGGAGATGACACGATCATTGCGCATCAGAGGATGGCCCGGGCAACATCAACCTGGGAGGGAGTCCAGGACTTTCTCTGGGGAACGTCCACCCACTTGGCCATCTACATAAAATGTAAGAGGTGAAACCCAGGATAATCTTACAGGACAGAAACCAGTGTCTAGAGAGAATGTAGCAGGCCTTCCAAAGTTCGAGGGGCAAGACAGAAACCGACAAGAAATCGAGAAAAAGGAAAACTATCCTACCAGGAAAGGGTGAGGAGTCAGCCTGGCCTGAGATGGCTCTGAAACTCTGTGTGCACGCAGGTTGTCAGGACAACTTCGAATTTTGAGGTTGTTTATGACATCACGAGGATCATGTCCGCCAAGATGGCCGCACGGTTACAGACTGAGGATTGGCCTAGGCTAGGCTATTAAAGGGAGGGATACCCAGAAACAGCTTTGAGAAACAGAAAGCGGACACAGAAACTGGAAGACATAAAACAGACGCTGATTCGAGGGGTAAGAAAGGAATCCTTGGCAAGAAGCGAGAATAGAGGGACAAGCCCCGAGAGGAGAACGTTGTCATCTATTCAAGTGTATGGGGAGGCCATGCTGATTCAAGCTTGCAACTTGATTGGAAGCAAGAGGCCGGACTTGGGCCTTATCAGACCTACGTGGTCCTTCTGCCTTAAGCATAAGCCAAAGTCAAGAATGAGGTCTTGAGGACGTTGAAGAGAAGACTCGATGCCTCCTTTCCTAGGCCCCTGGCATTCTTTGCAGATCAGTCTCACTTTCCATAGCTCTGGCGTCACGGGGGCCCACCGGGTACATGCTAATGTGTCCCAAGAGATGTCTTGGGAGCCTTGAAGGAATGGAGCCCTGTCACGCTTGGGCTATGTCTCTTTGTTTGGAAGTGCTCTACAAGGGTGCTGAAAAGCACCCTTTTCCACAGGGCTTCGTTCCTTCGTGAAGGCTGCCCTCCCAGGCTAGTGTGCTCAGTTTGCCTCCATCGAAATTCTCTCCCCCTACCTCTTGCCGTAGAAGGATTATGGATTATGTGTTTTGACACCACATGTAAGGAAGTGGGCTGAAAATGAGAACATTACAATTCTGTTTCAAGAAAAAGAAACAGGCCAGGGCTGAGGATGTAAGGCAAACAAATGGCACAGCCTATAGAAATAAAGTAAGCCCGTATCTAGACGGCACCTGGGGGAACGTTCCAGGATCAGGGGTGAAGTTCGAAACTTCCCAAATCCGGAAAGGAGACAGAAAAATATCTTTCCTGGAGAGAGGGATTCATCAGACTCGTCTAATTTGTCCTGGAAACATTGTGTCTGTAAAGGGGGATGCCAGGACGACCTCGAGTTTGGAGTTTCTGACCTCAGGATGTCAAACCAACCCAGACGACCACGTGTTCCCAGTGCTTAGTTTGACCCAGGCTAAGACAGCAAAGACTCCTTCAAGTGACCGGTGCAAATTCAAAGACAACAACCAAGAGTCACGAAAGCACTCACACCTCGGCCTAGAGAACATACGGTGATTCCAGAAATGCAAAATGAATCACTTGGAATGAAGGGGAACGGACTGATAAGCATGTCTAAGGGGGATAGCTGAGAAATACCATGACGATTCTCCTATGGAAAAGAGACAAAGGCCCCAGAAAATGGAAGGCGAACAGAAATCACACCTGGATAATCCACAATGAAAGATGATGTCCGTCTTTAGACAGACTCTGCTGGAACGTTTGAAAGGCAGAGAAATTCACAAGCCAAAACACAGCAGCGAAGGTCAAGGCTGGGCTAAGTGGGAAGGGTGAGTTATGAGACTGCTCCAAGCGGGCCAGGAAACCGTGTGTGCATGAAGCTTGCCGGGACAGCAGAGACACGATTCTGACAAATCCTCTGACATCGCAGTGGACCCGAAAAACAACCTGGCCTCATCTACACAGTGCCAGAGTTGGGCTCAAGTAGCATATTCAAGTCCCATTGCCCTCAACTGCAGGTTGCCAACGGAACATGAAAGGGGCCGGCCGGTGGTGCAGCGGTGAGGTCCGCACCTTCTGGGTCGGTGGCCCGGGGTGGGCCGGGTGGACCCTCGGGTGAGCCTGCTCACCACTGCTTCAGGCATTCTGGGGCAGGCGTCCGAGGTAGTGTAGAGGCAGATGGGAAGGGACGTTAGACAGGGCCAGACTTCCACAGCAAATACAGGAGCATTGCCAGCAGATGTGAGCTCAGCGATGCACTTCTGCCAGAACAAAACCGATTCCAAGTTGCAAAGCATAGAGAAACTGAACCTGAAAAGAAAAAGTGAGAAACTGCATGCCAGTGAGAAGGATGAGATCTCTATGAAGAAACTTAGCAAAACAGGTGAAAGCCATGGCAATGGAAAACTAACCAACGTTGGGGGAAAGAAATTCAAGAAGACACAAGGAGAAAGAAGGAGATTCCAGGATCTAGGAGTGGAAGCATCAACACACTGGAAACGTCCCTACCAGAGCAAGGAATCTCTGGATTCCATGCAATCCCAGTCAAAGTTGCAGCAATGTTTCCCACAGAGACAGAAGAGGGAATCCTAAAGCTTCTAGCCAGCAACAAGAGACCCTGACTAGGCAAAGGAATCCTCAGGAAAACGAAAAAAGCAGGACGTGGCACACTTTCTGATTTCAACATATAGGACGAAGCACTAGGTACCGAGACGGCACAGTCTGGGCCCCAAAACAGGCACACAGACCCATGCAACAAAACCGAGAACCCAGAGCCCAACTCAAACGTACATGGACAGCCCATTTTCGACCAGGGAGCCAAGAGGAGACAGCGGAGAAAGGAGAGCCTCTACCATAAACGGTGCTGGGAAGCCTGCACAGCCACATGGAACACAACGAGAGTACACCATGATGTTACACCTGGCACACACACCACCTGAAATGGATCAAAGCCTTCAATGGCAGATTTGAAACCGTGAACCTTGTAGCAGAAGACCTAGGCAGAGTGCTCTTTGCCATCTGTCTGAGCCGCCTGTTTGGAAGAAGCAAGTCCGACTGGGCCAGGGCAACCAAGTCAACAAGAAACCAACGGGACCACGTCAAATGCGGACGCTTCTACCCAGTGAAGGAAACCATCGACTGAATGCAAAGATAGCACAACGACTGGGGGAGGATGTTTGCAAACCACACATCGGACAAGGGGTGAAAAGCCCAAGGATGCAATCAACTCGCACGTCCCCACAGGAAAAAAAAACAACAACAAGCCAATGAAAACCTGGGCAGAAGATGGAAACAGAGATTTCTGCCAAGAAGATCGAAAGAGGGCCAACGGGTGCATGAACACTTGTTCACCGTCATTAAGTCTCAGGCCAATGCAAATGCAAACTGCAAGGGCACAGCAGCTCACTGTGGTCAGAATGGCTATAAGGAAGCAGACAGGAAGCCACAAGTGTCAGAGAGGAGGTGGAGAGAAGGGAAGCCTCCTGCACCATTTGTGGGAGTACAGACCGGTGCAGCCACTACGCCAAGCGGTGTGGAACTGCCTCAGAACTTTAAGAATCCATGTCCCATATGATCCAGCTATTCCTCTACGGCATGTTGAGCCAAAGAACTCAGAAACACTACTGCATAGTGTTCAAGCAGAATGTGTCTAAAGAGTGACGTCTATCACTGTGGATTATTCACTTTTGGTTTCTCTTGGCCTTCTATTTGACAGGACCTTACTTTCTTTTCCATAGTCCAATCGTCATGGTCTTTCTGAGGTATCTCCCTTTGGTATGCTTATCAGTTCGTTCTCCTTCATTCCAATTTATGAATTTTGCATTTCTTTAATCACCTAATGTGCCCTTGGCTGAAGTTTGAGTCCTTTCGTGATTGTTGGGAGTTTTCTTGGAATTTTTATAGGTCACTTGTAGGAATCTTTGCTATCCTCATCGAGTTGACACTGCACCCTGAGAACTCGTGGTCATCTTGGCTGGTTTGACATTCTGAGATCAGAAACTCCAGATTCTTGGGGTCCTGGCAACCGCCTTCACAAACATTATCTTTCTGAGACAAGTTAGCAAAATCTGATGAACTCCCCTCTCCAGGTAACAGATTTTTCTGTCTCTTTTCTGAATTTGGGAAATTTCGAACTTAACCCTGAACCTTGGGCGCTCCACCAGATTAGGTCTAGATACTGGCTTACTTTATTTCCACAGGGTTTTCTATTGGTTTGACTTACATCCTCAGCTCTGGCATGTGTAATTTTCTTTAAATATAATGGTAGTGTTCTAATTTTCAGCCAACCCCCTTTCATATGGTGTCAAAACACAGAGTCAGTACTCCTTCTACTGCAGGAGATAATGGGAGAGAATTTCATTGGAGTCCAACTCAGCACGCTAGCCTGGGGAGCAGCCTTGACACAGGAATGAAGCCCTCTGGAAAAGGGTGCTTTCCAGCACACTTCCAGTGCCCTTCTAAACCAGCAGACATACTCAAAGAATGACAGGCGTGCATTTCTTCAAGGCTTCAAAGAGATGTCTTGGGACACATTATCATGTACCCAGTGGGCCCCCATGACTCCAGAGCTGTGGAAAGGGAGACTTCTCTTCAAAGCATGCTAGGGGCGTAGGACGGAGGCTTCGATTCTTCTCTTCAATGTCCTCAAGAGATCATTCTTGACTTTGGATTATGAGTAAGGCAGAAGGCCAACGTAGGACTGATAACCGGCAAGTCCGGCCTCTTGTTTCAAATCAAGTTTCAAGGTTGAATCAGCACGGCCTCCCAATCTACTTGAGTAGATGACAATGTTCTCCTCTCAGCGCTTGTCCCTCTATTAGCGCTTCTTCCAAGTGATTCCTTTCTTATCCCTTGAATCAGCGTCTCTTTGATCTCTTCAAGTTTCTGTGCCTGGTTCCTGTTGGGAAAAGCTGTTTCTGGGTATCTCTCACTTCACTATCACAGCCTAGGCAAATACTCGCCCAGGAAACATGTGGCCATCTTTGGTGACATGTTCAGCGTGATGTCATAAACACCCTCGGATTTTTCTAAGTTATCCTGACAACGTCCATGCACACAGTGTTTGAGAGCCATCTAATACCAGTCTGAAGACTCCATCTTTCCAGGTAGGATAGTTCTCCTTGTTCTGCATTTCTTATCAGTTTCTAAGATTCTCCTCCAACATTGAAAGGTCTACTACCTTCCCTCCAGAGACCGGTTTCTTTCCTTTAAGATTATCCTGGGTTTTACCTCTTACCTTTTGTGGATATGGCCAAATGGGTGGATTTTCCACAGAGAAAGTCCTGGAGTCCCTCCCAAGTTGAATTTGCCCAGGCAATCCTCTGACTCGTGTGATCACCTGGCAGTCTGACAATTCCACCTTGTTGGGTCACATGTCTTCCTTCCTTCATCATTTGGGGACGTGTACCTTATACGTTCATAGATTATAATATCCTCATGGTTCCTTTTCTGGGGCGTATTGATAAGTTCTCCTCACAATTTCTACTTCTTTATGATCTCTGTGCCGACCAGACCATGAAATCTGGATTTCCCATTGCTATTAATCTGATCCCCACCCGTGATGCTAGGCGGTGATGCCCGGGCCGCCCAAGAGGAATGTGGGCACTTACTTGCTACACCACAGCGCCGACCTTGAATTGGACTTTTGGAGCAATCTTTCTCTGAACTTGGGAAGAAGCTGGCCCTTTTTGATCATTCCTGAAGGTAATTAATAGTGACCTCATAGAGGGTAACATTTTCCCTTGGTTCATGAGTTTAGCACGGAACACATTCTCTTTGTAGTATTCATGTTAATCTATTTGCAATGGTCGACCATTCTGTAGCATCATTAAGCATTTTGAGGAGCTTCACAATCCTTAGAAGTTCATCTCTCTAATCTCTTTCAGCATCAAAAGCTTTATGCCGCAAATATGCACGCCTTTTAGGATCTTTTCTTTCCCTGTCCGAACCACCAATCCAAAGGGAAGGCTGGTATCCAAAGCTAGAATACTCAGTTTGGCAACAATGAAATTCTCTCCCCCATCCCTCGCCGTAGAAGAGTATTGCTTATGTGCTTTGACACCATATGTGAGGAAGTTGACTGAAAATTAGAACATTACACTTAGAATTTAACGAAAAATAAACATGACAGAGATGACGGTGTAAGTCGAACATCTAACAAATCCTACAGAAATAAAGTAAACCAGCATCCAGACGTAGTCTACTGAAATGATCAAGGATCCAGGTTCCATTTCGAGCGTTCCCAAATTCAGAAAAGAGACATAAAAATATCTTACCTGTAGGGATGAATTCAGCAGATTTGTCTAATTTATCTCGGAAACATTATGTCCATATGGTGGTTGCCAGGACAACCTAGAATTTGGAAATTCTGATCTCAGAATGTCAAACCAACCAAGATGACCTCGTGTTCTCAGTGCTCCATTGGACCTAGGCTAGGATAGCAAAGATTCATTTAAGTGAACCATTGAAATTCAAAGACAATACCCAAAAATCATGAAAGCACTCACACGTCGGCCTAGAGAACATATGGTGACTAAAGAAATGCAAAATTAATAACTTGAATGAAGGAGAAGGGACTGATAAGCATATCTATGGGAGACAGCTGAGAAAGACTATGACAATTGATGTGGATTAAGGCTGCCCCAGCTCGAAAAGCCCAAGGTTATCTGGTGTACATGCAGAACTATATGACCCGGTGAATTTCTTTTGGTATGAATTAGAGGTGCCCCAGTGAGAGAAGCCCAGGTCATGCTCACCTACATGTCTATCTATATGGCCAGATTAGTATCTAATATTATATGACCACACTATAACCAGACCCCATCTGAACTGAAATCATTTAATGACGTTTACATCATATTTTCTTTTTCCAGTAAAAATAAGTCATGTACCCATGACTCATAAAATTAGCCCTTCCCCTCAACTCAGGGCAGCAGCAGGAGCTCTGACTGCCCATGGGTCCTTTCCGCATTCAGCAGCAGCAGCTCTTCGCTGCCCATGGGTCCTATCCCCATGCATGCAGCTCTACACTGCCCATAGATCCTGTCCCCATGCAGCAACTCTTTACTGCCCATGGGTCCTGTCCCCATGTTATCCTGTAACGTTCACTAAATAAAAGTGCACCACTACCAGACGTTGAGAGTCCAAGAAATCTTTCAACTCTTCAGCTCGCTGAGCCTGCATCATATCTTGTGTCCTGTATGGGGAACTTGCTTCATCACTTTTTGAGCTCGACTTCTGGTAAGTGCCCCTTTCTTCCTGGTGCCTCTCTCTTTTTCGAGGATGGATCTAAACTCACTTCTCCATCAGGAACTTTCTTGGTTAGCCCTATGAATCGATGTTTGCTGCCCATGGCTACTCTATGGGGCAAATCATGGCATTCAGCTTGAAGAGAATCAGTAGCTTAAGCCTCAGGGTGACGTAGCATGAATTAATCCATTCCTTCCAGAGTCTATAACTAATATATAAATATTACCTGGGCATGCATAGGCCACTTAAGTCATTAGGATGGTTGGCAATCTGCAAGATTCCGTTGGAAGGTTTCTTCTCCTAAGGCTGGATTGGGATACCTCCCATGGCACCTGACCAGGTTCTGAACTGGGCAAATGTCCCAATCGGGAATCGAGTTCAAGGAAACTACCAAAGTCTAACCTTTGCTTGAGTATGGGAAACCCTTCTTCAGAGAATGACTCCAACACGCAATTGGGTAGAATGTCCCTCAGAGCGGCGGAAAATTCCTCACACTTTTTCTCCATTATGTTCTCTCTTAAACTTCTCCTTTTGTCTCGGGGACCATTCACCAGGCACCTATTACTGCCAGGAAGAATAGGAAAGATGTTCACGAGGCACCTGTTACTGCCAGGCATCTGAGGGAAGGTATACAAGGGATGCAATGCTGGCGGACACCCCCGTCACCCCTTGCTATAGGAACCCCACAGTAGGAACAACAGGTGGGATGCTGCCGTAGGTTCAGGGGGCATTTTCAAGGTAATGGACATGTCTCTTTCATCTTTGTTAGAGATACAATGGCCATTTTCGTCTCCTTTTGAGCTTTGCAACCGGGAAACAAAGAAATCTTTCAAGAGTCAAGTCCTCCAACACTGGGAGCCCCAACTTTGGCTTTCTGGGCCTGATCACCCTGGCGACCCCAAGTAGGGTGCCCGCTGTTGGCGGTTGACTAATTGAGTATTTTAGTCACCTACTGAGCTGGCTATGAGGGTAGGAAATCTGTGATTTTTTCTATGAACACTCGTGCTATGGTAGTGTGCCACAGCATGGGAACTGTTGTGTGACTGTTATGTTGAGAACCCTCTGAGTGGCCATGAGGGTGAGGTCTGGTGTCTTCTTTTCCTTTCTTTGTTTTGGTCATCATCTCCTGTGTTGTCATCAAGTCGAGGTTAAGATCAGGCTGGACCTGATCAGAACCTGCACCTTCTGTGAAATCGAAAAACTTGAAAACATTTTTCAAGGGACTTAACTCTCAACCCGGGTACTTGGAACCCCGGCCCCCAGTCAGTTCCAGGCCTTTGTAGGCACTCCACCCTTATCCACTCCACTGTCAGTTGCACACTGGCTTTAAAGCCATGGGGAATGCCATAAGCATCCCCAGAGACTCACCACTCAGGGTCATTCCAACTAATTAGAAACACTTTCAATTGTCTGGGTTATGGCACAGAAACTGCAGCTGGGAGAAAGTTTGTGAGGTTTCTCTGTGCCTTTAGGGTGCAGTTCGACAGGTAGATAAACCTAGAACGTCCTTCAAGTTACAGTCCAGTTTCTGAGAAATCAAGAGCAACCGTCCTTAGAAAGTCCTTGCAAGACTGGAAAGACAGTTCTAGAGGCAGCTCAGTTTCGACCTAGTTCCTTTATCATGAAAAGGATTATCATCCCCCCTCTCCAGGAACTACTACCTAACCAATCACTCAGTCTTAAGACTCAAAAAAAAAAAAAAAGAAAGGAGGGGAAAGGATAAATGGCCATAAGTGTGTCATTGCAAAAAGTATAGCATCTAGAGAGTCTTCTACATAAGCATTAGTAAAAAGGCTCAAAACAAAGTTTGGATTCATAACTGGTGAGCTTTATATTATTGTACCTGATTCACGGCAGTAGCTTTTAAAACAATAGTTGTACAGTCTCTGTGTATGTGTGTCTATGTGTACGCTATACATGTGATATTTTTACCCCTGGATGGTATGGCCAAAATAAAGATCTCTGTTTAGTTGGCTTAAAGTAAGTGCTTTCATAAATTCTAAATGTAGTAGAAATTAACTCAGTGCCTTTCAAAGTTAATATCATGTGAATTAACATTTGGTAAATGAAAGCTTCTTTAAGTTTGTTGGTTTGACTGAAAATAGTCTTGTTGTCAGAGTTGTCAGTATTTGCATAGGATGCAGGCATTCAGCTTTGGTTTACTAGTCATATAAGTTCATGTTGTCTGTTACATTTGTCAGCGAAATAATATATTTAAATGATGACCAGTTTTGTCTAATGCCTCATGAGGTTTCTGTAGGTAATCTGAACATAATTGTTGGAAACAAATGGTTTAAATACATAAAACTCATAAAAGTGAATACAATAACATTTATGGTCTCTATACTTGGGGAAAATTCAGCTTCAAATTCTTTTGGTAACAATCTTGAATTTTGCCAAGTAAAGTTAAATAATAAATATCTGAATATCTGGATCATTTTTGGATAGGATGAAACACTGAATCATTATTAATAAACACATGTATGTTGTCTACTTTTGGCTTCTTATGGAAGAGGGTAAAAGCGTGTGGGTGTATTAAAAAGCATGCCTTGTGTTTTGTTGTAAAGTGGCGTGTTTCTAAACTTATGAAGTGTTTAGAATGCTGATATAAAAGACAATCCATAATTGGTTACCATTTTAGTGTTTACTAGGTCTGTTAAGGGTTAAAGTTCTAATTACCTTATGGAATTAAATGTACTGCAAATCACTAAGGAAAAGAGCTTTGTATTCAAGGTGGTTAAAATGGATGCTTTCAGTAAAAAAGGTATAAAGAATGGAAATATTTTTGTTTGTTGGGTTAAGAAAGATAAATTTGTCGTGATCTACTAGAAAGGAAAAAACAAAGACTTTGGGTCAAATTCTGAAAACAAAAAAGAAAGTTGTAGAAGGTTTGTGAAGGAGAAATTCTGAAAGGAGTTTTATGCCTGGTCAAGTAGAATAAAGTAAGTTCAATTAAGTGCATGAGTTTGAATGTTCAAAATAAGTAGGTGCAGAAATTCAAGTTTGGTTTTCTCTAAAAGGATACATTTTCTTGAACTTTTGATCTGCTCTTGGTAAAGAGGTCATAAAAGCTATTCCTTTGAGTAAGTCTACCTAAGAGACAAATCTGTTTTGTGAAAATAATGACTGAGGTCACTCTTAAGATTTTTGACTCTGTTATCACTTTGAATACATACCCGAGCATTGCTTCACAGTGAGTGTTGCTTTCTATTTTAACAAGCATTTGAAAAGCTTTTGATATGTTTTGACAAGCTTCTCCCTCAAAAATAATCAAATGCTGAATGAAGGCTTTCTTTTGACCTGGTAGGCAGAAGAAAAATTACTCTGAGGATTTTTAGAGGGCCCCTGAGACTTCTCGAAGACATTTGCTCTCTCTTCCTATAAGAAGGAAGATATTAAACTAATTAGTCTTACTTGGTCTATTAAATTACAAGGGAAACATTGTAAAATAAGTGATGATAGACTTCCTTAGGTGGTATAAGATGGGCAAATGTTATTAATATAGGTGCCTTAAAATTATATAGCATTCCTAAGAGTCTGATCTTTCCTGGTTAACAGTCATAAGTCCACTTATTAACAACAAGTCTTATATGTCACTGAAGTAGCCAAGTTTCTTTGTCAATTGCCCCTTTGAGTCCTTTGTCCATTTCCAGGTAGTTGTTGTTTTACTCTGATGCTTTTTTCTTTTGCAAATATGCTTCATCTTCCGAGACATTCCAGGAAAGAGTTCTGACACAATGGTTCCAAACGACAGGTTTCTGATAAACTTTCAGATTGTAAAACTGAACGGAGTAAGAAATTACAGAATTCTAACAGAAACTAAGCTCATCGATCTGCTAACAGAAAACTCAGCTCAAGAATTGATTATACAGGACTGTGTGAACTGATGAGGATGGTTGTAAGTTTTCAGAACTTCTGTTTGAAATATTGTTGAGTTTTGATGTGTTGTTTTGTTTTGTCGTAATGAAGGAAAGCTTTTTCTCTTTTCCCTTATGCTAACAATGACCTACAGCCATTTGGTGAAATTATACCTTCATGAGCAAAACTGAAACATTTATCTTTTTCTCCCTACCTTATCCCTAAGAAATTTGGAAACCCTTTGTCACTGAGTATGGTTATTTAGTGGCAATATTTGCATAAGTTCCATAAGAATCTGTTCTCCTTATAATAGGACACATTGGTTATACTACCAAGGCTTTGACTGGAATGTCATATTTGAAACATACAGGCTCAGATATGACAAGACAGCATTTCAGGAACCAAGATTGGACTTTCTGGAATACAGTCCCTAGGAAACATGGGCCTGGTACCTTGTTTACAGAGATTCTAGCAATCTTGCCCAGTCACTAAGGAATCTTGCTTATCTGGCAGGTGCAGGGAACCTCCGAATATTTTGGTGGACCTCAAAGAGAACTCAACTCACATCTGTAGGTACTGCAGACCAAATCTGATGGCTAGTTCTTGGCTTGGCTTTTCTGGCATCTAGAGGCCTTCACAGATCAATGTGAGATTACTCTCCCTGGGGCAGCCCCAATTCATATTAGAAAAATATCCACCAGGTCATGTAGTTTGGCATGTAGGCCAGGTCACCTTGGGCTTCTCTAGCTTGGGCAGCATTAATCCACATCATAAACCACCCCTGAACCCATTATGACCGGAAATCTTTGGGGATATGAATGATGGTCAGTCTTCTGTAACTACTTCTGGCTGTACAAGGTCGTAGAGCTGCCCCAAAATGGGGCCAAAGGTACACTTAGGCAGTTTAGTGGACCAGAAGTCTTCACCGGTGGAGTTCAAGGGTGACAAGTTGTACAGAGCCTCTGGAGACGAGAGAATCCTTTGACGAGAGGTGGTCCAGGAGGTGAAACATTTTTGACATGCTAAAGACAAACAACGAAAGAGACAACAAATTATAATAAGAAATACAAGCAGTATGTTTAACCCAATGAATAAGATTTTGAAGTACTGCAGAAACCTGGTCCTGACTAGGAGTTCAACCAGTCGTTTACAGTTAGGGTTGGTCAGACATGGATTTAATTTGGTGGCTGGGATAGGAAGCCAGAAATATTTTGATGGTAGTCAGGAATATAGACACAACATTGTTTTTATAATGACACTGGTGCCCCCTTGTGCTGCTGTCAAGACATCCAGTGCCATTTGGATTTGGAGGACTGCCATACACACTTGGGATACTTCTAAATTGAGCAGCGAAATGCTATGTTGTGTATCATTTAATGCCTTCATAGTAAATTTGTTTAGGACTTCCATGTGCAAGACGATATTTTTGATTCCTAATAGGGGAAGGAAAATTGCGGAAAGATGGTCATACCAGTGGAAGACACAGCGGGTCCAGTGCTATTGCAGGTTGGGTAGCTTAGCAGGAGGAGATATAGTAAATGTAGTTCTACCTTGCATCCAGACAAAGCCTAGGGTGCATCATCCAATCCATCCAGGTGGCAGCCAAGGTAATACATTGGAGCCACATATCCACTGAGCACCGGTAGGGGCTAACCAATGCATTTTGGGCCGTCTCTCCCAGTCAGTCCCAAGCTAACCAGTATTTTTTTTTGTCTTTGACATAAGAACATATATAAAAGGGATTTTTTCCCAAGGTCAGCTGCTATTAGGCCATGTATCACAGGTGTGGTTGGTTTGTTCCCAACAGAGAGCGGCCTTTTACTGAGTTGCCCACTAGTAGGAGTGAACCAAATATATTCGTCCCAAATTAGATATGGTCCATCCTGTGTGTATCGATAAGTTGGGGACTTTACTGTTGGAACTTGTTTTGTTTGATACACCTGTGACAAGGCAAATCTAGTTAGTATTTGGACAGTAGTATTGAAGGAAAAAGTTTGTGGCCAGGGAACTCCGAGGTGTCAGAGATAGATGGCCACAAGGAGACATTACGATTAGTAATAGATGAATCTTGCGGAAGAAAAGAGCTAGAATCTAGTATCCATGAATGGCTACTGTAGCTTCTACAGAAGCGTAATTTTTTTCTCACTTAAATCACCCTCATTGTAACAAAAGATAGCCAAATTATGATTAACACGTTTGCAAATAAAGTGTAGTTTCAATACAACTTGCTCCAATTATTTACATAAGAGCAGAAAGAATCAGAATTGCTTATACAGGTTTTTAAAAATCTGCTTTGCTGGAATTTTTTCTGAGGAGTCTCAGATTGAACTGTGAAGGCCTCTAGAGGCCAGAAAATCCAAGCCAAGGATTTGCCATCAGATTTGGCCTGCAGTACCTACAGATTTGAGTGGCGTTCTCTTGGAGGGCACCCAAAATATTCGGAGGTTCCCTGCACCTGCCAGATAAGCAAGATTCCTTAGTGACCGGGCAAGATTGCCAGAATCTCTGTAAACAAGGTACCAGTCCCATGTTTCCTAGTGACTGTATTCCAGAAAGTCCAATCTTTGTTCCTGAAATGCTGTCTTGTCATATCTGAGCCTGTATGTTTCAAATATGACATTCCAGTCAAAGCCTTGGTAATATAACCTATGTGTCCTGTTGTAAGGAAAACAGATTCTTATGGAACTTATGCAAATATTGCCACGAAGTGACCATAATCAGTCACAAAGGGTTTCACAATTCCTTAGGGATAAGGTAGGGAGAAAAAGGTAAATGTTTCAGTTTTGCTCATGAAGGTATAATTTCACCAAATGGCTGTAAGTCATAGTTAGCATAAGAGAAAAGAGAAAAAGCTTTCCTTCATTACGAGAAAACAAAACAACACATCAAAACTCAACAATATTTCAAATAGAAGTCCTAAAAAATTACAATCATCCTTATCAGTTCACACAGCCCTGCATAATCAGTTCTTGGGCTGAATCTTCTGTTACTAGATTGATGAACTTAGTTTCTGTTAGAATTCTGTAATTTCTTACTCCGTTCAGTTTTACAATCTGAAAGTTTATCAGAAGCCTGTCGTTTAGAACATTTTTGTCATAACCCTTTCCAGGAATTTCTCAGAAGACGAAACATATTTGCAAAAGGAAAAAGAATCAGAGTAAAACAACTACCTGGAAATGGACAAAGGACTCAAAAGGGCAATTGACACAGAAACTTGGCTACTTCTGTGACATATTAAACTTCCAGATAGTAAGTGGACTTATGACTGATAACCAGGAAAGATCAGAATCTTAGGAATGCTATATAATTTTACGACATCTATATTAATAACATTTACCCATCTAATAACACCTAAGAAAGTCTATCATTACTTATTTTACAATGATTCCCGTGCAATGTAACAGACCAAATAAGTCTACTTAGTTTAGTATTTTCCTCCTTATAGGAAGAGAGAGCAAATGCCTTTCAGAAGTCTCAAGGGCCCTCTGAAAAGCCTCAGATTAATTTTTCTTCTCTCTATCAGGTCAAAAGACAGCCTTCAGTTAGGATTTGAATATTTTTGAGGGAGAATCTTGTCAAAACATATCAAAAGCTTTTCAAATGCTTGTTCAAATGTGAAACAACACTCACTGTGAAATATGCTCAGGTATCTATTCAAAGTGATAACAGAAAGAGTCAATAATCTTAAGAGTGACCTAAGTCATTATATTCACAAAAGAGGTTTGTCTCTTAGGTAGACTCACTCAAAGGAATAGCTTTTATAACCTCTTTATCAAGAGCAGATCAAAAGTTCAAGAAAATGTATCCTTTTAGAGAAAACCAAACTTGAATTTCTGCACCTACTTATTATTAACATTCAAACTCATTCACTTAATTGAACTTACTTTAGTCTTCTTGACCAGGCATAAAACTCCTTTCAGATTTTCTTCTTCACAAACCTTCTAAAGCTTTCTTTTATGTTTTCAGAATTTGTCCCAAAGTCTTTGTTTTTTCCTTTCTAGTACATCAGGACGAATTTACCTTCCTTAACCAATCAAACAAAAATATTTCCATTATTTATACCTTTTTTACTGAAAACGTACATTTTAACTTCCTTGAATACAGAGCTCTTTTTCTTAGTAATTTCCTGTAACTTTAATTACGTAGGTTAATTAGAACTTTTAACCCTTAACAGACCTACTAAACACTAAAAAGGAAAACAATTATGAATTGTCTTTTATATCAGCATTCTGAACACTTCATAAATTTAGAAACACGCCACTTTACAATAAAACACAAGGCATGGTTTTTAATACACCCACACGCTTTTAGCCTCTTCAAGAAGAAGCCAAAAGTAGATAACTTAGATGTGTTTATTAATAATGTTTCAGTGTTTCATCCTATCCAGAAACGACCCAGATATTCAGATTTTTATCATTTAACTTAACTTGGCAAAATCAAGATGGTTACGAAAAAGCATTTCGAAGCTGTTTTTCTTTCCCAAACTATACAGACCATAAAAGTTTTTGTACTCACTTTAATGAGTATTATCTATTTAAACCATTTGTTTCCATCAATTATGTTCAGATTACCTACTGAAACCTCATGAGGCCTTAGACAAAACTGGTCATCATTTAAAGCTATTACTTTGCTGACAAATTTTGCAGACAACGTGAACTTATATGACTAGTAAACCCAGGCTGAAGGCCTGCATCCCTATGCAAATACCGACATCCCTGACAACAAGACTATTTTGTATCAGACCAACAAACTTAAACAGTCTTTCATTTACCAAAGGTTAATTCACATGACATTAACTTTGAAAGGCACTGAGTTAATTTCTACTGCATTTTGCATTTATGTAAACACTTACTATAAGCCAACTAAACAGAGATCTTAATTTTGGTCATACCACCCAAGGCTGAAAATATCACATGCATAACCTACACATAGACACGCATACACACAGACTGTACAACTACTGTTTTAAAAGCTACTGCCGTGAATCAGGTACAATAATATAAAGCTCACCAGTTATGAATGTAAACTTTGTTTTGAGCCTTTTTACTAATACTTATGGAGAAGACCCTCGAGATGCTAGACTCTTTCAATGGCACACTTATGGCCATTTCTCCTTTCCCCTCCTTTCTTTTTGTCAGTCTTAAGAGTGAGTGATGGGCTAGATAGTAGTGCCTGGAGAGGGGGGATGATAATTCTTTTCATGATAAAGGAACTAGGTGGAATCTGAACTGCCTCTAGAGCTGTCTTACCAGTCTTGCAAGGACTTTCTAAGGACAGTTGCTTTTGATTTCTCAGAAACTGGGCTGTAACTTGAAGGACGTTCTAGGTTGATCTACCTGTCCAACTGCACCATAAAGGCACAGAGAAACCTCGCAAATTTTCTCCCAGCTGGAGTCTCTGGGGCATAAGCCATAGAATTGAAAGTGTTTCCAATTAGTTAGAATGACCCTGAGTAGTGAGTCTCTGGGGATGCTTATGCCATTCCCCATGGCATTAAAGCCAGTGTGCGACTGGCAGTGGACTGGAGAAGGGTGCAGTGGCTACAAACACCTGGAACTGGCTGGAGGCCAGGGCTCCCAGTACCCGGGTTGAGAGTTAAGGTCCTTGCAAAATATTTTCAATTTGATCGATTTTACAGAAGGTCCATGTTCTGGTCAGGTCCAGCCAGAACTTAACCTCGACTTGGTGACAACAGATGACATGATGAGCAAAACAAAGAAAGGAAAAGAAGACACCAGACCTCACTCTCATGGCTGCTCTCAGAGGGTTCTCAAGATAAGAGTCACACAACAGTTCCTGTGCTGTGGCACACTACGGTAGCATGACAGTTCACAAAATAAATCACAGGTCTCCTACCCTCATAGCCAACTCAGTAGGTGACTAAACTACTCAATGAGTCAACCGCCAAAAGAGGGCACCCTACTTAGGGTCGCTGGGGTGATCAGGCTCAGAAAGCCAAACTTGGGGCTCCAGTGGTGGAGGCCTTGATTCTTGAAAGATTCCTTTGTTTCCCCAGTTGCAAAGTTCAATAGGAGATGAAAATGGCCATTGTAACTCTAACAAAGATGAAAGAGACATGTCCATTACCTTGAAGATCACCCCTGACCCTACGGCAGCATCCTACATGTGGTTCCTACTGTGGGGTTCCTATAGCAAGGGGTGATGGGCGTGGCCCCCAGCATTGCATCCCTTGTGTACCTTCCCTGGTATGCCTGGCAGTAGCAGGTGCCTGGTGAACATCTTTCCTATTCTGACTGGCAGTAATAGGTGCCTGTTCAATGGTCCCCAAGGGAAAAGGAGAAGTTTAAGAGAGAACAGGATGGAGAAAAATAGTGTAGAATTTTCCACCGAGCTGGGGGACATTCTACCCAATTGCGTGTTGGAGCCATTCTCTGAAGAAGGGTTTCCCATACGCAACCAAAGGTTAGACTTTGGAACTTTCCTTGAACTGTAGTCCCGATTGAGACATTCACACAGTTCAGAGCATGGTCAGGTGCCATGGGAGGTAACCCAATCCAGCCTTAGGAAAAGAAACCTTCCAGGGGAGTCTTGCAGATTGCCGGCCATCCTAAGGACTTAAGTGGCTGACCCGTGCCCACCTAAAATTTGTATATTAGATATAGAGTCAGGAAGGAATGGAGTAATTCACTCTACATCGCCCTTAGGCTTAAGGTACTGATTCTCTTCAAGCTGAATGCCATGATTTGCCCCATAGAGTAGCCCTGGGCAGCAAACCTGGATTCATGCAGCTATACAAGAAAGTTCCTGATGGAGAAATGTATTTAGATCCATCCTTGACAAAGAGAGAGGCACAAGGAAGAAAAGGGCACTTACCAGAAGTCGAGCTCACAAACCTATGAAGCAAGTTTTCGATATGGGCCACAAGATATGATATGGGCTTGGCAAGCTGAAGAGTCAAAAGAAAGATTTCTTGGACTCTCAAATTCTGGAAGTGGTGTTCTTTTACTTATAGAATGGTACAGGACAACATGGTGACAGGACCCATGGGCAGTAAATAGTTGCTGCATGGGGACAGGACCTATGGGCAGTGAAGTGCTGCTGCTGCTGCTGCATGGGGAAAGGTTCCATAGGCAGTCAGAGGTCCTTCTGCTGCCCTGAGTTGAAGGTAAGGGCTAATTTTATAATGCATTGGTATGTGACATTTTTACTGGAAAAAGAAAATATGATGTTAAAAGTCATTAAATGATTTCAGTTCAGATGGGGTCTGGTTATTGTGTGGTCATATAGCATTAAATACCAATCTGGCCATATAGATAGGCATGTAGGTGAGCATGAAATGGGCTTCTATCACTGGGACACCTCTAATTCATACCAAAACTAAAAACAAAAAAACTCACCGGGTCATATACTTTGGTATGTAGGCCAGGTAACCTTGGGCTTTTCGAGCTGGGGCAGCCTTAATTCACATCATTCATCATGGTCTTTCACAGCTATCTCTCATAGATATTCTTATCAGTCTTTTCTCCTCCATTCCAAGTTACGAAATTTGTATTTCTTTATTCACCATATGTTCTCTAGGGGTCCAGATTTACGGCCTAAAACTTTGGAGGCTGAAAGAGATTAGAGAAGATGAACTTTCAAGGATTGGTAAACACCTCAAAATGCTTAATGATGCTACAGAAAGGAAGACCATTACAAAGAGTTGAAGAAGAACATTACCAAGAGAACACGTTCCGTGCTAAACTCAGGAGCCAAAAGAAAAGGTTACAGTCCACAATGTTACTACTAATTACCGTTACAAATTACCAAAGCAGGCCAACATCATCCCTAGTTCAGGCAAAAGTTTGATCCAAAAGTCCATTTCAGTGCCGGCCCTGTGGTGTACTGGGTATGTGCCCACGTTCCGCCTGTGCGGCCAGGGCTTCATTGGTTAGCACCACGGGTGTGGATCAGATTAGTAGCATTAGCAAATATAGATTTCACGGTATGGTGCAGACAGACATCCTAAAGTAATCGAAATTTTGAAGAGACATTATGAGTACACACCAGAAAAATAACCATGGGAATATTACAATCTATGAACGCATCAGGAACACTTCCCCAAATAATTAAGGAAGGAAAACATGTGACCTGCCAAAGTGGAATTGTCAGACTGCTAGGAGATGACACGATCATTGCGCATCAGAGGATTGCCTGGGAAAAGTCATCTTGGGAGGGCCTCCGGCACTTTCTCTTGGGAAAGTCTACCCATTTGGCCTCATCCACAAAAGATAAGAGAGAAAACCCAGATTAATCTGAAAGGAAAGAAACCAGTGTCTAGAGGGAAGGTAGCAGACCTTTTCAAGTTCGAGGAAAAAGTTAGAAACCGACAAGAAATTCATAACGACGAAAACTATCCTACCTGGAAAGGTGGAGTAATCAGACTGGGATGAGATGGTTCTGAAGAACAGTGTGCATGGAGGTCTTCAGGACAACTTCGAATTCTGAGGGTGTTTATGACATCACGGTGAATATGTCACCCAAGATGGCCACAGGTTTCCAGCCCGAGGATTGACATAGGCTAGGATATTCAAGTGAGGGATACTCAGAAACAGCTTTTGCCCACAGAAACAGGGCACAGAAACTTGAAGAGATCAAAGATACGCTAATTCAAGGGATAAGACAGGAATCATTGGGAAGAAGCCATAATAGAGGGACAAGCACTGAGATGAGAACATTGCCATCTCCTCATGTCGAAGAGGAGGCCATTCTGATTCAAGCTTGAAACTTGATTTGAAACAAGAGGCTGGAACTATGAGACCTATGTTGTCCTTCTGCCTCACTCATAATCCAAAGTCAAGAATGATCTCTTGAGATCATTGTAGAGAAGAATCAAGGTCGCCGTCCTAGGCCACTAGCAGTTTTTAAAGAGAAGTTTCACTTTCCATAGCTCTGGCATCACGGGTGGCCACTGGCTACATGCTAATGTGTCACAAGACACCTCTTTGAAGCCTGGAAGGAATGGACCCCTGTCATGCTTGGGGTATGTCTCTTGGTTTGGAAGGACTCTAGAAGTTGCTCAAAAGCACCCTTTTGCAGAGGGGTTCATTCCTTGGTGAATGCTGCACTCCAAGGCTAGAGTCCTAAGTTGGGATCAATGAGATTCTCTCCCCCTTCTCTTGCCGTAGAAGGAGTATTGATTATGTGTTTCAACACCACATGTAACGATGTTGGCTGAAAATTAGAATATTATCATTATATTTAAAGAAAAATAAACACGCCACAGGTGAGGATATAAATCAAAAAAATAACAAACCCTGTGGAAACAAAGTAAGCCAGTATCTAGACATAATCTAGCAGAGCGTTCAAGGATCAGGGGTGAAGTTCGAACTTTCCAAATCCAGAAATAGACAGAAGGAACTCTCACCTGGAAAGAGAAATTCATCAGATTCGTCTAATTTGTTGCAGAACCATTGTGTCCATGAAGATGGTTGCCAGGACAGCCTCAAATCTGGAGTTTCTGATCTCAGAATCTCTAACCAAGGAAGATGACCACATGTTCTCAGTGCTCAGTGTCACCTCGGCCAGGATAGCAGAGATTCCTTCAAGTGACCGATGGAAATTCAAAGACAACACCCACCAATCACAAAAGCACTCGCACAACAGCCAACAGAACATATGGTGATCAAAGAAATGCAAAATTTATAACTTGGAATGAAAAGGGAACACACTGATAAGCACATCGAAGGGAGATAGCTTAGCAAAACCATGATGATTAGCCTATGGAAAAGAAAAAAAAGTCCCAGAAAATGTAAGGCAAACAGAAATCACAACTGAATAATCCACAGAGAAAGACGGCCGTGTTTAGACAGATTCTGCTTAAACGTTTGAAAGTCAGAAAAGTCACAACCCCAAAACCTGCAGTGAAGGTCAAACCTGGGCTAAATGGAATGGGTGAGTTCTGAGACTGCTACAAGCGGGCTCTGAAACCTTGTGTCCATGAGGCTTGCTGGCACAGCACAGACACAATTCTCAGAAATCCTATGACATCACAGTAGACCAGGAAAACAACATGGCTTCATCTACACAGGGCCAGAGCTGGGCTCCAGTAGCATATTGAAGTCACATTTCAAAACAGCAGGTTGCCCATGGAACATGAAAGGGGCTGGCCACTGCTGAAGCTGTGAAGTCCGTGCCTTCTGGGTCCGCAGCCCGTGGTCGTCCATTTGTGCTCTTGGGGTGGAGCCTCCTCACCACTGGTACAGCCATCCCGGGAGAGTCCTGGGAGGTAGTGTAGAGGCAGATGGGAAGTGACCTTAGACAGTGCCAGTCTTGCTCAGCAAATACAGCAACACGACCAGCAGATGTGAGCACTGCCATAAACTTCTGCCAAAACAGACCCAATTAAACGTTGCAAAGAATAGAAAAACTGAGCCTCAAAAAAGGAAGCATGTCACTAAGAATAATAAGATATCTAGGACTAACCTTCACTAAACAGGTGGAAATATTGTAAACTGATACTATCAAAGCTTTGGCTAAAGAAATTCCAGAAGACACAACGAAACGGAAGACTATTCCGTTCTGTTGGAATGGAAGAACTAACACACTTGAAACGTCCATAGCGGATAGAGGAATCTGTGGATTCCAAGCAATCCCAGTTAAAGTTGCAGTGATCTTTCCCACAGAAATAGAAGAGAGAATAATAAAGTCTCTATCCAGAAGGAAAGGACCCTGAATACCCAAAGGAATCCTGAAGAAAATGAACAAAGCAGGACGTATCACACTTTCTGATTTCCACATATAGGACGAAGCGCTAGGAACTGAAACGGCACAGTCTGGGCCCAAAAACAGGCACACAAATCCATGGAACAGAATCGAGAGCCCAGAGGTCAACTCACGCATATATGCACATGCATACATGCACAACACATTTTCAACCAGGGAACCAAGAGTAGACAGCGGAGAAAGGAGAGTCTCGACAAGAAACGGTGCTGGGAAGACTGCACAGCCAAATGTAACACAATGAGAGTAGAGCATGATGTTACACTAGTCACACACACCACCTCGAAACGGATTAAAGACTTGAAACTGTGAGACTTCTAGGAGAAAACCTAGGCAGCATGCTCGTTGCCATCTGTCTTAGCAGCCTATTTGGAAGAAGCGTGTGTGACAGGAATGGGCAACAAAGGAAACATGCAGATGGGAAGCGACGTTAGACTGGGCCAGTCTTCCTCAGCAAATACAGCAGCATTGCCAGCAGATGTGAGCACAGCAGTAAACATCTGCCTAAATAAAACCAATCAAAAGTTGCAAAGGATAGAAAAACTGAACCTCAAAAAAAAAAAAAAAGCATGCTAGTAGGAAGAACAAGGTATCTAGGAATAACGTGTGCCAAACAGGTGAAAGCTATGTAAACCAAGAAGTAGTAAAGCTTTGGGGAAAGAAATTCCACAAGATACAAGGAAACGGAAGGGCATCAGTGAGCATGGAATGGAAGCAAACGAAGGAAGAATGAAGTATCATCACAATGATACCTTTCTTATCCCTGGAATCAGCATCTCTTTGATCTCTTCAAGTTTCTGTGCCTGGTTTCTGTTTGAAAAAGCTGTTTCTGGGTATCTCTCACTTGAGTATCCCAGCCTAAGCCACTCCTGGTACTGTAAACATGCAGCCATCTGGGGTGACACGTTCACTGTAATGTCATAAACACTCTCAGAATTCAAAGTTGTCCTGACAACCTCCATGCACACAGTGTTTCAGAGCCGTCTCCTCCCAGCCTGACTACTCCCCCTTTCCAGGAAGGATAGTTTTCCTTGTTCTGGATGTGTTGTCGGTTTTCAACTTTGTCCTCTAACTTGCAAAGGTCTACTACATTCCCTCTAGACACCGGTTTCTTTCCTTTAAGATTATCCTGGGTTTTATCGCATATCTTTTGTGAATATGGCCAAATGGGTGGACTTTCCCCAGAGAAAGTCCTGGACTCCCTCCCAAGTTTACGTTGCCCAGGAAATCCTGTGATGCACAGTGATCATGGGATCTCATGGCAGTCTGACAATTCCACCTTGGTGGGTCACATATTTTCCTTCCTTCATGATTTGGGAAAGCCTACCAGATGCGTTCATAGACTCTAATATTCTCATGGTTCTTTTTCTGGTGAGTATTCATAAGGTCTCCTCACAATTACTACTTCTTTATGATCTCTGTGCCAACCATACCTTGAAATCTGGATTTCCTAATGCTAGAAATCTGATCTGTACCCATGATGCTAGCCCCTGAAGCCCGGGCCACGCAAGAGGAAGTTGGGCACTTCCCTGCTGCACCACAGGGCCGGCAATGAATTAGACTTCTGCACCAACCTTTGGCCTGAACTTGGGAAGATGTTGGCCTGCTTCAATCATTCGTGAAGGGAATCAGTAGTAACATCATGGAAGGTGTTATTTTCCATTGGTTCATGAGTTTAGCACGGAACATGTTCTCTTGCTAGTATTCCGCTTTATCACTTTGCAAAGGTCTACCTTTCTGTAGCATCATTAAGCACTTTGAGGTGATTACCAATCCTTGGAAGTTCATCCTCTCTGATCTCTTTCAACCTATAAAGCTGTAGGCCGTAAGTCTGCACCCCTTTTTGGAGTTTTGATTTTATGTGAATTGATTGCCGTAACCCTGCATTCTAACATGCTATAGCTTTCAGATCTACATCCTCATAGATTTAGACTTCTGAGTAGGTTACATCATGTTCACCACCGTAAGGCTAATTACAGGCTCTCACGATACTTGTGCCTAATCAACTCTTTCTCCCTCTGGCCCTCGCCTACTTTTCCTCTGGGAACTACCAATCCCATGTCACATGCTACCTGTTTGTTGGTCCGTTTTTCCTCTTCTCCTGTACGTGAGATCCTGTGGTATTTGACTTTACCCCGGCAATTGTTTCAGTTCCTCTAGTACCCTCAGGAGCCATTCTGGTGGTCACAAATGGCTGGACTGCATCCGTTCCGACAGCTGAATGCTATGCCACTGTGTGGCTATAGCCTATCTTCCTTCTCCATTCGTCCCTTGATGGGCATCAGGGAGGCTTCCAAGTCTTGGATATCGGGAGTAAGGCTGTGGTGCACACAGCAGTGCACGGATCTCTGTGCATTACTGTTTCCATGATCTTTGGATATATACGTCACAGAGGAATAGCTGGATCATATGCTAGGTGGATTCTGAAACATTCTGAATTTTCACTCCTTTGTGTAGTGGCTGCATCAGCTCAAACTCCCACCTGCAGTGCAGAAGGCTTCCCTTCTCTCCACCTCCTCTCTGAAACATGTTGTTTCGTGTCTTCACCCTTATAGCCATTCTGACCACTGTGAGCTGCTATCTCATTGCACTTCGGATTTGCATTGGCCTCACACTTAATGATGAGGAACATGTTTTCATACAGCCTGTTGGCCATCTTTCTATCTTCCTGGGAGAAATGTGTGTTTCCATCTTTTGCCCAGGTTTTGTTGGGCTCATTGTTTTTTTTCCTGTGGAGATGTATGAGTTCACTGCATCTTATGGCTGTTCACCCCTTCTCCGATGTCTGTTCTGCAAACATCCTGTCGCAGTTGTTGTGCTGTCTTTGCATTGAGTCGATGGAGTCGTTGGCCGGGTAGAAGCTTCTGCATTGGATGGAGTCACGCTTGTTTCTTGTTTCTTTTGTTGCCCTTACCCAGTCACACATGCTACTTCCAAGTAGGTGGCTATGCCAGATGGGAAAGGGCAAGCTGCCTGCATTTTCCCACAGAAGTTTCATGGTTTCAAGTCTTCCATTCAAAGCTTTAATCCATTTCAATGTGGTATGTGTGCCTGGTGTGACATCATGGTCTAGTCTCATTGTGCCACTTGTGGCTCTGAAGTCTTCCCAGCACTGTTTCTTTTCGAGACTCTCCTTCCTCTGCTGTCTCCTCTTGGCTCCCGTGTCGAAAATGGGCTGCCCATATATGTGGCAGTTGACTGCTGGGCTCAATTCTGTTCCATGGGTCTGTGTGCCTATTTTGGGGGAAAGGCTATGCTGTACCGGTACCTAGCGCTTTGTCCTATATTTGGCCATCAGAAAGTGTGATACATGCTGCTTTGTTCATTTTCCTCAGGATTCCTCTTCCTATTCAGGGTCCTTTGTTGCCACATAGAAACTTTAGTATTCTCTCTTCTATTTCTGTGGGAAAGATTGCTGCAACTTTGGGACGACATGGAATGCAGACATTGCTTTTTCTGGTATGAATGCTTAAAGTGTGTTCGTTCTTCCATTCAAAGAACATGGAATAGACTTCCGTTTCCTTGTGTCTTGTGGAATTTCTTTGCCCAAAGCTTTGCTAGATTTCGGTAGACATAGCTTTCTCCTGTTTGGCCAATGTTATTCCTAGATTTTTTTTTCTTTTTATTGGCATTCTTTCTTTTTTGCTGTTCCTTTTTTCTATTCTTAGCAACATTTAATTGGTTTGTTTTGGCAGAAGTTTATGGCTGTGCTCACATCTGCTGGACATGCTGCTGTACTTGCTGAGCAAGAGTAGCGCGGTATAACGTTGCTTCCCATATGCCTCTACACTGGTTCGCACACCTGGCCCAGAACGGCTGGATGAGTGGTGAGGAGGCTCACCCCCAGGATTCCACGTGGCTGACCCTGGGTTGCCGACTCAGAATGCAGGGACTTCACGGCTGCCCCACTGGCTGGCCCCTTTCATGTTCCATTGGCAACCTGCAGTTGAGTGGAATGTACTTTAACATGTTACTTGAGCCCAACTCTGGCCCTGTGTAGATGAGGCCAGCTTCTTTTTCTGGACCACTGTTATGTCGGAGTATTGTCAGAATCGTGTCTCTTTTCCAATCAGGCTTCGGGGACACAGGGTTTCAGAGCCCACGTGGAGCAGTCTGAGAACTCACCCTTCCAAGTTAGCCCAGCTTTGACCTTCAATGCAAGTTTTGGGGTTGTGACTTTCTCGGACTTTCAAACGTTCAAGCAGACCCTAACTAAACACTGAAGTCAATCACTGTGGATTATTGAGGTGTGATTTCTGTTTGCCTTCCATTTTCTGGGAGCTTGCTTTCTTTTCCATAGTCTAATCGTCATGGTTCTGAGCTATCTCCCTTTGATATGCTTATCAGTGTGTTCTCCTTCATTTCAAGTTAGGAGTTTGGTATTTCTTTAATCACCATAGGTTGTATAGGCTGATGTGTGAGTGCTTTCGTTACTGTTGGGTGTTGTCTCTGAATTTCCATCGGTCATGTGAAGGAATCTTTGCCATCCTAGCCTAGATCCAACTGAGCACTGAGTAAACGTGGTCATCTTGGTTGGTTCGATATTGTGAGATCAGAAACCCCATGTTTGAGGTTGTCCTGGAAACCACCTTCCCAGACACAATGGTTCTGAGACAAATTAGATGAATCTGATGGATTCCTCTCTCCAGCTGAGAGACCCTTCTGTCTCTTTTCTAGATTTGGAAAGTTCAGAACTTCACACCTGATCCTTGAACGCTCCACTAGATTACGTCTAGATACTGGCTTACTTTATTTCCACAGGTTTTGTTATTTGTTTAATTTACCTCCTCAGCTGTGGCATGTTTATATTCCTTTAAATAGAATGGTAATGTTCTAAGTTTCAGCAAACATCGTTATGTGCGGTGTCAAACACCTAATCAATACTCCTTCTATGGCAAGAGATGGGGGAGAGAATCTCATTGATCTCAACTGAGCACTCTAGCCTGGGAGGACAGCCTTCACACAGTAACGAAGCTTCCTGCAAAAGGGTGCTTTTGCGCACTCTTCCTGAGTCCTTCCAAACCAAGAGACATACCCCAAGCATGACAGGGGCCCATTCCTTCCAGGCTTCAAAGAGATGCCTAGTGACACATTACCATGTACCCAGTGGGTGCCTATGATGCCAGAGCTATGGAAAGTGAGACTTCTCTTCACAGAATACTAGGGACCTAGGACCGAGGCCTCTATTCTTCACTTCAATGTCTTCAATAGATCATTCTTGACTTTGGATTATGAGTAAGGCAGAAGGCCAACATAGGTCTGATAAGCCCAAGGTCCGGCCTCTTGTTTCAAGTCAAGTTTCAAGCTTGAATCAGCATGGCCTCCCCATCGACTTGAGGAGATGGCAATGTTCTCCTCTCAGTGCTTGTCCCTCTGTTATCACTTCTTCCCAATGATTCCTTTCTTATCCATTGAATTAGCGTCTCTTGCATCTCTTCACGTTTCTGCGCCCAGATTCTCTTTGCAAAAGCTGTATCTGGGTATCTGTCACTTGAGTATCCAAGCCTAGGCCAATCCTCGGGCTGGAGACCTGCGGCCATCTTGGGTGCCATGTTTACCGTGATGTCATAAACACCCTCAGAATTCTAAGCTGTCCTGAAAACCTCCATGCACACAGTTCTTCACGACCATCTCATACCAGTCTGACTACTTCCCCTTTCCAGGTAGGATAGTTTTACTTGTTCGGAATTCCGTGTCTGTTTATAACTTTATCCTCGAACTTTGAAAGTTCTACTACAATCCCGCTAGACACCAGTTTCTTTCCTTTCAGATTATCCTGGGTTTTATCTCTCATCATTTGTGGATGAGTCCAAATGGGTGGACTTTCCCCAGAGAAAGCCCTGGAGTCCCTCCCGAGATTGATTTTCCTGGTCAATCCTCTGATGCATAATGATCGTGTCATCTCCATTTCCACCTTGGCAGGTCACATGTTTTCCTTCCTTCATCATTTGGGGAAGTGTTCCTGATGCGTTCATAGATTGTAATATTCCCATGCTTCTTACTCTGATGTGTATTCATAACGTCTCTTCACAATTTCGACTTCTTTAGGATGTCTGTCTGCACCATACCGTGAAATCTATATTTGCTAATGCTACTAATCTGATCTGCACCCGTGATGCTCGCCGATGAAGCCTGTAACACCCAAGTGGAATGTGGGAACTTACCCAGTACACCACAGGGCCGGCACTGAATTGGATTCTTGGACCAACATTTTGCCTGAACTGGGGAAGATGTTGGCCTGCGTTGATTATTTGTAAAGGTAATTAGTAGTAACATCATGGACGGTAACCTTTTCCTTTGGATCCTGAGTTTAGCACGGAACATGTTCTCTTGGTAGAGTCGTTCTTCATCTCTTAGCCACTGTCTACCTTTCTGTAGCATTATTAAGCACTTGGAGGTGATTAGCCATGCTTGGAAGTTCATCTTCTCTAATCTCTTTCAGCCTCCAAAGCTTTAGGCCATAAACCTGCTTGCCTTTTTGTAGTTTTGATTTTACATGAATTGATTGCCATAACCCTGCATTATAACACCCAATTGTTTTCAGATTTACAACCTCCTAGATTTAGACTTCTTTGTATGGTACATCATCTTCACCACCGTAAGCCTAATGACATGCCCATACCACACACTGGTGCCTAATCAACTCTTTCTTCCACTGTCTTCTGCCACCGATTCCCTCTGGGAACCCCCAATCCCTTGTCATGTGCTACCTGTTTGTTTCTCCTTATTTTACTCTTCTCCTTGTAAGTGAGATGCTACGGTACTTGACTTTCTCCCTGGGGCTTCTTTCAGTTCCCCTCATACCCTCAGGAGCCATTCTGGTGTCACAAATGGCTGGACTGCACCCTTTCTTGCAGCTGAGTGCTATCCCATTGTGCAGCTATAGCCAATCTTCCTTCTCCATTCGTCCCTTGATGGGCCCCAGGGCGATATCCAAGTCCTGGACATCAGGATTAAGGCTGTGGTGAACACAGCGGTGCAGGGATTCCTATGCG
This sequence comes from Equus asinus, assembly GCF_041296235.1. Lineage (NCBI taxonomy): Eukaryota > Metazoa > Chordata > Mammalia > Perissodactyla > Equidae > Equus > Equus asinus. The sequence continues at coordinate 7,597,913 of NC_091790.1, read as the reverse complement.
TTGGTGTTTCCAAGTTCTTCGGAGAAATACGCCGCAGAGGAATAGCTGGATCATATGGTAGATGGATTCTGAAATTTCTGCGGCAATTCCACACCGCTTTGCATAGTTCCCGCACCGGCTTACACTCCCACCAACGGTGCAGGAGGCTTCCCTTCTCTCCACCTCCTCTCCGACACTTGTTGTTTCCTGTCTTGTTCCTTATGGGAATTCTGACCACAATGTGCTGTTATCTCATTGCCATTTGGATTTGCATTGGCCTTACACGTAATGATTATGAGCATGTGTTCATACAGCTGTTGGCCATCTTTCTATCTTATTTGGTAAAACTCTGTTTCCATCTTTTGCCCAGGTTTTAATGGGCTTGTTGTTTTTTCTCTTGGGTTGGCATGTGCGGTCGTTGGCTCTTTTGGGTATTCAGTCCTTCTCCGATGTGTGGTTTGAAACATCCACTCACAGTTGTTGTGCTGTCTTTGCATTGAGTGGATGGTTTCCTCGGCTGGGCAGAAGATTCTGCGTTGGACGCAATCCCATTTGTTTCTTGTTTCGTGTGTTGCCCTTGCCCAGTCACACATGCTTCTTCCAAATAGGCGGCTATGCCACATGGCCATGAGCAAGGTGCTGGTTTTCTACTAGAAGTTTCACGGTTTAAAGTCTACCATTCAAGGCTTTAGTCCATTTCGAGGTGGTGTGTGAGCCTGATGTAACATCATGGTCTACTCTCATTGTGTCACATATGGCTGTGCATTTTTCCACCACCTTTTCTTCTTGAGACTGTCCTTTCTCCACTCATCCTCTTGCCTTCCTCGTTGCAAATGGGCTGTCCATATATGTGTGAGGTGACCTCTGGGCTCTATATTCTTTTCCGTTGATCTCTGTGTCTGTTTTTGAGACCAAACTGTGCCGTTTGGGTACGTAGCACTTCGTCCTACATGTTGAAATCAGTAAATGTGACATGTCCTGCTTTGTTCGTTTTCCTCAGGATTCCTTTGGGTATTCAGGGTCCCTTGTTGCTAGATAGAGACTTAAGGATTCTCTCTTATATTTCTGTGGGAAAGATTCTGCAACTTTGACTGGGATTGCATGGAATCCAGAGATTGCTTTATCCGTTATGGAGGTTTCAAGTATTTTAGTTCCTACATTCCTATAGCACAGAATACCCTTCCATTTGCTTGTGTCTTCTGGAATTTCTTTCCCCAAAGTTTTGCTAGTTTCTGATTTCCATAGCTTGCACCTGTTTAGCTAAGCTTATTTCTAGAGATCTTATTCTTTTTTTCCTGAGGTTCGGTTTTTCTGTTCTTTTCAAGTTTTCATTAGTTTTCTTTCGGCTGATGTTTATGGCTGTGCTCAGATCTGCTGTCGATGCTGCTGTATTTGCTGAGGAATACTGACGCTGTCTGACGTTGCTTCCCAGCTGCCTCTACACTACCTCCCATGCCTCCCCGAGAATGGCTGGACCAGCGGTGAGGAGGTTCACCCCCAGGATTCCGCATGGCCACCCAGAACGTGCAGACTTCACCACTGCACCACGGGCCAGCACCTTTCATGTTCCATTGGCAACCTGCAGTTGAGTGGAATGTGACTTGAATATGCTACCTGAGCCCAACTCGGGCACTGTGTAGATGAGGCCAGTTTGTTTTTCTTCTCCACTGTGATGTCAGAGGATTTGTCAGAATTGTGTCTCTGCTGTCCCTGCAAACTTCATAGACACAGGCTTTCAGAGCCTGATTTTAGCAGTCTCATAACTCACCCTTACCAGTTTTCCTAGGTTTGACCTTCGCTTGGGTTTTTGGGATTGTGACTTACTCTGACTTTCGAACGTTCAGAGTATGTCTAAAACTGACATCTTTCTTTATGTATTATACATGTGTGATTTCTGTGTGCCTTCCATTTTCTGGGACCGTTTTATATTTTCCGTGGTAGAATCATTGATATGGGCTCAGCGAGCTGAAGACTCGAATGAAAGATTGCTCGGACTCTCAAGATCCTGCATTGGTGTTCTTTTATTGAGAGAACAGTACACGATAGCATGGGGACAGGACACATTAGCAGTGAAGAGCTACTGCTGCTGCTGCCTGGGGACAGGACCCATGGGTAGTCAGAGCTATTGCTGCTGCCCTGACTAGAGGGTTAGGGCTAATTTCATAAGGCATGGGTATATGACTTATTTTTACTCGAAAAAGAAATAATGATGTAAAATGTCTTTAAATGATTTCAGTACAGATGGGGTCTGGACATTGTGTTGTCATATTTTTAGATACGAATCTGGCCATATAGATCAGCATGTAGGTGAGAATGCCCTGGGCTTCTCGCCCTGGGGCAGCCCTAATTCATTCCATAAAAAAATCCACTGGGTCATATAGTTTGGCATGTAGTCCAGGTCACCTTCAGCTTCCCTAGCTGGGGCAGCCCTGATCCACATCATAAAACCTCCCTGAACCTATTTGGACTGGAAATCTTTGGGGATATGGATGATGGTCAGTCTTGTGTGACTACTTCTGGCTGTACAGGGTCGTAGAGCTGTCCCTAAATGGGGCCATAGGTACACTTAGGCAGTTTAGTGGACCAGAAGGCTTGCCCCATTGAGTTCAAGCTTGACAAGTTATACAGATCCTCTGGAGATGAGAGAGTCATTGACAAGAGGTGGTCCAGGAAGTGAAACAATTTTGACATGCATAAGACAAACAATGAAACAGACAACAAAATATCATAAGAAATACAAGCAGTATGTTTAACCCAATGAATAAGGTTTTGAAGTAGTGCAGAAACCTTGTCCTGACTAAGAGTTCAACCAATCATTTAGATTTAGGGTTGGTCAGGCATGGATTTAATTTGGTGGCTGGGATACCAAGCCAGAAATATTTTGACGGTAGTCAGGAATATAGACACAACATTCAGTTTTTATAATGGCACAGGTGCCCCCCTGTGCTGCTGTCAAGACATCCAGAGCCATTTGGATTTGGAGAACTGCCTTACACACTTGGGATACTTCTAAATTGAGCAGCGAAATGCTATGTTGTGTATCATATAATGACTTCATACTAAATTTGTTTAGGACTTCCATGTGCAAGACGACACTTTCGATTCCTAATTGGTGAAAGAAAATTGCGGAAAGATGGTCATACCAGTGGAAGACAGGGCTGGTCAAGTGCTGTTGCAAGTTGCGTAGGTTAGCAGGAGGAGATATAGTAAATGTAGTTCTACCTTGCATCCAGACAAAGCCTAGAGTGCATCGTCCAATCCATGCAGGTGGTACCCAAGGTCATAAATTGGAGCCACATATCCACTGAGCACCGTTAGGGGCTAACCAACACGTGTTGAGCCATGTATCCCAGTCAGTCTGAAACCAATCTGTATTTTTTTAAGGCTATGATATGAGAACACATCTAACAGGGATTTTTTTCCCATAGGTCGAGTGCTATAAGGCCATGTATCACAGGGGTGATTTTTTTCCCCCAAAGAAAGTGGCCTTTTACTGAGTTACCCACTAGTAGGAGTGAACCAAATATATTCATCCCAAATTTTGTATTGTCCATCCTGTGTGTATTAATAAGTTGGGGACATTACCTTTGGAACTTGTTCTGTATGATCCAAGTGTGACAAGGCAAATCTAGTTAGTATTTGGACAGTAGTATTGAAGGAAAATGTTTGATTGTGGCCAGGGAACTTCCAGGTGTCAGAGGTAGATGGCCACAAGGAGACATTACTATTAATAATACATGAATATTGCGGAAGAAAAGAGCTAGAATCTAATATCCATGAATGCCTACTATAGATTCTACAGAAACATATTTTTTTCTCTCTTAAATCACTCTCATTTTTACAAAAGATAGCCAAATCAGGATTACCGGGTTTGCAAATCAAGTGCAGTTTCAATACAACTTGCTCCAATTATTTACATCAGAGCAGCAAGAATAGTAATTGTTCATACAGGCTTTTTTAAATGTGCTTCGCTGGATCTTTTCCTGCAAAATCTCAGATTGAACTGTGAAGGCCTCTAGAGGCCAGAAAAGCCAAGCCAAGGACTTGCCATCAGATTTGGCCTGAAGTACCAACAGATTTCAGTGGTGTTCTCTTTGAGGTCTCCTCAAATTTTCGGAGGTTCCTTGCACCTGCCAGATAAGCAATCTTCCTTACTTACCGGGTAAGATTGCCAAAATCTCAGTAAACAAGGTACCAGGCCTGTGTTTCCGAGTGGCTGTATTCCAGAAAGTCCAATCTTTGTTCCTGAAATGCTGTCTTGTCATATCTGAGGCTGTGTGTTTCAAATATGACATGCCAGTCAAAGCCTTGGTAATATAACCAATGTGTCCTGTTATAAGGAGAACAGATTCTTATGGAACTTACGCAAATATTGCCACGAAATGACCATACTCAGTCACAAAGGGTTTCCAAATTCCTTAGGGATAAGGTAGGCAGAAAAAGATAAATGTTTCAGTTTTGCTCATAAAGGTATAATTTCACCAAATGGCTGTAAGTTATAGTTAGCATAAGAGAAAAGAGAAAAAGATTTCCTTCATTATGAGAAAACAAAACAAAACATCCAAACTCAACAATATTTCAAACAGAAGACCTAAAAATTTATAATCGTCCTAATCAGTGCACACAGTCCTGTATAATCAATTCTTGAGCTGAATCTTCTGTCAGCAGATCGATGAGCATAGTTTCTGTTAGAATTCTGTCATTTCTTACTCCGTTCAGTTTTACAATCTGAAGGTTTATCAGAAACCTGTCGTTTAGACTCTTTGTGTCAGAATCCTTTCCAGGAATTTCTCGGAAGTTGAAACATATTTGCAGAAGGAAAAAGCATCAGAGTAAAACAACAACTATCTGCAAATGGACAAAGAACTCAAAAGGGCAATTGGCAAAGAAACTTGACTACTTCTGTGACATATAACACTGCCAGATAATAAGTGAACTTATCACTGATAACCAGGGCAGATCAGAATTTTAGGAATGCTATCTAATTTTGAGACGTCTATATTAATAACATTTACCCATCAAATACCAGCTAAGAAAGTCTATTGTCACTTATTTCACAATGTTTCCCATTTAATTTAATAGACCAATTAAGCCAAATTACTTTAGCATTTTCCTCCTTGTAGGAAGAGAGAGCAAATTTTTTGAGAATTCTCAGGGACCCTCTGAAAATCCTCAGAGTAATAATTCTTCTGTCTACCAGGTCTAAAGAACGCCTTCATTCAGGATTTCAATATTTTTGAGGGAGAAGCTTGTCACAACATATCAAAAGTTTTAAAAATGTTGTTCAAATAGCAAACAACACTCACTGTGAAACAATGCTCAGGTATCCATTCAAAGTGATAACAGAAAGAGTCAAAAATATTAAGAGTAACCTCAGCCATTATTTTCACAAAACAGATTTGTCTCTTAGGTAGACGTACTCAAAGGAACAGCTCTTACATCCTCTTTAACAAGAGCAGATCAAAGGTTCAAGAAAATGTATCCTTTTAGAGAAAACCAAATTTGAATTTCTGCACCTACTTATGGTTCACATTCAAACTCATTCACTTAATTGAACTTACTTTAGTCTACTTGAGCAGGCATAAAACTCATTTCAGAATTCCTCCTTCACAAACCTTCTACATCTTTCTTTTTCATTTTCAGTACTTGTCCCAAAGTCTTTCTTTTCTCCTTTCTAGTGCATCAGGAGCAATTTATCTTTCTTAACCCATCAAACAAAAATATTTCCATTCTTTATACCTTTTTTACTGAAAACATACATTTTAACTTCCTTGAATACAGAGCTCTTTTGCTTAGTAATTTCCAGTAGCTTTAATTGCTTAGGTTAATTAGAACCTTTAACGCTTAACGGACCTAGTAAACACTAAAAAGGTAAACAATTATGAAATGTCTTTTATATCAGCATTCTAAACACTTCACAACTTAAGAAACATGCCACTTCGCAATAAAACACAAGGCATGTTTTTTGATACACCAAAACTCTTTTAGCCTCTTCAATAAGAAGCCAAAAGTAGATAACTTAGATATGTTTAACAATAATGTGTGTGTTCTGTTCTATCCAAAAGTGACCCGCATATTCATCTTTTTATCATTTAACTTAACTTGGCAAAACTCAAGATTGTTACCAAAAAGGATTTCGAAGCTGTTTTTTTCCCCAAGTATACAGACCATAAAAGTTATTGTACTCACTTTTATGAGTTTTATGTATTTAAACCATTTGTTTCCAACAATTATGTTCAGATTACTAGGGAAACCTCATGAGGCATTAGACAAAACTGGTCATCATTTAAAGCTATTATTTTGCTGACAAATTTAACAGACAACGTGAACTTATATGACTAGTAAACCAAAGCTGAATGCCTGCATCCTATGCAAATACTGACAACTCTGACAAGAAGACAATTTTCAATGAAACCAACAAACTTAAACAAGCTTTCATTTACCAAAGGTTAATTCACATCACATTAACTTTGAAAGTCACTCTGTTAATTTCGACTACAGTTGGAATTTAAGAAAGCACTTACTTTAAGCCAACTAAACAGAGATCTTAATTTTGGCCAGACCATCCAGGGGTTAAAATATCACACGTATAATGTACACATAGACACATATACACAGAGACTGTACAACTATTGTTTTAAAAACTACTGCCATGAATCAGGTACAATAATATAAAGCTCACCAGTTACAAATCAAAACTTTGTTTTGAGCCTTTTTACTAATACTTATGGAGAAGACCCTCAAGATGCTAGACTTTTTGCAAGGGCACACTTATGGCCATTTATGCTTTCCACTACTTTTTTTTTTCAGCCTTAAGAATGAGTGATATGCTAGATAGTAGTTCCTGGAGAGGGGGGAAGATAATCCTTTTCATGGTAAAGGAACAAGGTGGAATCTGAACTGCCTCTAGAACTGTATTTCCAGTCTTGCAAGGATTTTCTAAGGACAGTTGCTCTTGATTTCTCAGAAACTGGACTGTAACTTGAAGGACGTTCTAGGTTGATCTACCTGTCCAACTGCACCAGAAAGGCAGAGAGAAACATCACACATTTTCTACCAGCTGGAGTTTCTGGGGCATAACCCATACAATTAAAGTGTTTCTAATTAGTTAGAATGACCCTGAGTGATGAGTCTTAAGGGATGCTTATCTCATTCCCCATGGCAATAAAGCCAGTGTCCGACTGACAGTGAAGTGGGAAGGGTGGAATGCATACAAAGGGCTTGAACTGGCTGGAGGCCCGGGCTCCCAGTACCCGGGTTGAGAATGAAGTTCCTTGCAAAAGGTTTTCAAGTTTTCCGATTTTACAGAAGTTCCAGGTTCTGGTCAAGTCCAGCCTGAACTTAACCAAGACTTGGTGACAACAGAGGACATGATGAGCAAAACAAAGAAAGGAAATGAAGACATCAGACCTCACCCTCATGGCCGCTCAAAGAGGGTTATCAAGAGAAGACTCACTCAACAGTTCCTGTGCTGGGGCACACTACTGTAGCATGACAGTTCACAGAATAAATCCCAGGTCTGCTACCCTCATAGCCAACTCAGTAGGTGACTAAAACACTCAATGAGTCAACCCCCAAGATAGGGCACCCTACTTGGGCTTTCCGGGGTGATCAGGCCAAGAAATGCCAAGTTTGGGCTCCCAGGGTTGGAGGCCATGATTGTTGACAGATTTCTTTGCTTCCCTGTTGCAAAGCTCAAAAGGAGACGAAAATCGCCATTGCAACTCTAAAAAAGATGAAAGAGACAGGTCCATTACCTTGAAAATCCCCCCTGAACCTGGGGCAGCATCCTACCTGTCATTCCTACTGTGGGGGTCCAATAACAAGGGGTGATGGGGGTGTCCCCCAGCATTGCATCCATTGCATATCTTCCCTGGTATGCCTGGAAGTTACAGGTGCCTGGTGAACATCTTTCCTATTCTGCGTGGCAGTAATAGGTGCCTGGTGAATGGTCCCCAAGAGAAAGGGAGAAGTTCAAGAGAGAACAGGATGGAGAAAATTAGTGAGGCATTTTCCGCCTCTCTGGGGGACATTCTACCCAATTGCGTGTTGGAGGCATTCTCCGAGAAGGGCTTCCCATACGCAACCAAAGGTTAGACTTTAGTACTTTCCTTGAACTGGCGTCCCAATTGGGACATTCACACAGTTCAGAGCATGGTCAGGTGCCATGGGAGGTATCCCAATCCAACCTTAGGAAGAGAAACCTTCCAGGGGAGTCTTGCAGATTGCTGACCATCCTAATGACTTAAGTGGCCGACCCGTGCCCACCTAAAATTTGTATATTAGAGATAGGGTCAGGAAGGAATGGAGTAATTCACTCTACACCGCCCTTAGGCTTAAGGTACTGATTCTCTTCAAGCTGAATGCCATGATTTGCCCCATAGAGTAGCCATGGGCAGCAAACGTGGATTCATACAGCTATCCAAGACAGTTCCTGATGGAGAAGTGAATTTAGATTCATCCTCGAAACAGAGAGAGGCACAAGGAAGAAAAGGGCACTTACCAGAAGTTGAGCTCAGAAACCGATGAAGCAAGTTCCCGGTAGGGGGGCCACAAGATATGATGGTGGGTCAGCGTGCTGATGAGTCGGAAGAAAGATTTCTTGGTCTCTCAAGGCCTGGCAGAGGTGCTCTTTTATTTAGAGAATGGTACAGGATAACACAGGGACAGGACCCATGGGGAGTAAAGAGTTGCTTCCTGGGGACAGGACCTATGGGTAGTGAAGAGCTGCAGGCATGGGAACTGGACCCACGGGCAGTGAATAGCTGCTGCTGCTGCATGGGGAAAGGAGCCATGGGCAGTCAGATGTCCTGCTGCTGCCCTGAGTTGAGGGTAAGGGCAAATTTTATAAGGCATGGGTACGTGACATTTTTACTGGAAAAAGAAAAGATGATGTAAAAAGCCATTAAATGACTTCAGTACAGATGGAGTCTGGTTATTGTGTGGTCGTATAACATTAGATACGAATTTGGCCATATAGATAGGCATGTAGGTGAGCATCGCCTGGGCTTCTCTCACTGGGGCGCCTCTAATTCATACCAAAAAAAATTCACCGGGTCATATGCTTTGACATATAGGCCAGGTAACCTTGGGTTTTTCGAGCTGGGGCAGCTTTAATCCACATCAATCGTCATTGTCTTTCTCAGCTATCTCCCATAGATATGCTTATCAGTCCGTTCTCCTTCATTCCAAGTTATGAATTTTAGATTTCTTTAATCACCATATGTTCTCTAGGCTGATGTGTGAGTGTTTTCATTATTGTTGGGCATTGCCTTTGAATTCCCATCGTTCACTTGAAGGAATCTTTGCTATCCTAGCCTAGGTCCAACTGAGCACTGAAAAGACGAGGTGATCTTGGTTGGTTTGACATTCTGAGATCAGAAACTCCAAATTCTAGGTTGTCCAGGCAACCACCTTATGGACATAATGTTTCTGAGACAAATTAGAGAAATCTGATGAATTCCTGTCTCCAGGTAAGATATTTTTATGTCTCTTTTCTCAATTTGGGAAGGCTGGAACTTGACCCTGGATCCATGGTCCTTCTAGTAGATTACGTCTAGATACTGCTTTACTTTATTTCTGTAGGGTTTGTAAGTTGTTTGATTTACACCCTAAGCTCTGGCATGTTTATTTTTCGTTAAATATAAGTGTAATGTTCTAATTTTCAGCCAACTTCCTCACATATGCTGTCAAAACACATAGTCAATAATCTTCTACGGCCAGAGATGGGAGAGAATTTCACTGGTGCCAAACTGAGCACTCTAGCTTTGGATGTCAGCCTTCACTTTGGATTGGTGATTCCCAGAGGGAATGAAAAAATCCAAAAAGGCGTGCTGATTTGGGGCATAAAGGATTTGAGGCTGAAAGAGATTAGAGAAGATGAACTTCCAAGGACTGTGAATCTCCTCCAAATGCTTAATGATGCTACAGAAAGTAGACCATTGCAAATAGATTATGGGGAATACTATGAAGAGAATGTGTTCCGTGCTAAACAGATGAACCAAGGGAAAATGTTACCGTCTATGATGTTACTAGTAATTACATTCACGAATAATCACAGCAGGCCATCTTCTTCCCAAGTTCAGAAAAATATGGGTCCACAAGTAAAATTCAGGGCCAGCCATGTGTTCAGGACTGTAAGTGCCCACATTCCTATTGGGTGACCTGGGATTCATGGATTCGCATCACTGGTGCTGATCAGATTAGTAACGTTGGGAAAGATAGATTTCATGGTATGGTGTGTACAGAGATCACAAAGAAGTCGAAATTGTGAGCATACATCAGAGATAGGCAATAGGAAAAAAACATGAAAATATTGCGATCTATGACACATCTGGTACACTTCCCTAAATACAGACTGAAGGAAGTGATGTGACCTGCATAGGTAGAATTGGCGGACTGCATGAGATGACACGATCATTGCACATCAGAGGCTTGAGTGGGCAACTTCAACTTTGGATGGACTCCAGGACTTTTACTGGGGAAAGTCCACACATTCGGCCAAATTCACAAAATGTAACAGATAAAACCCAGGATAAACTTAAAGTAAAGAAACCATGTCTAGAGAGAATGTAGTAGACATTTAAAAGTTCAAGGATAAAGTTAGAAACCCACAAGAAATCCAGGAAATGGAAAACATTTCAAGCTGGAAAGGGAGAGTAGTCGTGTGCATAGAAGATGCTGGGACAGCTTAGAAGTTTGAGGGAGTTTATGACATCACAGTGAACATGTCACCCAAGATGGCCTCATGGTTATAGTCTGAGGATTGTCCTAGGCTACGATACTCAAGTTAGAGATACCCAGAAGAGAATTTAAAAACAGAAACCAGGCACTGAAACTTGAAGAGAGAGAATACACACTGATTAAAGGGGTAAGAAAGATGTCATTGTGAGGAAGCAATAATAGGGAGACAAGTGCTGAGTGGAGAACATTGTAATCTACTCAAGTGTATGGGGAGGCCATGTTGATTCAAGCTTGAAACTCGATTTGAAACCAGAGGCTGGACTTGGGACTTCTCAGACCTATATTGTCCTTCTGCCTTAATCATAATCCAAAATTAAGAATGATCTCCTGAGGACACTGTAGACAATGATTGATGCTTCCTTTCCTATGCCCCTAGCATTCATTGAAGAGAAGTCTCACTTTCCATGGCTCTGGCATTACAGAGGCCCATTTGGTACATGCCAATGTGTCAGAAGATATCTCTTTGAATGCTTGAAGGAATGGACGCCCGCCATGCTTCGTGAATGTCCCATTGTTTGACAGGGCTCCAGAATTGTGCTGAGAAGCACCCTATTCCAGACGGTTTCATTGCTTTGTGAGGGCTGCCCTACCAGGCTAGTATGCTTGGTTTGGCTTCAATGAAATTCTCTCCCCGTATCTCTTGAAGTAGAATGATTATTAATATCGTGTATTGACAGCATATGTAAGGAGGTTGGCTCAAAATTAGAACATTACAATTATGTTTATAGAAAAATAAACATGCCAGAGCTGAGGATGTAAATCGAACAAGTAAAACACTCTATAGAAATATAGTAAGCCAGCATCTAGACGTAATCTAGTGGAACACTCAAGGATCGGGAGTAAAGTTCGAAACTTCCCAAATCCAGAAATGAGACAGAAAAGTATCTTACCTGGAGCGGAGTTCATCAGATTTCTCTAATATGTCTCAGAAACATAATGTCCGTGAAGGCGGTTGCCAGCACAACCTCGAATCTGGAGTTTCTGATCTCAGAATGTCAAAGCAAGCAAGACGACCACGTGTTCGCAGGGCTCAGTGTCACCTCGGCCAGGATAGCAGTTTCCTACAGGTGACGGATGGAATTTCCAAGACAACACGCAACAATCACGAAAAGACTCAAACCTCGGTATACAGAACATATGGTGATTACAGAAATACAAAAGTCATAGCTTGCAATGAAGCAGAACGGACTGATAAGCATATCGAAGAGAGATAGGTCAGAAAGACTGTAATGATTAGACTTTGGAAAAGAGAAAAATCTCCCTGAAAATGGAAGGTCAATAGAAATCACATCTGAATAATCCACAGTGAAAGACTTCAGTCATTAGACAGACTCTGACTGGACGTTTGAAAGTCCGAGAAAGTCACAACGCCAAAAACTGCAGCAAAGGTCAAACCTGGACTAAGAGGGAAGAGTGAGTTATGGGACTGCTCCACGCGGGCTCTGAAAACCTGCATCCACGAGGCTAGACAGGACAGCAGACACACGATTCTGACAAATCCTCTGACATCACAGAGGTCCAGAAAAAGAAGCTGGCCTCATCTACACAGGGCCAGAGGTGGGCTCAAGTAGCATATTCAAGTCACGTCCCACTCAAATGCAGGTTGCCAATGAAACACGAAAGGGGCCGGCCAGTGGGGAAGTGGTGAAGTCCGCGCATTCTGGTTTGGGAGCCCGGCTTCGGCCACATGGAATCCTGCAGGTGAGCATCCTCACAGCTCATCCAGCCATTCTGGGGCAGATGTGTGAGGTAGTGTAGAGGTAGATGGGAACCAACATTAGCTCCACTCTTCCACAGCAAATACAGCAGCATGGCCCGCAGATGTCAGCACAGCCATAAACTTCTGCCAAAACAAAGCCAATCGAAAGTTGAAAAGAATTGAAAAATTGAACCTCAAAAAAGAAAGCATGCCAGTAAGAAGTAAAAGATGTCTAGCAATAACCTTGGCCAAACAGGAGAAAGCTATGGAAACCGAAATCCAGCAAAGATCCTGGGGAAGAAACTCTGGAAGACACAAGGAAACTGAAGGCTATTCCATGTTCTTCGAATGGAAGAACTAACACACGTGAAGCGTCCGTACCACATAAAGCCATCTCTGGATTCCATGCAGTCCCAGGCAAAGTCGCAACACTATTTCCCACAGAAATTGAAGAGAGAATCCTAGAGTTTCTATCCAGCAACAAAGGACACTGAATAGCCAAAGGAATACTGAGGGAAACGGACAAAGCAGCAGGCATCACACATTGATTTCCAGATATAGGACTAAGTGCTAGGTACGGAAACTGCACAGCCTGGCTCCCAAAAGAGGCACACAGACCCATGGAACAGAATCGAGAGCCCAGAGGTCAACTGACACACATATGGACAGCCCATTTTCGACCAGGGAGCCAAGAGAAGACAGCAGAGAAAGGAGAGTCTCGAAAAGAAATGGTGCTGGGAAAACAGCACAGCCACATGGAACACAGTGAGAGTAGACCGTGATGTTACACCAGGGACACACACCACCTCGAAATGGATTAAAGCCTTGAACGGAAGACTTGAAAACGTGCAGCTTCTAGGAGAAAACGCAGGCAGCTTGCTCTTTGCCATCTGGCTTAGCCACCTGTTTGGAAGAAGCATGTGTGACCGGGCAAGGGAAACAAAGGAAACAAGAAACAAGCGGGACTCCATCCAACGCAGAAGCTTCTGCCCCGCCAATGACACCATCGACTGAATGCAAAGACTGTGCAACAACTGACAGCAGATGTTTGCAAACCGCACATCGGAGAAGGGGTGAACAGGCATGAGATCCAATGAACTCATACGTCTTCACAGGAAAAAAAACAGCGAGCCCAATAAAACCAGGGCAAAAGATGGAAACAGACAGCTCTCCCAGGAAGATAGAAAGATGGACAACAGGCTGTATGAAAACATGCTCATCAACATTAAGTCTCTGCTCAATGCAAATACGAACGGCACTGAGATAGCAGCTCACAGTGGTCAGAATGGCTATAAAGATGATGACAGGAACCAACAAGTTTCAGACAGGAGGTGGAGAGAAGGGAAGCCTCCTGCACTTCTGGTGGGAGTGTAAACCGGTGCAGCCACTATGCGAAATGGTGTGGAATTGCCTCAGAATTTTCAGAATCCATTTACCGTATAGTCCAGGTATTCCTCTGTGGCGTATACATCCAAAGATATTGGAAACACTAATGCACAGAGATCCGTTTATCGCTGTATTCACCACAGCTTTACTCCCAATATATAACACTTGGAAGCCTCCCTGATGCCCATCAAGGGACGAATGGAGAAGGAAGATGGGCTATAGCCACACAATGGCATAGCACTCAGCTGTAGGAACAGATGCAGTGCAGCCATTTGTGACCACCTGAATGGCTCCTGAGGGTATCAGGGGAACTGAAACAAGCCCTGGTGTAAGGTCAAATACCACAGGATCTCACGTACAAGGAGAAGAGGAAAAATGGACCAACAAACAGGTAGCACGTGACATAGGATTGGCAGTACCCAGAGGGAAAGGGGGGCGGGGGACGGAGGGACAAAGAGTTGATTAGGCACAAGTGTGTGGTGAGGGCCTGTAATTAGGCTTATGCTGGTGAAGATGATGTAGCCTACACAGAAGTCTAAATCTATGAGGATGTAGATTTGAAAGCTATAGGATGTTAGAATGCAGGGTTACAGAAATCAATTCACATAAAATCAAAACTCCAAAAAGGGGTGCAGATTTACAGCCTAAAGCTTTGGAGGCTGAAAGAGATTAGAGAAGATGAACATCCAAGGATTAACAATCCCCTCCAAATGCTTAATGATGATACAGAAAGGTAGACCTTTGCAAAGAGATGAAGAGGAATACTACCAAGAGAACATGGTCCGAGCCAAATCATGAGTCAACGGCAAATGTTACTGACCCTGATGTTACTACTGCTTCCCTTCACGAATGATCGAAGCAGGCCAACATCTTCCCAAATTCAGGCCAAAGGTTGGTCCAAAAGCCCAATTTGGGGCCGGGCTGTGGTGTAGCAGGTAAGTGCCCACATCCGCTTGGGCGGCCAGGACTTCACAGGCTAGCATCACGCATGCGGATCAGATTACTAGCATTAGGAAATACAGATTTCAAGGTCTGGTGGTCACAGAGATCATAAAGAAGTAGAAATGGTGAGGAGACCTTATCAGTACGCACCAGAAAAAGATCCACGAGAATATTACAATCTATGAACGCATCAGGTACACTTCCCCAAATGATGAAGGAAGGACAACATGAGACCTGCCAAGTTGGAATTGTCAGACTGCTAGGAGATCACATGATCAGTGTGCATCAGGGGAATGCCTGGGCAACTTCAACATGAGAGGGCTTCCCGGACGTTCTCTGGGGAAAGTCCACCCATTTGGCCATATCCACAAAAGATAAGAGATAAAACCCGGGATAAGCTTAAAGGAAAGAAACCAGTGTCTAGAGGGAACATAGGAGACCCTTCAAGTCCTTGGAGAAAGTTAGAAACCGACAAGAAATCCAGAGCAAGGAAAACTATCCTACCTGGAAAGGGGGACTAGTCAGATTGGGATGAGATGGCTCTGAAACAGTGTGTGCCTTGAGGTTGTCAGGACAACTTAGAATCTGAGGGTGTTTATGACATCACGGTGAACATGTCACCCAAGATGGCCGCATGTTTACAGTCCGAGGATTGGCCTAGTCTAGGACACTCAAGTGAGAGATACCCAGAAACAGCTTTTCCAAACAAAAACTTGAAAGGATCAAACAGACTCTGATTCAAGGGAGAAGAAAGGAATCATTGGGAACAAGTGATAATTGATGGACAAGCACAGAGAGGAGAACATTGTCACCTACTCAAGTAGATGGTGAGGTCGTGCAGATTCAATCTTGGAACTTGATTTGAAACAAGAGGCCAGACTTGGGGCTTATCAGACCTACATTGTCCTTCTGCCTTACTCATAATCCAAAGTACAGAATGATCTCTTGGGGACGTTGGAGAGAAGAATTGATGACTCCTTTCATAGGCCCCTAACATCCTTTGAAGAGAACTCTACCTTTGCATAGCTCTGGCCTCACGGGGGCCCACTGGCTACATGCTAAGGTTTCCCAAGAGATCTCTTTGAAGCCTTGAAGGCATGGACGCCTGTCATGCTTAGGGTATGTGGCTTGGTTTGAAGGGCGCTAGAAGTGTGCTGAAAAGCACCCTTTTCCAGAGGGCTTCATTCCTGTGTGAAGGCTGCCTTCCCAGGCTACAGTGCTTAGTTGGGCTCCAATGAAATTAACTCCCCCATCTCTTGCTGTAGAAGGAGTACTGATTCTGTGTTTTGACACCATATGGAAGGAGGTTGACTGAAAATAGAACATTACCATGATATTTAAAGAAAAATACACACGCCAGAGCTGAGGATGTCAATCAAACAGTAACAGACTCTGTAGAAATAAAGTAAGCCAGTATCTAGATGTAATCTAGGGGAGCGTTCAAAGTTCAGGGCTGAACATCGAAACTTCCCAAATCCAGGGAAAGAGACGGAAGGATTTCTCACCTGGAGAGAGGAATTCATCAGACTCATCGAATTTGTCTCAGAACCATTGTGTCCGTGAAGGTGGTTGCCAGGACAACGTCTAACCTGGAGTTTCTCATCTCACAATGTCAAATGAACCAAGATGGAGACGTGTCCTCAGTTCTCAGTTGGACGTAAGCTAGGATAGCAAAGATTCCTTCAACTGACAGATGGAAATTCAAAGACAACATCCAGCAATCACCAAAGCACCCACATGTCGGCCTACAGAACATATGGTGATTAAAAAAATACAGAATTCCTAACCTAGAATGAAGGAGAACCCACTGATAAGTATATCGAAGGGAGAGAGATCAGAAAGACCACTACGATTAGACTAAAGAAAGAAAACAAGCTCCCAGAAAATGGAAGGCAACAGAAATCACACCTGAATACTCCACAGTGAATGAAGTCAGTGTTTACAAAGAGTCTGCTTGAACGTTTGAAAGTCCGAGAAAGTTACAACCCCAAAATTTGCAGTGAATGTCAAACCTGGGCTAACTGGGAAGGGTGAGTTCTCAGACTGCTCCAACCTGGCTCTGAAACCCTGTGTCCATGATGCTTGCTGGGACAGCAGAGACCCAATTCTGACAAATCCCAGTGGACCGGAAAAACAAGCTGGCCTCGTCTACACTGGACCACATTTGGGCTCAAGTAGCATATTCAAGTCCCATTCCCCTCAACTGCAGGTTGCCAATGGAACACGAAAGGGGCCGGCCAGTGTTGCATAGGTGACGTCCACGTGTTCTGTGTAGGCAGCGTGTGGTTGGCCGCGTGGAATTCTGGGGGTGAGCCTCCTCACCGCTCGTACAGCTTTTCTGGGGCAGGCGTCCGAGGTAGTGTAGAGGCAGATGGGAAGCGACGCTAGACAGGGCCAGTCTTCCTCAGCAAATATGGCAGCATTGCCAGCAGATATGAGCACAGCAGTAAACATCTGCCTAAACAAAACCAATTAAAAGTTGCAAATGATAGAAAAACTGAACCTCAAAAAAAAATAAAAGAATGCTTTAGAAGATTATGGTATCTAGGAATAACCTGAGCCAAACAGGTGAAAGCTATGTAAACCGAGAAATAGGAAACCTTTGGGAAAGAAATTCCAGAGGACACAAGGCAACGGAAGGGAATTCAGTGCTCTTGGAATGGAAGAAAACGAAGAAAGCATGAGGTATCATCACAATGATTCCTTTCCCATGCCTTGGATCAGCGTCTCATTGGTCTCTTCAAGTTTCTGTGCCCGGTTTCTGTTTGGAAAAGCTGTTTCTGGGTATCTCTCACTTGATTCTCCTAGCCTAGGCCAATCCTTGGACTGTAAACATGTCGCCATCTTGGGTGACATGTTCACCATGATGTCATAAACACACTCAGAATTCTAAGTTGTACTGACAACCTCCATGCACTCAGTGTTTCAGAGCCATCTCATACCAGTCTGACTACTCCCGTTTTCCAAGTAGGATAGTTTTCCCAGTTCTGGATTTCTTGTCGGTTTCTAACTTTCTCCTCGAACTTTGAAAGGTCTACAACATTCCCTCTAGACACGGGTTTCTTTCCATGAAGATTATCCCCGGTTTTCTCTCTTATCTTTTGTGGATGTGGCCAAACGGGTGGACCTTCCCCAGAGAAATTCCTGGAGCTCCTCCCAAGTTGAATTTGCCCAGGCAATTCTCTGATGCGCAATCAGTGTGTCATCTCCTAGGAATCTGACAATTCCACCTGGGCAGGTCACATGTTTTCCTTCCTTCATCATTTGGGAAATTGTACCTTATGCATTCATAGGTTGTAATATTCTCAGCGTTCATTTTCTGGTGTGTATTGAAAATGCCTCCTCAGAATTTCTACTTCTTTATGATCTCTGTGCCCACCATACTGTGAAATCTGTATTTCCTAATGCTAGTAATCTGATCTGCAACCCTGATGATAGCAGGTGAAGCCTGGGCCGCCCAATCAGAACTTGGGCACTTACCTGCTACACTACAGGGCCGACCCTGCATTGGGCTTTTGGACAAACCTTTGGCCTGATCTTGGGACGATGTTGGCCTGCTTCGATCATTCGTGAAGGCAGTTAGTAACATTATGGACGGTAGCATTTTCCGCTGGTTCATGAGTTTAGCATGGAACACGTTCTCTTGGTACTGTTCCTCTTCATCTCCTTGCAATGGTCTACCTTTCTGTAGCGTCCTTAAGCATTTTGAGGTGATTACCAATCCTTCGAAGTTCATCTTCTCTAATTTCCTACAGACTCCAAAGCTTTAAGCCGTGAACCTTAACGTCTTTTGTGAGTTTTGATTTTACGTGAATTGTTTGCCATAACCCAGCATTATAAATTCCTATACCTTTCAGGTCTACATCCTCAAAGATTTAGACTTCTGTGTACGTTACATCATCTTCACCACCGTAAGCCTAATTACAGGCCCTCACCACACACTTGTGTCAAATCAACTATTTCTCCCTCTGGGCCCCGCCACCTTTCCCTCTGGGAACCAGAAATCCCATGTCACGTGCTACCTGTTTCTTGGTCCTTTTTTTCCTCTTCTCCTTGTAAGTGAGACCCTATGGTATTTGACCTTCCCTCTGGGGCTTGTTTGCATGCCCCTAAAACCCTCAGGAGCCATTCTGTTGGTCACAAATGGCTGGAATGCATCTGTTCCTGCAGCTGAGTGCTATGCCGTTGTGTGGCTATAGCCCATCTTTCTTGTCCCTTGATGGGCACCAGGGAGGCTTCCCTGTCTTGATATCGGGAGTAAGGCTATGGTGAGCACAGCGGTGCACGGATCTCTGTGCATTAGCGTTTGCAAGTTCTTTGGATATATATGCCCCAGAGGAGTACCTGGATCATGTGGTAGATGGATTCTGAAAATTCTGAGGCGATTCCACACCACTTCACGTAGTGGCTGCACCGTTTTACACTCCCACCAGCAGTGCAGGAGGCTTCCCTTCTCTCCACCTCCTCTCTGAAACTTGTTGGTTCCTGTCTTCATCCTTATAGCCATTTTGACCACTGTGAGCTATCTCAGTGCTGTTCGTATTTGCATTGAGCACAGACTTAATGATGATGAGCATGTTTTCATACAGCCTGTTGGCCATCTTTCTATCTTCCTGGGAGAAATGTCTGTTACCATCTTTTGCCCAGGATTTATTTGGCTCGTTGTTTTTTTTTTCCTGTGGAGACGTATGACTTCATTGGATCTTTTGGCTATTCTCCCCTTCTCCGATGTGTGGTTTGCAAACCTGCTGTCGCAGTTGTTGTGACGTCTTTGCACTGAGTCAATGGTGTGGTTGGCGGGACAGAAGCTTCTGTGTTGGATGGAATCCCGCTTGTTTCTTGTTTCCTTTTTTGCCTTTGCCCAGTCACTCATGCTTCTTCCAAATAGGCGGCCAAGCCAGATGGCAAAGAGCAAGCTGCCTGCGTTTTCTCCTTGAAGTGTCATGGTTTCAAGTCTTCCATTCAAGGCTTTAATCCATTTCGAGGTGGTGTGTGTGCCTGGTGTAACATCATGGTCTACTCTCATTGTGTTACATCTGGCTGTGCAGTCTTTCCAGCACCATTTCCTGTCTAGAGTCTCTTTTCTCCTCTTTCTCCTCTTGGCTCCCTGGTCAAAAATAGGCTGTCCATAGATGTGTGAGTTGATTTCTGGGCTCTCGATTCTGTTCCATGCATCTGTGTGCCTCCTTTGCAGGCCAGGCTGTGCTGTTTTGGTACCTAGCTCTTCGTCCTATATGTGGCAGTAAGAAAGTGTGATAATTGCTGCTTTGTTCGTTTTCCCCAGGATTCCTTTTGCTATTCAGGGTCCTTTGTTGCTGTATAGAAACTTTAGGATTCTCTCTTCTATTTCTGTGGGAAAGATTGCTGCAACTTTGACTGGGACTGCATGGAATCCAGACATTGCTTTGTCGACAAAAATAATCCATAACCAATCTGTAAATGAAAATTTGGGGGAGTTTATTCTGAGCTTCAATCTGAGGATTATAACCCAGGGCCTTTCTACCCAAAGGAAGAAAGAGCATCAGAGAAGTGGGGTGCACAGACTGGTTGTATTCCCCTCATAGAGGATGTTTCACATAGGATTGAAATGTCCCATTTACAATAGTCGCGAGACTGCTCTGTTGGCACAACGATTGATGGAAATAGCAGGTAGGTCTTCTGTCTCAGTGAACACAGTAGGGTGGCAGTCTGTTGTCTATAGCTGACTGGTCACAGTTGAGCTGGGTGGTCAAAGGTGAGTGCAGCAATCAGTTCCTAGCCTAGGGAGAAATGCTTATCCCTAAAGAAATGCTAATGTGGGGGGAAGTTGCACCTTTATCTCAAGGGCCATAGGAAGTGTCTAAGCAGATATGCAATGCATGCTAAATAGCCATAGTCAGGCCCTTTTGGAAAAAACAAAATCAGGCCGAATTAGGTTTATACCAAATGGCTTCCTCATATAGTCCAATATATCCAATTGCTTGCATTTTTATTTGAGCTTTATGCCATATGGACGTTTCAAGTGTGCCTGTTGTTGCATTAGAAGGGCACGGAATAGCCTTGCGTTTCCTTGTGTCTTGTGGAATTTCTTTCCCCAAAACTTTGCTAGTTTTTGGTTTCGATCGCTTTCTCCTGTTTGTCCAAGGTTATTTGCAGGTATCATTTTCTTCTCACTGGCATGGGTGTTTTTTGAGGTTCAGCTTTTCTATTCTTTGCAACTTTTAATTGGTTTTGTTTGGCAGAAGTTTATGGCTGTGCTCAAAGCTGCTGTTCGTGCTGCTCTCATTGCCGAGGAAGAGTGGCGCTGTCTAACATCGCTTCCCATCTGCCTCTACACTAGCTCGCACGCCTGGCCAGAATGGCTGGACGAGCATTGAGGAGGCTCAACCCCAGGATTCCACGTGGCCAACCCTTGCCTGCCGACCCAGAACACGTGGACTTCACCGCTGTCCCACTGGCTGGACCCTTTCGTGCTCCATTGGCGACCTGCGGTTGAGGGGAATGTGACTTGAATATGCTAGTTGAACCCAACTCTGGCACTGTGTAGATGAGGCCAGGTTGTTTCTGTGGCCCACTGTGATGTCGGAGGATTTTTCAGAATCGTGTCTCCTCTATCCAGTCTAGCTTGGTGGACACAGGGTTTCAGAGCATGCGTGGAGCAGTCTCATAACTCACCCTTCCCCGTTAGGGGAGGTTACCCCCTTCCCTGCAGTTTTTGGGGTTGTGACTTTCTCGGACTTTCAATCTTTCAAGCAGTCTGTCTAAAGACTGACATCTTTCACTGTGGATTATTGAGGTGTGATTTCTGTTGGCCTTCCATTTTATGGGACCCTGTTTGCTTTTCCATGGTCTAATCGTCATGTTCTTTATGAGCTTGTCCTTTGACATGCTTATCAGTGCGTTCCCCTTCACTCCATTTTAGGAATTTTGTATTTCTTTAATCACCATATGTTCTGTAGGCCAAGGTGTGAGTCCTTTCGTGATTGTTGGGTGTTGTCCTGGAATTTTCATCGTTCACTTGAGGGAATCTCTGCTATCCTAGCCTAGATGCAACTGAGCACTGACTACACGTGATCATCTTGGTTCGTTTGACATTGTGAGATGATAAACTCCAGGTTCGAGGTTATCCTGACAACCACTTTCACTGGCCCAATGGTTCCGACACAAATTAGATGAACCTGATGAATTCCTCTCTGCAGGTGAGAGACCTTCTGTCCCTTTTCTGGATTTGGGAAGTTTTGAGCTTGACCACTGATCCTTGAACTTTCCACTAGATTACGTCTAGATACTGGCTTACTTTATTTCTACAGGGTTTGTTATTTGTTTGATTTACATCCTCAGCTGTGGCATGTTTATTTTTAAGTATAATGGTAATGTTCTAATTTTCTGCCATCCTCTCTACATGTGGTTTCAAAACACATAATCAAT